>NC_139512.1:274650239-275096071 GCF_947247035.1 Vipera ursinii | reverse complement strand
CAGTGCTTAAGTTCTTCCTTGATTAAGAAGTTTGTTCTAAGAGAATCCTCCTCTTAATCTATGGATATCACAATACTTTTAGTGGTATCCTATTAAATGATAGCATGGGTAGTGTGCAGCAGGATTTTGGAGAGGAGTGTGTGGAAATACCACTGTTGTAGATTTTCTGATTAGGTTTGAAGGTATGTAAAGCTGAACTAGGCTTTATTACTGGCTTCCTTTTGCCTTTGTTTTAATGATGTTGTTAAACAAATAGTTTCAGTTTTGGTTCACTACTGCCTCTGAGGTTTTGCTGAAAAGAAGAATGAAAATACACTAAATAGACAAAATTAACAATTTTTTAAGCCTGATCCTAAGAGAGTTGGAGACATTAATGGGGAAATCCACTCAACATTGATTAACATGATTTGCTATTTAAAAATGGAATCATGGTCTTTATTAACGATTAAGTGCTCACTTTAGTTGATTCCTATGTTATTCTTGGAGGATAATATTTCTTTTTTTTTATTAGGATCGAGCATTTAGAAGCTATTTCTATTGAAAAGCTAGAGTGAATTAGTGTATTATAATCTATTTAGGATTTACCATTAGGATTCAGACTATAGCAAGTCTTATGACCAATAGCTCAACACTTCTGAAAGTATCTTGCTCTTTTCTGCCCACAGTTTTGTTCCTTACAATCCTTTGTGATTTGATTTGACACCATTGCCATGACATATTTAATCAACAGTCAAACTACGGCTATTATTCCAATGACCATATGCTGACACTGGTTCTCAACCTTTTGTCTGTGGGGCCGCAATGTCATCACAGGGCATCCCCAAAGGCTTGAAAAAAATATTATGATTTAAATCTTGAGTTAAGTCTTGGTGCTCCATAGCCATGGCCCGTGGCCACAAAAGGTATTTAAAGGGGGGTCCATGGTGAAGAAAAGGTTGAGAACCACTGTGCAATCACTAACATATAGCCTTCCCCATCCTGATCTTCCTGAACTACAATTCCCTGCAGATTCTGCTTTCATTTCTAATTCCTGAGAGTTCTTCATTTTTAATTCCAGAGAGTTGTTGCCCATCAGTATCTAGAGAGCTACAGATTCTTCATATCACATGTGACTGATGAGATGATATTGATTTCCACCAAGGATTCCCTAGTAGCATCTCCCAGGCCATTGTGGGAAAAGAATGCTGGACCAGGGTGGACCTGGAAAGCCTTTGGTTTAGTCTAGCATGGCTTTTCTTATATTTTCATTGCCCTCTAGCAAGAATGATAAGAAAAACTCCATCTGCTGTATGTTTTTCCCAATTTATTTATTTATTTATTTATTTATTTAATATCCCACCTTTATTGGTTTTTATAAATAACACACACACTACTCCTTTCTAATCCTATTTTCTTCACAACAACAATCCTGTGAGATGATTTGGGCTGAAAGAGAATGACTGGCCCAAAGTCACACAGGGCTCCAGAATACTTTGCACAGCAACAGAATATTTCAGGAATTGCCATTGAGTAAGAGAGAGAGCAAGAAATGCACGAATTTGATAAATTTATTATACATTTGTTGATTAGACTACAGAAAGTGTATGATTTAATCATTACCTGTGTTTCTAAACTGCCCTACTCCTCAGAACTCAAGGTGATTTATTAAATATATGATACAGTTAATAGGCTGAAAGTATAGAACATTTTGTGCTAATGTAGCATTGCAGATTGGTTCCTGAATGTGATAAGAGAGGTATATCCTGGAATTAAACTATCTGCAAGGATAAACAGGATGTGTAGATTCAACACTGAGCAGGGTATGACCACTTGGTTGCTTAAGGGATTGATGTATAAATGTATCAAGGCTGTTTTGATGATATTACACACTTTTTGGCTAGGTGCATGAATGTACATTTTTGTGTGAAGGTAACACCATGTTCTTGGTTGAAAACTTGAAAGATTTGCCATGAATATTAAATTGTATGATACAAAAAGAAATATGGATCTGAAAATTAATATATCAAAAGCAAAGGTATTTGTAGCTGACAAGAAAGATGGGGTGAATGATTGCATGCTATACCTAAATAGAATATAAACATATTCTTGTGTACTGTGGCAGTTTGTTCATTAAAGAGGGAAAAATTGATGGAAAAATGTTGGATGGGCACATGATAGTAGAATGGTAGTCGATAATATATAATACAAAGTCTGTTCTGAGAAATTATTATTGCCAAAGAAAAATGTATGTGTATAAGTATATGATTTTGCCCACCTTGTTACAAAACAGGAGAGCTGGGTATATCAAAAGAAATATAAAAGTAAACTGAATGGAGAGGGAAGTGTCTGTGGTAAACCATGAAGAAAATTGAAGATGGATGAGTGCTGAATTATACAGACTATATATAAAATGACTAACAGGTATACAAAAGATGCATTGCAATCGATTGATCTATAGACAGAATGAACAAGGACTGGACTGAAAAGCAAATACATGAAGAAAATGGAATGAAATGAGAAGAGAGGAAAATGGAATTGGATGGAATTGATGAAATCCTGAAAATCCAGAAGTGAGGAATTTAAAGTTCGAAAGGGAGTGCCTGAATTGATACATGGATGGGTTAGGAGGAGGGACTGTCTGAAGAGATGAAAAGGTGTGGAGAATTATAATGAACATTATTGATTGGCAAACTATTTTCCCTCTCTCCTTTCCTTTTATTACTTCTTATCTCTTTCCTGTACTCTACATAATATTGCTTAGCTTAAAAGGGTATGTGATGACTATATATGTATGTAGGAGAAGGCTGAGAATACGGTTTTGGCTGCGGGCTGCTAAGTCTTCAGAGCAGGGGTTTTCAAACTTGGCCCTTTTATGACTTGTGCACGCTGGCTGAGGAATTCTGGGAATTGAAGTCCACAAGTCATAAAAGGGCCAGGTTTGAAGACCCTTGCTTCAGAGCATTACCATCACAATACAACTTATATTGTAACTTTACCAGCAGAGAAGTTTGAGGCTGATTCTTTTGACAGTGAATGCATTCTGAACACCTCAACGATCTTTAAGCACCATTTTGTCTTCTATCCAACCTCTAAAAGTTTGGAACTGAAACACTGATTATTTAATGTTTCCCCCAGGAGGTGCCATGGATGACTGGACTAAAACTGCAACCAAGGGCAATCTTAATCAGCAGCTATCTTTACTGAATAGTGAAGAAAAGAGATATTTTGATAATTGAACTTTTCTGATCATGAAGGCTGTGCAAATAGAAGTGTGGAAATAGAAATCACCTAGTTGATCAGATCCACAGAAGTCTTGCACTACTCCATAGGTGATTTTTTTTCATGAATAAAGTGCAACTAAAAGATCAGCCATCTTACCCAAGAAATGCTTTTACAAGTTGAAACATGTGGTGCTCTAAGTACTTAAAGCGTCAGTCACATATGCAGACATGTGTTTCTCTCACCTGATAATCACATAGTGGAAAAACAGTGAATTTTTTTGGTTATGTGGCTAACCTTGGACTCTCTAAGCCCAGCATAAAATAAGGACTTAAAATTAAATAACCTTACAATCATAGAATGATCTTGTATCGGCATCGACTTCCCTCCGCCCTGTGCGTTCCCACAGAGAGGGCCTCCTCAGGGTGCCACCGGTCAAAGAATGCCGACTGGTGGCCCCCAGGGGGAGATCCTTCTCTGTGGGCGCCCCGGAGCTATGGAATCAGCTACCGGTTGAGCTCCGGATGGCGCCCGACCTTCGCTCCTTTCGCCGCAAGCTAAAAACATACTTTTTTGAACAAGCTGGCCTGGCCTGATGAGGGGATTGGGGGGGGGGGTTGTATTGTTTTTATTGGGTTTTTAAGATGTATTTTAATATGGGCATTTATTTAGTCTTGTTTTAACTTTTGTAATTTTGTATTTTTATTCTTGCCCTGTTCACCGCCCTGAGTCCTTCGGGAGAAGGGCGGTATAGAAATATTATTAAATTAAATTAAATTAAAATTGTATGCCCAAGGGAGAGAGGCTGATTATCTGTGAGAAGGAAAAGCTTTCTCCATGAGTGACTCTCAGGGGAAGACCCCAGAGCTCAGGAGCAAAAAATAAAATAAAATTGTAGTACTATAAACAGAAATTATAATTTAGGTTTCACTTCCATATGGAAACAGTCAGTGAACTGCCGAGCAAAGACAATTGCTGTGCAGGCATTCACTTTCTTTGTACCACTATCAGATGAAATGTTCTAATGCATCCATAATGTCTTTGACTAAGCAAGATAGTTCCAATAATGAGAATGCTTTGTTGAATCCTGTGCCATGTTGAGGCGTTAAATTCCATTGCTATTGGTTATCAGAGATGGGTGACAGCTAGAACCCAAACTCTCTTGATTGAGGAAGATTATGCCCTGTATCCTAGCCATGTTGGCTAGATAAAACTTATGTGTTTCAGATAGGGGTAAGTATCTGACCAGCATTTCATAGCACTTATTTTTCTTGGGGCTTCCCTATAAAAAAGTTACTTCTGTTAGCAAGAGTGCACTGGATATAAATACTGCAAGGCTGTTTTGTGTCTCCCTATAAAAGTAGAGTTTTCAAGATCAAAAGCTATTTCTGCAAGCAGAAATTATAAGTGCAACCTAGCACCGATTATTTTCTGGGGTTTTAGGAATATGGTGTTTTATAACCTTCACTATTCTCAGCAACCCTATCCTCACTTCATTTATTGAAATGGATAGTTTAAGTTATAAACAGAAATTTTAGGCACTATTTGTGGAGGCAGATGCTTTCATCACAGAAACATTTGGTTGCCGGCCATGCCATGCTTGCTTTGTGCTTCTTTAGGATGAGAAGTGATATTTTTTATGAAGGAAGAAGACTATTGTCTTTAAACAATATCTTTTGTTGCCCAGAGATTCTGGGAAGTGTAACTTAGCAACAGCAGATTGGTGCAGTATATCTCCTGTCTGTCAATAAGCTTCCAGAGAATATAAGTATTAGTTAGGCTTTTACATTAATTCAGCCTACATTTTGCCCTTTCCACACATATTTGCCAATTATATGAAGGCCAATTCTCATTGAATTGCACAGGCTGTTAGCAGAACTTTAGATTTTGATAAAAGCTAAAATGAACTGTGCAAATTCAGACAGGTTGATTGATTATTGCTATCAGGTTGTTTTTGATTCCTAGCAACCACATGGATAGACTTTCTCCAGGATGATTTATCCTGTTCAGCCATCATCACTGTAACCAAGTCAATCCACCTTACAGCTGGTCATCCTCTTCTTCCCTTTCCTTCTGCCTTTACCTGCATTAGATTCTTTCCCAGAGAACTACCTAGGGCAGGGCTTTTCAACCTTTTCACCCATTGTACCACTTTTAGGATATGGCAACATCCGAGTACCACCAGTTGCCTAGCAAGGTGTCAAAAACTTGATGACTCCCCCCCAAAAAGGAAAAAAAAGTCATAAATTACAGGTATTCCTTGACTTACAACAGTTCGTTTAGTGACTGTTTGAAGTTACAATGGCACTGAAAAAAGTGCACCCCATGCCACAGCTGAGCAAGACACCTGCCTGCCCGCCTGGCGGCGCTCTTCCTCCTGTCCGAGGTTTTCATTGTTGTGAGCATTACTGTTGAGGATTGGCAATGGGGTTGGGGTGGGGTGGGTGTTTGGTTTTTATTCCCCCCATCTTCTGGGTGGTTGCAGCAGGTTTTGGTCACTTCACATGACCCTGGGACACTGTGACCATCATAAATATGAATCAGTTGCGAAGCATCTGAATGTAAATCACAAGACCCTGGAGATGCTGCAATGTTCCAGCTGATCAGCACTTCTTCTGGGCTCAGAAGCACCAGGATCAGCGCCAAGGTCCAGCTGGAGCCTGGTGCTGATCCTGGCGCTTCCACTGAGCCCTGATAGCCCCGAAAAAGCGCTGATCCTGGCGCTTCCGCTGAGCCCTGACAGCCCTGCAGCTCCAGCCATCTCTCGCTCAGGCTTGTGCAGTGCTGCCACCGGTTCAGCTCATTCCCCTCCCCCACTACCTCTTTTCTAGGATGGTCACGAACTACCTGCCAGGTGCCAATGTACCACAGGTGGTACCCATACTACTGGTTGAAAAGCCTTGACCTAGGAAACCGAAATGAAAGAGATTCTTTTCAAAAACCCACAAATGTGAATCTGAATCCTCCTAAAATATTGTTAGTGATTTAGAATATGTAAAATAAGAGAGATAGGGATTGCTTTTATTTATCTCTTTAGCTAACCTGGTGAACCAGATTGTGTAACCAAAGCCAGTGCAAGCAAATTCTTTATATTGGGAAAAATGTCACAATTAGACAAGGAGAGAGAGCTTTGTTACTGATGGATCTACTTTCTAACCACAGTAAATGGTTTTAACAAGACTGTCCCACAGTTTTGCTTTAGGGTTTTGTGTGATATATTAGCTTATAATATAAGCTAATAATTCTCATGAAAGTGGGGATATATAAAAAAAGGATTTTATGAAATTGTGCAGTTTGACAAATGCTTGTTCATGTTCTGTTTCTACCAGTGTTTGTTTTATATCCTTGTAGCCTAACTCCCCTAATTGACAATAGTGACAGTTTAACAGACTGCACGAAAAGCATTGAATAGTGTTTAGTTCACTAGCACCTGAACCAGTTTTTCTTAACTTTTGCTTGCTAATGTATTTAGCCAAGGAATGGGCAGCTGATTCACACTCCGTTTGCATTTGAAGATAATAAAAATTAATGAACTGATCCTTCTAAAACAGACATGTCAAACACAAGGCCCGGGGGCCGGATCCGGCCCGCGAAGTGGTTTCATGTGGCCCGCGAAGCCATCCTGGAAACAGTGAAGGAACGGCCCCCACTGCCTTGGCTCTGGCCCAGAGACCCTCCTTCTGCCAGAGACCCTCAGATCTGTCCCACTCCTGCCCAGGCCCCCATAGGCACCCTTGATGCGAACGATGTAGAGCTGGCCATGCCCACCCAGTAGGCCATACGCACTCCAGCCATGCCCACCCAGTAGGCCACGCCCACCCTGGCCATACCCACCCGGTCCCCCCGAGGGTAACCACAATGGTGATGTGGCCCTCAATGAAATTGAGTTTGACACCCCTGTTCTAAAACCTTGCAGGCTTCTTACTTAGTGCCATTTGTTTGAGAAATGCAGCTTTCATAAGTACAAAAATCCACTAGTTTTTCTCCTGGGGGAAAATGGGTTTTAGAGTCTACTCTAATGTAAAGTTTGGAAACGAGAATTATTTCTCCACCTTCCACTAGAAAGATACATGGTCAATGATATATATCAGTTACCAATCTTCTTTACTTTCTCTTTTGAAATATCTTAGAAGCAGATCACTTAGCAGCTCTCTGATAGTAGGAATGGTATTCACTGCCTTACATTCAGAAATTCAGCTATTGAATGATGTGCTCATAGGCATCCATGGCAACTTCATATTTGATTGTTTATATTTGTTTTGTTTAATTGATTTCAATTTCTGCAGTTCTATCAGAGTACACAGTTAGTTTAGATTTCACAGCTGTCCAGAATCTTATGAACTAGTGAGAGAAAATAAACCCCTACCTTGTCCAATTAAATAACTGCTAACAATCTGAGCAAAGGCCCTGCATATTTCACCTCCTATTTGTTATATAATTATAATTATATAATTATAAATAATACCTCAGAATATACTATGGCTTACAATTTTGCTCATGTAGCTAAAATATCCTTTCTATAATGTGAACAGTGATATGAAATTCATCAGTTTCCAATATCCCATTTTGATCAATAACATGGCATATATTAATATATTGTGGGTTTTCCCCCTAGGCAGAGAAGGCAGAAGGCTTCCTCAACCTTCCAAACTTCACAGTGGATCAAGCAACAGAATGCAAGAAAAAACAGTAAGTCCATCATACTGTTTCGGTCCTTGGGAAAGTTACAAATTATTTTGAAGTTACAGTGAATCATAAAGAATAAAGCAGAAGTTGGGATTGAATATTACTTAAAACATAATCCATGCAAATCCATGATATTGGTTTATTCTGAAAAAGAAGAACACAATACTGCACCTTGATAGACCCCCCCAAATTTTGTATTTCATTACAATTATTAGAACTTACAGTATACATAAGATTTTCCTAGTTTAGTGGTTGTTTTCATCTCTTGACACAGTATGGATTTAAGCTGAAATATAAGATTGAAATTGCCCAAATGATCTTCAGAGCAGGATCTTCTTAACTCCCTTGAATTAACTGGATATTTTGCCCCACAATTATTATAGTCTTCTGGAATACCTCATGGAGGTAGGTTTCAGGGATATTTCACCGTATCGAATTGTTTCTGATTCTTTCATTCAACCTAACTTTTAGAAAATCTAATATCTTTCACATATATTTTAATTTGTTTTGGAAGTGCGATGAAGATCACACATCCACAGATCAAGACATTCTATTTCGCAGCAGAAAATGTGCAGGAAATGAATATGTAAGTAAAAATAAATACCCAACTTCAGTTTTTTTAAGTTGATTGATTGTATTGTTTTGATTATTATTTCTATTAGACTGTTGTCAGAAGTGTCAGTTCAGTGACACTAGTCAAAGTGGTGGTCTAGAAATCAGGAGAGGATGAGTTCTGGTCCCATTTAGGCATGAAAATGAACTGGATGACTATGGACCAGTCACTTTCTTTCTCAGTCCATCCTACCCCACAGGATTGTTGTGACAAAAATCAGACGAGGAAGGAGTATTATGTATGTTCACTATGTGAAGTTACCTATAAAGTAGTAAAGGCAGGATAAAAAATTGTAAAAAATAAAATAAAATAATAAATAACATGTTGGTCCAGAAGAAGTCTTTTTTTTTTGCCTTTGGACTCCATAGCTTCCTGATCACATATCTTCACAGCTGAATGTAAAATCAAATAAAGATCTTACATCTCTTTCTTTTTCTCATCCACTGACCCATGCAAACATATCCAACTCCATCTTTGCTATGCCTGAAAAGTTTCAGAGTAAGATGTGTGCAGGAAGATTGCAAACAGGGAAGATTAAACTTCCCCTCTCAGTTCAGGAAACATGTCAGGAAACTGTATAAATGTTTTGTATAAATGATAAATAAATTTCAATTGTGAAGGAAAAGCCACTTTGCCAGCCTAATTGTATATGGGCTAATAATGATGGAGAGCTGTCGGCCACTCATTAATGTTCCAATGAGGCCTCTTTTTGTTTCTCTTTTCCCAAGAGACAAGGCTTCAAGGAAGAGTTAGGACCAGTTAGACTGCATCAAGGGTGCAAGCTAGAAGAGCTATTGTTGCTTTATTGTGTTTAAATGAATGCATATTAGTTTACACTGTTCTAAGACAGACTTGATAGGACATTCCATTCAAATGTATCTCCATTTTAAATTTCAGGTGGCTAAATAAATTAGGCGTGGCAGTCCTAGACAAACAGGCTAATAAAAAGAATGAAGAAGGTAAGTTCAGATGTCAGCTTTTTACAAGGAATCACTTTGTGCTTTTGTATACGAAGACTACTATTTGGAAAAATAATAATAGGGAGTTTAAATATTTGATTAGATCAAGATGAATCCCTCGGGAAGGATTTACGTAATCTAAATAACATTTATGACCTATGGATAGTATTGAACATAATACTTCTAACATAATATTTTGCAGGATAGGGACAGGATTTTTCAAGAAGCTTGGTTCTGGGATATGGGAGGACTTGGTTCAGTATGTATTCTTAAACCATCTTACTCAATTTCTATTTGTACCAATATAACGAATGTAGCAGTTATCCTTCAGTTTTCATGATGTGATATCAGCTAAAAAAGGTACAAAACACATATGGAAATGCACATTAGATTAAAATGTGTGCAAATTAACAGAGATAAGCGCTTTTGGTGCGTAACTGAGAATTTGTTTGGAAATTAGAGAAAGGTGGGAGAATGCAAATAGCAGGTGAAAGTTTTTTTTTCTTTTCCCTTTTTTTTGAAATTAATATGAATAAGGACTGGGATTAAGAAAATTTATTTTGAGTAAAGATCTTTTTTTGTTTTCCTCTTTTTCTTCTCTACTTTATTTGTAATATTAATATTGTTTGTACTCATTTTATATGAGCTAGAGAGAGATAGAATTTATAGTTTATTGTTGATAATATAGGGGTGTTTATGTTTGTTTTTTGATTTTATGCCCTGTATTTAGCTCTGGGAAGTCGGGGGGGGAGGGAGTGGGGGAGAGGGATAGGGGTGGGGGAGGGGGGGATTAAAGTCAAAATGTATTGTAAAACTTTTTAAATAAAAAAAAATGTGTGCAAACATTCATTAATAGGATCAAGTGAGTACAAAATGTTCATTTCGGGTGAAATGTATCAGACTGTATATTTTATGGGCAAATACACTAACATTATATGAATGGTTGTGTAATATCCTGGAATTGCGTCTCTGCTATCTCCAAGCGGTGAAGCGCTCCGACCCTCTGGTTTCTTCCTGAGGCTCCGGGAGCGAGGATAAGCAGCCACCTGAGCTCCGGCTGGTGTACTTGAATGCCAGGTCCGTAATCAATAAGGCTCCTCTCATCCGGGATCTGATTGAGAGTGAGCATGCGGACCTGGCTTGCATTACGGAGACCTGGTTGGGCCCAGAGGGTGGTGTCCCTCTGGTTGATCTTTGCCCACCAGGTTTCCGGGTGCTTCACCGACCTTGGGCTCAGGGTAGGGGCGGGGGAGTGGCAGTAGTTATAAGGGAGACTCTTTGTCCTCAGGAGTCCACCATCGTCCAAATAGCCGAGTGTGAGTCCCTCCTCCTGAGATGTGGCCCTAGGGCGCAGTTGGGCTTGCTGCTGGTGTACCTTCCGCCCAGTCGCACAGCGGCAGCCCTGCCTGAGCTTCTCGATATCCTCTTGGGGCTGGTGGTTGAGTTCCCCAAATTTATGGTTTTGGGTGATTTCAATCTACCTCAGGATCATCTGAGTTGGCCCGAGAGTTCATGGGTTCCATGACGGCCATGGACCTGATGCAAGTAATTCAGGGCCCGACTCATGTGGGGGGCCACACGCTCAATTTGGTTTTTCTATCTGGACGGTGGTTAGATGATCTTCGTGGGGGTTCCCCAATTGTTATACCCCTGTCATGGACCGATCATCATCTCCTGAGGCTGATCTTCTGTTTTGCCACCCCCCGTTGTGGAGTTGTTGAACCATCAAGATGGTTCCGCCCCAGGTGCTTAATGGACCCTGAGAAGTTCCAGGCAGCACTGGGGTCTCCACCTGCCTCCTTTGCTGACAGCTCGGTTGATGCCTTAGTGGAAGCCTGGGAAAAGGCTGCCACGGATGCACTTGACCAAGTTGTTCCCTTGCGGCCCCTGACCCGGTGCAGATCCCAGTTCGCTCCATGGTTTTCCGCGGAGCTCCGGGAGATGAAGCATTGGAGACGGGGCCTAGAGAGCTGTTGGAGATCCACCTGATCTGAATCCGACCAATCATGACTAAGATCCTTTACTAGATCTTATCTCGCGGCAATGAGGATGGCGAGGTCTAATTACTTTGCTACACTCCTTGCGTCCGCATGGCTGGCTCAGAAATTCTGGGAGTTGAAGTCCACGAGTCATAAAAGAGCCAAGGTTGCCTACCCCTGCCCTAGGCCTACCATTTACAGTAGTTTGCTAGTAATAAGTTGGCCATAATATTTTTTTAGTTCCACTGGAGAGGACTTTTCCTCAATGGTTATCTTCCAAAGAGGTTGAAACTAGAATTCCCAGAATTCCTATTGAGCAATGCTAAGTCATTCCATTCTAAGAGATGTAATCACAATGTTTTCTGGTGATTAGAAAGGTAGTATATGCAAGGATTTATTTTGCTCCTGTACAGTGACTTTTACATTGCCTTCCTGAATAATTGCATACCTCTTTTGGTGTTTCTTGCTAAAAGAGGCTTCATAATTCCTATTCTATTCTATTCTATTCTATTCTATTCTATTCTATTCTATTCTATTCTATTCTATTCTATTCTATTCTATTCTATTCTAGAATAGAATAGAATAGAATAGAATAGAATAGAATAGAATAGAATAGAATAGAATAGAATAGAATAGTAGTTTGCATTCAACATTCCCTTTCTGAATGATAGGGTCAGAAACCAATCTGTTCTGCTTTTCATTAAAGTGATCATGAAACATGCTTTCTGCTTTACAGGGCATTAAATAGAATGTCTTCCACATTTTTAATGGTTACAATCTTGTTTCAGAATGCTATAGTGAAAGTGAGCATGAAGATCCAGAAATAAATGCAGAGACACCACCCCCTCCATATTCAGA
The DNA here is from genome assembly GCF_947247035.1 of Vipera ursinii. Classification (NCBI taxonomy): domain Eukaryota; kingdom Metazoa; phylum Chordata; class Lepidosauria; order Squamata; family Viperidae; genus Vipera; species Vipera ursinii. The sequence continues at coordinate 275,083,778 of NC_139512.1, read as the reverse complement.
TGAGTTGCTGCTGTCTGATTTGGTATGAATTATAGTAATTAACTTGCTTCCATTTGCTAAATGGCTTGTCCAAATGTCACTCTGTAAAGTTTAAAAGATGGCTCCAAGATAAGCAACCCATAGAAAGAGTTGTGAATTGTTTATTCTGTTTAAAGTCAGTCATGTGACAAAATAAATGTTAAGCAAATTACTAGGGTTTTTGTTCCTTTTAAAGTATCACTTATTTTGCACATTTTATACCAGGTGTCATGTAGCTCCTCTCCAGGCACTTTATAATATCAAAGTGCGTTAAAAAAAGGTTAAGACAATGGTCAAGATGGTACAATCAAAGCACTATGCATAAAAAGGTGGACTTTTGATCAAACATCAAGGGCTGTCCTGTTAACATTTTTTTAAAATAAAACATGCACAGTGGGATGCAAGGAATTGAGTGGAAAAGTTTAAAGAACCATCACATAAGCACACCATGGTCCTCTTGCCTTACAACTATTTGATTTATTTATCAAATTATTTAAAAAAACAAAAAGGTCAGGATTTCATGGATTGTAAGTCCCTCTTTTCCAGTCCAGAATAACACCACACACACACACACACACACACACACACACACACACACACACACACACAAACACACAAACTGAATTCCCCTTCACAAAGCTGCTGATTTTGCTTTGCCTTCCCCCTCTCCAACAATAAGGAACATTGTTGTTGTTTTTCCACTGTGCTTGAGTGTCCCTGCTCCTGATCCCTGAAGGAGTATTTAAGAGCACCATTGGCAAAAGTAGCTCTCTTTCCCTGTTCTTCTTTCACCATGTTTTCTTTCCTTGGGGAAGAAAAAGTCAAAAACAAATGGACACATTAGGGACTGGGATATGATGAAGCCCATCCCTCAGAGCATCAGGAAAGGAACAGAAAAATGGCACCTTTGTCTGAAGAGGAGGTTAGAGATGACAGGAACTAGGAAGAAAGAAAGAAGACTTTCTACTATTCTACAACTAATAAGGGAATACAGTAAGGTATTTGGGTTGTGCTTCTTCTGGAAGCCAATTAGCAACTAAAATGAGTTTCTCAACCTCAACAATTTTAATACATTTGGACCTCAAGCCACAGAATTCCCCAGCAAGTAGACTGGCTGAGAAATTCTGGGAGTTGAGGTCCATGTATGTTAAAATTGTTGAAGATGAGAAATACCGGATATGTGACAGAACATACAGGCCCTGTACAAAGAATATTTTAGCTAGCATTAGTAAGAACTTAACCAAAGCACCACAGTCAGACAAACTTCTCATTCTTGATTTAGAGAACAAGCCTTTCAAAATGTCATCGTCTGGGCTATGCACCTGATTATTTTGCTTCCAGTGAGAGAGAAATGTGGTTTGAAAACTCTATGGTTCATTTTTTAAAATAAACGTAATGTACCTGAGACAGACTCTACAAAAGCTTTGAGGAGTAAAATGATTTGAGCTGCCTCAGTGTTTATCCATTCCTGAATAATGGTTCCACGTAATTCAGACAGCCCAGTTTCTAGCTGTTATCCACAAACCATGACTTCTAAATATTCACCAGTGAGGTATTTTACATATAATTAATGGCCTTTTGCTGAGGGATGGAGGGATGCCTGGCTCACCCAGGTTTTAGCCTTGTCAAGTCTGCAAATATCAAAACAGAAATTATGTTATTGCAAAGAATAGAAGGCCATGTGATTGCCAATATTTTCTCCTAATAGTTTTCGGCTGTTTTAGTAAGATAAGGCAATCCTTTCCAACTGCCTCCAAACCAGTTCAATTCTGTGATGGAGAATAAGTGCAGAATGCGGCCGCGCGAGTTGTGATGGGGGTTTCCCAATTCTCCCATGTTACACCTCTACTCCACGAGCTGCATTGGCTTCCGGTTGCCCTCCGGGTGAGATTCAAGGTGCTGGTGATGACCTATAAAGCCCTGAATGGCTTGGGTCCGGGATATCTGAGGGAAGTGGTCACAGCCCACTTTTTCTTATCCTGTTGTAACTTCAAACAGTCACTAAACGAACTGTTGTAAACCAAGGACTACCTGTACCAATAAAAAAGAAATCATTTTTCCCTCGAGAAGAACATTTCCTATGGAAACTCTGGGCCTAAAAACCTGAAAAATACTCTCTAAAAATGACAGTTAAATAACAGTGTAAAGAATGGTGGCCAACCAATTCTTGAATAAGCCCCAAACTTAACAAGGGGCCTACTAAAGGAGATTTATTTTATTTTATTTTATTGGATTTATATACCGCCCTTTCCCGAAGGAATGAATAAAATGTCCTTCTGGGTCAAAGTGCTTCGAGTCACACCATACCTTTTGTCCATTTTCTAGGGATGGAGGTATTATTTTTCCTGGTTTTTAAAATGTGTTAAACCCAGCTCAGGATTAATATCGTAGTTTTCATCTGTCTCAGAACTGCGGCAAGGGGGGGTTAGCTCAGCTGAGACCACAGGCTACAGTTGTCTCCAGAAGTTTTAGAAGTAGTGCTAAGTTCCAGGCATGTAGCTATCCAAGGAGCTGTATGAAAGCAAATTTATTGATTCTTGGCAATAACAACAATGCAATCTTTTCCCTTTTTTAAAAAAAAAATTGTTCTGGAAAACAGGCCGGACAAGAGCTTTCCTCAACATCACATCTTTTAAATGAAGTACCACGTTCCTTATCTTACCCAGAAAGCAGTTCGATGAAAACCCAAGGTTCCTCTTCTTCCTCACTGTGCAACCTCTTGCATTCGGAGAGACAGTCGTGGCTTGACTTAATTAGCAGCTCTTCTGCTCAAGGAGAAGTGGACAATCAACCTCCAGCTGCCTGGGGTGACTCTGTGGATACTGATTGCCGGTTGACAGACTATAATGAAACAGTGGAAAGTTTTAGATCCAAGGAAAACATTCAGAATACAGTGAATGAAGACAGATCTTCATTAGGCAATGCGGATAATAACTTAGCTGTACCTGGAAACATAGCATCGGCAGCTCTAAGTAAAGGTGAGTAAAACAAAAAGCTACCTTATACCTTATTCTAGTATCTCCTCCTTTTTTGCTTTCAATCCATCTTTTAAATCAAAATTGTCTTACAAAACATGAGTTACATGAGGCTGCTGTATTGTATCTCTTTAATAACTGAGATATTTTACTGGCTTGCGAAATCTTAAAACCCCTATTTGTTTTCACAATATCTAACCCCAAATAGTGGCTAATTTTCCCAAGATTTCTAATTGTGAATTTATTTTCCAATCTTGAAATGATAGTTTGTGCTTCTAACTCAGTTTTTGTTATTATTGCTATATCATCTGTGAATAATAAAAGAAAAGATAATGCTCCGTTGTGTTCTCTTCTAAACAAACAAGGATCAGCATTACTGGCTACAAAACCTAATGCACTTAACTCATTAACTATACATTTGTTCCACTCATAGCCTGATTGTTTCAATCCATAGAGGCTTTTCTTTAACTCCCAACAATCATGGTCTCTATCATTGGTCAATCCTGGTGGAATTCTTAAATAAATAGTATGTTGCAATGGAGCATGTAAATATGCAGTTTCAACATCTACATGATTAACCATATATTGGTTTTTAGCCGCCCATACTAAAGCTGCTCTTAAAGTAGTTGCCCTTAGACTGGGTGCAAACACTTCGTCATAATCCTCAGTAGTTTGGGCAAAACCTTGTGCAACCAAACGTGCCTTATGGGTTACGGTTCCATCTACTCCTTTCTTTATTTTATATATCCATTTACAACCTATAGCTTGCTCACCAGGTGGCAGTTTTGCTTTCACATAAACCTTAAGATCCCGCAAAGAGTTCAACTCCCTGTTCATTGCAGCTTTCCATGATGCCTGTTCCTTTTCAGGATACATCCTGATCTCATCATAGTTAGATGGCTCTACACTAACTTGACATATACTAGCTTCATAGCGATCAGGTGGATGTCTAATGCGCGTTGAACGCCAAGGAATTACAGGGCTTTGAATTCCTGACTCCTTTCCTTCCTCTGATTCCTCTTTTATCTCCCCTATCTCCTCTTCATCTTTTATATTTACAGGAGATGTATTATCATTACTACTTACATTATCAGAGGAGTCCTCAAACACTAGAGGATCAGTATTAACAGTTTCTTGCTCTAACCTATCCCAACCAACGTGCTCAAGGAATTTTGCACTCGCACTATTATATACATTAGTTGTGCCTCGTTCCCAGAAACGATAGGATCTATGGTTAGCTTCATAACCTACGAAGTATAATTGCCTAGCCCTATGTTGGCCTTTACTCCTGAGTTGTGCAGGAATGTGGACCCAAGCTGGGGTGCCAAACGTGTGCAGGTAATCAAGGTTTGGTCTTCTACCATGCCATATTGTATATGGTATTTTACCAGTAGAAGTATTAACAACTATATTCAGAACATGGTTTGCACATTTTGCTGCCTCCCCCCACAGTCTATCTGTTAAGCCAGAATCTCTTAACATAGTTCTCATCATGGCTTGTAACGTTTGCCCACGTCTCTCAACAAATGCATTATGTTGAGGCCTATAGGGGGCTGAACGTTTATGCTCAATGCCAGCAGATTCTAGCATATCAAAAAAACGCTTGTTTGTAAATTCAGTACCATTATCAGTAATTATGCACTGAACCTTTCTCTTTGTTTTTCTCTCCACGAACTTCAGCCAGTTTGCAAATTGTTGGAAAGTGTCTGCCTTTGACTTAAGCAGATAACAAAAACCATAACGAGAGTAGTGGTCCAATATACTTAAAATATAACATGACCCTCCTAAACTTGGCTTCATGGGTCCAATTAAGTCAGCAAACACAACTTCCAAAGGTACAGTTGTTTTGAAGCTGTTTATCCTGTTTGCCGGACTTGCCTTACTCTTTTCCTGATTACAGGCATTGCAATTCAAATACTTACTACATGGCTTCAGTTTAATTCCCTCTACTAACTCAACTGTTTTACGTAGTGATTTAAAGTTTACATGCCCTAACCGCCTATGCAATAAATGTATACACTCATCGTGTGGCTTCTTGTTCTCACATATTGAGTTAGCTTTAACTGTACTAACCTGGTTACTTGTGATAACGAATAAACCATTTTTCAAATTAGCAGTTACACAGGTTCCATTCCTCTCAATAGTGCATTGCTCCCCTCTGAATGTTACCACAAACCCAACTTTAACCAATTCCCTTACAGATAACAGGTTGAATCTTAGTTTAGGTATATATAACATAGGTAACTGTTCATTAATGCATGGACAATAGGAATTACCTTCACCAGAGGCCTTCATCCTCCAACCGTTGGCTAGTGAAACATATTGGTTGCTGTTTTTCATAGTAACAAACCTCTTTTTCTCTTTAGTAATGCATTGTGAAGCCCCACTATCAACAACCCACAATTCATTGTTTCTGGATGTTGATTCATCAGAAATAGCCAAACCAATGCCCTTCTTAGCCTTTCCACTGCTATTTACATTCTGTTTTCTACCCTTTCTACAGAATTTGGCTATATGCCCTCTAGCCCCACAAGAATAACATTTCTTGACGTTGTAAGCAGTGGTGAATGGCTGCTCCTCTCGTGGCTGTGTCTCTCTCAGCTGGTCTCTGTCACGCCTTCTTCTGGACTCTTCCAGCAGTCTCCCAGTAATGTTAGTCAATGTCAGTTCCTCTCTGATCAGGACTTCCAAAGAAGAAACATACTCATCATAACTCTCATCCAAAGATGACAGAATAATGTAGACCTGATGCAACTCTGAAAAAATCAGCTCTTTTTCATGAAGCTCTTGAAAAGTTGCCTTCATGTAATTTAAATGGGTCAGCATATCTCCATTCTTCTGCAGACGAGCCCTAAACAGCTTACGTGTAAGGTGTATATGTGCACCCACACTGTCACGAACATAAAGCCTTCGCAAAACATCCCAACACCTAGCAGCAGACTCCTCACCACGAATATGGACAAGCTGCTGGTCATTCAGTGTTAGTCCAATAATGCAAAGAGCTTTCTCATTGCTACATTTAAAGTCGTCTAACTTCTTTGCATCCTCTTCATCATCTGGATCCCATGCAGTAGTATCTGGTGGGTTATTTACAACAGTCCATAGTCCTTCCTTGCGCAAAAGCAAGCAGCATTTCGTGGACCAGGAAACATAGTTTGTCCCATCCAACCGGGTTATCCAGGAGATGCCTGACAACAGGTCCTGTGCCATTTTACACCAAAAATAACTAACACAAACTCAGCTAGGAATACTGTGTGTACTAACTCTCAGTACAGGCCTGGGCCCATAACCAGTGTTAAGGAATGTGTTGTGCAGAGGTCTCCTTGTGCTACCAAAGAGTTGCACAGACAAGGAATGGTACTGAGAGCAGTAAAGTCACACAAGAATACACTGAGTTATAAAAACAAAAAGTAGTTTACTTTTGAGGTGGTGTAAGAACAAAAATGCACAGTCAAAAAATAACAGTCCAGGTCATAAACAATAGCAACAGTCCAAGGAGTAATCAAAGTCTTCTTACCGGTCCAGAGGTCAATACACAGTTTAGGTTACAACAGTAGTAAACTAACAGCAGAGCAAAAACAGTAACAGTAGAGATCAGTGAATTCAGAGAGAGAGAGAAGCTACGTTCCTAGCTTCCTCTTATGGCCATGAGAACACTTACACACCCATTGGCCAATTAACATCTTAAAGACATAGCATTATGGTTAATATATTTTCAACCCAACATTGTAGGCTAACACCATATGCCTAACAAAGTAAATAAATAAATAAAATAAGCCAATGATCAAGAGCCATTTCACTTTGATTTCAGACCAAGATAAAGCACCAGAAGTGCTTTGGTTGCCCAGACAGGCTGTTTTAATTGGAGGACACATGGGAAGAAAGCTATTGTTTGTGTGTTATCCTAGATTTTCTATATTAATACAACTCCCAAGTGATGGTATATATTGGAATTTTCAGGGGGGTCCTTTTCTATTTAGAATAATCTTGTACACGTATGCATAACTCCAGTCTATATAAATAAAGTGGACTGAGTCAATCCAGATGCTGCTTCTGCCACACAGCTGCATTTCAACTCTCAGTTTAACAATTCTTAACAACATGCCAAATTCAGTGAAATTCCTATTGCAATATATTTTCTATATCTACTACATTCTTTTTTTATTGAAAAGTTTTACAGTATATTTTAAGTATACTCCATCCCTCCCCCTCCCCCCCACATCCCCGCCCTCCCCCCCTTCCCCCCCCCCCGACTTCCCAGAGCTGAAAACAGGGTATTGCCTCTAACAAGCTTAAACTAAAATATTCTAACCAACTGTGAATACACTTTAACTCCCCTTATACATAGGTAAATAATAGTACATCATATAATTCTAATAATCATTCATATGCTAGATGAAACTTTTTAGTCCCATATTTATTCTGAATATATTCAATCCATCTTCTCCATTCCGAAATATATCTCTGTTGCGATTGTTCTTTCAGGTATGCTGAAATTTTTGCCATTTCTGCCAAGTTTGAAACTTTTAAAGTCCACTCTTCTATAGTAGGCAGTTCCTCCTTCTTCCAATATTGCGAAACCAAAAGTCTTGCTGCCGTTTCTAAATTCAACATCAATTTAATTTCTATAACAGTACAATCAGTAATAATACCCAATAGAATAACTGTGAGGTAAACCTTATCTTTTTCTTAAATATCTTCTGCATATTCCACCAAATTTTAATCCAAAAAACTTTAACTTTTTTACAAGTCCACCACATGTGGTAATAGGTTGCATCCTCACAACCACACCTCCAGCATTTAGGCTGATAATTTGGATACATACATGCTAATTTTTTAGGATCTAAGTGCCACCTATAAAACATTTTATAAAAATTCTCTCTTAAATTTTGAGCCTGAGTAAATTTTACATTTCTGACCCAAATTTTCCCCCAAACATCCATCGTTATTGGCTCTTGAATATTCTGGGCCCATTTTATCATACAATCTTTGACAAGTTCCGATTCTGAATCTATTTCTATCAATGCATTATATATCCTTCTTATATGCGCTTGACTTCGATCTCTAATTTGTTTTACCAAATTTTCATCTGTTGTTGTAATACCAATTTTCTGATCTTCTTTCCATCTAGCTTGTATCTGACCATACTGAAACCAAGTTTGTACTATTTTCCCTTCTTTTAAGATATTAAATGGCTTTAATTGCCATCCATTCCTCTCCAGTCTAAGAATATCTTTATATGTAGTCACATCATGTTTAAATCCCAGACTTATATTTTCTATTGCATGCTTAGGTATTGCCCAAATTGGGATTTTATAATTTAACTTATATCAATATTTTTTCCAAACTCACAACAGGGCATACCTTAATATATGTGTCTTAAAGATATTATCCGCCTTTTTATCATACAATAAATATGCATGCCAGCCATATAATAAATCATGTCCCTCAATATTCAACAATCTTCCTTCTGTTAAATTAAACCAATTACTAATTGATGATAAAACTGCAGCTTCATAATATAATTTAAAGTTGGGCAATTTAAGACCACCTATTTCACATATATCTTGCATTATCTTGAGTTTTACTCTTGGTCTTTTCCCTGCCCAAATAAATTTATTAATGCCTTTCTGCCATTCTTCCAAATTTGAATCTTTTTTAAGTATAGGTATCATTTGAAACAAAAATAAAAATTTTGGCAAAACATTCATTTTAACTGATGCAATTCTTCCCAATAAAGACAATTGTAGTTTCTTCCAACTATCTAATTCTTTTTGTATTTTTAACCATAACAATTCATAATTATTTTTATATAATTTCACATTTGAGTCTGTAAGATATACCCCCAAATATTTAATCTTTTTAGCTATCTCAAGTCCTGTTAATTTTTCTAAAACTACCTTTTGTTCCATAGTCATATTTTTAGACAAAATTTTAGTTTTTTGTCTATTAACCTTAAATCCAGAAACTTGCCCATATTGCGAAATTATTTCCATTAAATCTATAACCAAATGAGTCGGTTGAGCTAATGTAATAACCAAGTCATTTGCAAACGCTCTTAATCTATAATCTTGATCTTTAATTTTAATTCCCTTTATTTTATTTGTGTCACATATCTTAATCAATAATATTTCCAATGTTAAAACAAACAGTAATGGTGACAACGGACATCCCTGTCTTGTACCCTTTTCAATTTTACAAACCTCTGTTAAACTACCATTAATTATTATTTGAGCTGTTTGCTTCTGATATATTGCCCTAATAGGTTGTAAAAACGTATCGCCAAACTCCATCTTCTCTAAAACTTTAAATAAAAATTGCCAATTCAATTGATCAAACGCCTTTTCAGCATCCAAGAAAATAAGCGCTGCAGGGACTTGATTAGTTCTTTCCAAATATTCTAATAGATTTACAATATGTCTCACATTACTCTTCATTTGTCTACCACTTATAAATCCTGTTTGATCACTATAAATCATTTGCTGCATAACCTTCATTAATCTATTTGCTAAGATCTTTGCAAATATCTTATAGTCTGTATTTAAGAGCGATATAGGTGTATAATTTTTAGGTTGGGTAAGATCTTGATCTTCCTTTGGAATCAATGATATAAATGCTGTTCTCCATGATGGAGGCACTTCCCCTCCAGATTGAATTGTCCTAAATAATTCTTTTAAAGGTTCCACCAACTCTAATTGTAAATTTTTATAATAAATAGCTGTCAAACTGTCTGTTTCAGGTGATTTACCCACTTTTAATTGTTTAATTGCTAAAATAATTTCTTCAGCAGTTATCGGTTGGTTCATCCCTTCCCTCTGCTCCTGTGTGAGTATAGGGATATTCACTTCTTGTAAATACCTGTCCATGTCTAAACCTTGAGTTATATCCCTTGCATATAATTTAGAATAAAATTCACTAATAGCCTTTTTAATAAGATTTTGCTGAAACACCTCCTTACCCTTATATTCTATCTTACGTGTTACGTGATTTTTGTTTTTTCCTTAACAAATAAGCTAACCATCTACCTGGCTTATTAGCATTATATATTGCTAAGCACATTGGTTTGTGCTTAAATTGTAAGCCGCCCTGAGTCTTTGGAGAAGGGCGGGATATAAATGGGATTAAAATAAAAAAATAAAAATAAATAAAAAGTATTTTGTTTGACATATCGTAAATTGGTTGCCACCTGATCTGCCATCAGCATATCAAACTGCCCTCTTAGCAAATTAATTGCTTCTTTCAACCTTTTATTAGATGAATCCAAAATAAAAGTCTTCTCTTTCATCTTTATTTCCTCCTCTAATTCTTTACGGTTATATTCCAATCTATGTCTATATTTATTATTCAAATATATTAACACTGCTCTCATATAAGCTTTACTTGCATCCCAGACCATTTCAATGGGTGTACCCTTATGCATATTTATAACAAAAAAATCTTTCATTTTTTTTACATTCTTCCAAATTTTCTTCATATCTAAACAAGTTTTCATTTAACTTCCAAGATCTCCTATCTCCCTTCTCCTTGTCCAATTCCATCCATACTGGACTGTGGTCTGATAAGGTTCTTGGACATATCTTGATCTTCTTAACCCTAGAAAAAATCATTAGTAGTTAATACAAAATCAATCCTAGAAAAGGATTGATGTCTGTCAGAAAAAAAGTAAAATCTCTTTCATCCATGTTTCGTTCTCTCCAAACATATCTCAGTTCCAAATTGTCTGTCATGTCAAAGAAGGATTTAGGCAATTTAGCGTGATTTGGTGTACTTTTAAAAGGTCCTTTTTTATCTTTTTGTGTATCCAGCACTCCATTCCAGTCTCCCATTAAAATACACGATTTATAATCCCATTGAATTATTTTGTTATGTAAAAGTTTATAAATTTCTCCTTGCTGTTGGTTAGGTGCATATAATCCAATTAAAAATATTTTCTTTCCTTCTATTAAGAGTTCAATTATAACATATCTTCCTTGTTTATCTGCTTCAATTAGATTGGCTGTCAGATTCTTCTTCACATAAATAACTACACTATTTTTCTTTTCTGGAGCAGATGCAATAAACTGTATACCCACTCTAGAGTTTATCAAATATTTTTGATCAGCTACATGAATATGCGTTTCCTGCAAGCATATAATATTATTTTTAAATTGTTTCAGGTACTGAAATATTTTCTTTCTCTTTTGCGGTGAATTTAAACCATTAACATTCCATGTCAGGAACTTTGTCGCCATCTTTTGTGACTTGAAGCTTTCGGAGCATATCTTGCAGCTTCACAAACATCTGCTTCTTTGGTCTCGCTCCTCCCACTGCTTCTGTATTAGTAGATTCTTGAGTTGTAATTGTAGAATATTGTTTCTGTTATTGTTGTTGTTGCTCCTTGCGTCTAGTCGCAGCTCTTGTCACTCTTTGAGCCCTTGGATCTTCTAATGGGACCAAGGGCTGTGCAATTTCCAAAGTTTGCTGTACTTCTTTTGAAATCAGCAAGGTGATTTCTTCATCTCGTTGTGTACCTTCCAATTGTGTCTGTTGCACTTCTTTTTCCTCTCTCCTTTTAATTTCTGGAGATGGCGGTGAGCCTGCCTTCAGTATATTGCAATAACAGTCTTGGGCCTTAAGAACTGTATTAAGACAATACCTTGTGCCAACATAATTCACCACCATCCCGGTTGGTATCTCCCATCTAAACTGAATGTTGTTTTTTTAATTCATCTGCCAGAAAAACAAATTCTTTCCTTCTTAAAATTTTTGGTGGAATTTCTTTCAGAATTAAAACCTCTTGATCAGCCACTTTAAATCTGTTGTTATAAAAAGCTTGAATAATCGCATTTCTAATTCTCTTTGTAAAATAAACAACCACATCCCTTGGCAATTTTTTTTGCCTAGCAATCCAAGAGTTGACGTGAAATATTTTATCTATTTCCAATATAACATCTTCAACTCGCCAACCCAAAATAGGTGCCACAGCTTTTGCCACTATTTCCTCCAAATTTTCTTGTGGATTTTCTTTCAGAACTCTGATCCTCAAAGCAAACTCCATGTTCCTATATTGTATCATCACCATCTCATCATCAATTTTTTCCATTTTATTCTCAGCTTCACTGACTTTGGCTTCCAATATCAAATTATTTTGATTGACTTCTTCCACACGATCATCCAGATTCTAAATACAGACTGTCAATCCTTGAAGTGCCAGCAGAATATCCTCTCGTATTTCTTTATTTTTCTCATTAATAAGCTCTGCCACTTGCTCAAATATTTGCTCAGATTGGAGTTTTAAAGCATCTTGCAAATCTTTCAATGTTAATATGGGTGCAGATGCTGCAGGGGGTGGCATCAGTGATTGAAGACCAGATTGTTGAACTGGTGAAGCCCCCGCACTTTTAGAAGCAGGGAATCTAGGTGGTTTGGAAGCCATTTTAACACCCAATTAACTTTCATTTCTCACTTTCACTTTTCCGCACTAATTGCAACTTTGTTGCTTCACTGTCAAATAGCCAAGTCTCTTAAATCATCTTTGAACCAACTTCAAATGTTTTAAACAAAGTCTTTTACAACTTTTAAAAATCCACTTTCTGTCTTCCCCCTTGCTTTTATTTTATTTTCCTTGTTCTTTTGTACTTCATGCTTTCTCTTAGAAGTTATTCCGGCGCCATCTTCCTCCCCTTCTTTTAAGTTAAACCGGAGTTAAAGATCATATACTTGCTGTTTCTGTATTCTCCTGCTCAGCTCTGCCTGCGTCCAAGTAATCCCCAAAATACAATGTTGAAAGCAGGGATGGTTGCAGCATCCTGTTCTGTTCCAAAGCCTTGAAACAGAAGAGTCCCGAGTCCGGAGTTAATTCAGGCTCCGAGGGAGCTCTCACCCTTCAACCCCCAGATTAAGTTCTGGGGGTCTAGGGGAGCTCTACCTCTTGCCTGAATACTCACCCCCTTCTCCCGATGGGGGGATTCCCAAACTGTGAAACAGCTGATCGTCACTGTTTTCATGGTTTAAACGGAACAGCAGGGCTGACGGTCAGAAATGACCGCTATCGACGGAGCCTTGCCACCGGGAAGTCACTACATTTTTGACTTTAAAATAACTTGGTTTAGCAGACTTCAAATATAACGGATAAACTTTTCCTGTAGTCATCAAGTTAAAATAATGAAAAATTGCAGCATAGACTGTTTACACCAATCAGGGATTTGATGGTCATTCATGATGAATGTACACTTCTGCCTTCTGAATAGGCTGTTTAAACTGAGGGTTTACTGCATTTTTGTACAAGAGATAACAGAATCTTAATAGATGCTTATTCTGTTGGGAAGCTTTAACTAGTTTCTTGCAGAACTCAATCATTTGCAAGTTTTCTTCTGAAAGCAAAAGAATTGATTTTAGAAGCCAGAAATGAGATACTAGTATCACTGGAGTTTCACACTATCGAATGTCCCTTTTAAAAACTTAAAATTCAAATGTTTGCATGTATTAAAAATGCATGCTTTTAAATTTTTTACATGTGTTAATAATACATGCAAACCTTTAGGTGGCCTCTCTTATTTCCTTCTCTGGAAGGAAATGCTGGACAAATGGCTAGAGAGAATGCCATGATTGACTATCTATCTGTATTAAAAGAAGAAAACAATAGCAAAGTAGTAGCACAAGATAAGAATAACCAGAATTCCCAGTTGCACATTGTTTGACTTTAAAACTGTAAAACTATAATCCAGAGGTTTGCTTCTAATCTAAAGAACAGGTAAACAGAAGCAACAACTAGTTGTTGTCATTTTTCTTTTATTTGATGGGAGCCTCATATGCTTGGTTTTAACATGAGGCTATAAAAACTAATAATAATGAAGAGGAAATTGTAGAAAATGAAACACAGCTACAACAGAATGGACCTTATTTATGTTGTATTGTTTGTCTGTGATAGCGATAACACCCTCTTTTCTGAGATATTTATAGACCTTTTGCAGTCAATTGTTATAGACGAATCAGGTCCTTTTATGTTCAATCATTTTTACTGCCTCCTTACGAGATATCTATACTTGGTAGAAAATGACTTTAGACAATTCTAACACCTGATTTTCAGAAATTAGGCAAGATAGACAGAAGCTTCTAGCACCCCTGAAATGCAGAAGGATGGCATTAGTGCTTCAATATATTTGTGATTTAAGGATGGCTCTTCTATGCAAGTGGGATATCATCCTGGTCTTTCGTTTGAAAAAAAAACATAATTGTGGCCAAAACATTTTCCTTGTATCACTTGAGTGATAAGGACACTTGCTGAAGGCCTAAAGGAAAAAAGTGGAAATAAATTAAATTGATCTAAAGTCACCCAAGTAATGTTGTTTTAATACTTTTGCACATTTTCAGTAGGGAATTGGCTGCTTGAATATCTAGAAGAAAAGCATTCCAAAGTACAGAGATCAGAGTCACCTTGATTTCACAAGATTTTGGTGAGATCTTTATAAGAATTCCAGTTGAAAAGAAGGCTTTAGTATATCAATGTCGTCTACTCCCTTTTGGAGGATTCTAGAGATCTTTGAAAGAAATTAAGATGATTGATTATGTCAGAGAATAAGACCTAAAAAACTTAGTATACTTCAGATAAAGACCATATAGGTTCCAAAGATAACTGCCTCCTCAGTTCTTTAATGTGAATTTTGAAGAGATGTTCTATAAAAGTTGAAATTAATATCATGCAGAGAAATTCTACAATTTTTTCTATCTATTCTCATTCAAGCTGTGGAGATAAAAATTGCCTGACTGGCTCTTGCTTAATTAACTATAGCTTACATTGGATTTTTCCTGCAACAAACTGAGTCACATTTAATGAGGCGATGAGTCAGAAAGAAACATTACAATAGCATCTTATAATAGGCTAGTCTGCTAGAGTCCAGGCATTTTCTTTAACATTGGGCTAAAGTAGTAACCTAAATTTAGCCTTTATCCAAGGACAATTATGGCATGCTTATACTTGCATAATTCTATAAAATAAATGAAACAGACATGCTAGGGAGTATTTAATTACACATGTTTGAGGTGCACCACAGTATTATAATATTGCTGCTAAAAATGAAATAGTTGATCCTGTACAGTCATATGCCCAGTTATACTGCTAGGTGGAGAAAATGTTTCCTATTATTTATTTATTTATTTGATTTGTATACCACCCTTCTCCCTAAGGACTCAGGGCAGTACTAAGAAGTTGCTCCAGACATTTCAATCATAAGTTGCTGGAATAGAGACATCCACCATCAATATATCATTTCTGGTATGTGTACATTTTGGCCAATGCCCCTGGAATCTTGAGTCCTGTTTTTTTAGTATTCTTCATATAGCATGTCAACAGAGCAACTCATGGATGAGAATGTCAAAATAGTCCATATATTACTTTTTTCCTCCTAATTTTCTCCAGACCACCAGAAGGAGCACTCTCCCATTCACTGAACATGCTTTACTTAAAAAAAAAATCTAGTTCACCTGGACTGTATCACAGAATCCTCTCTTTTATGTCCCATGCAGATTGTACCAAATGTTCTGTGGATGAAATGGAGAAACTGTACAAGTCTTTAGAGCAAGCAAGTTTATCTCCCATTGGGGACCGGCGACCTTCTACTAAGAAAGAGTTGAGGAAGTCCTTTGTCAAAAGGAGTAAAAACCCTTCTGTAAATGAGAAACTTCATCAAATCCGAGCTCTGAATAGTACCTTAAAGGTAAAGGTTGATGGAGGAGAGAGATTCTAGGTGTTTTGGATTGGGGGGGGGGGAGAAAGCCTTTTGGATGTATTCACATGAACAGCTTAATCAGGCTAGTAAACACAGCTATGGTTGCATTCACCTGATGGACTGCATGTAGCTAATTTTAGTTTTAGTTAGTGATATGTAAATGCATATATGATTATAGCTTAGCTTTTTGTACAAACCCAGCCCATTTAGGTTATTTGCAATGCAATCCATTATTCATATAATGCAAATGTAACTATTACAGCCAGTAGGATGTTTAGCAACTGTTAAAAAAAATATTTTTCTCTATTGTGAAATGATTATTTTTAAAAACAAGGGAACTAATTAGTAATTATGAGAAATAGTTTTTCTTTTTAAAAAAAGTAGTGAGAAGTCTAGGAGACTTGACAATTAAGAGACAGTTTCTCAGTTTTCTGAACGTTGGGTATATACACAAGTAGACTTGGATCATTTATCTGTCCCAGTGTCTACGTCTAGTAACTTGTTTTTCATTCTTGTGTTGGCTAGTGCAAAGAACATGACTTGGCCATGATAAACCAGCTGCTGGAGGATCATCAGCTAACAGCAAAAAAGTATAGAGAGTGGAAGAATACAAACTCCATTCTGATTCAAGATATCTACGAGCCACCAGACAGTCTGACTACAACTGAAGGAGAGAACACAGAATTAGAAATGACCACACAGTCATCTTGTATTGGATGATTAGTATTCAATGGAAATTCTATCTGAAGGCAGTGAATTTTCCATCACTGATCTCTTCAGTCATTCAGTTTAAACTGCCACATCTTCAGGTTTTGTTTCCATTGCTACTGGTAATTTCTGTACTGGAACAGAGCAGCCCTGGATTAACCAATAAGCAAAATAAGCGCATGCTTAGAGTACCAAGGACAGGGGGGGGCACCATAGAGTTTTTTCTCCTAGTGATCATGCCTTTAATTCGTTCACTGCCACGCTCAACTTTAGTTTTCAGCACTTACTGAGTCTCAATATATTATCAATTAAGCAATGGAAAAGTTGAGGAGCAGCATTGGGTTTAGAGCAGGGGTGTCAAGCTGCCGGCCCGCGGGCCAGATGCATCATGCCGAAACTGCGGCCACCCCATTGCCGGCAATGGAGAAAAAGTCATGATACGTTGCAACACATCACCTGATGTTGCAAGTTTGACACCCCTGGTTTAGAGCATCAACTGACCTTAATCTGGCCCTGGAATACAGAGATTGTTGCCCAGAGCATGACTTCCCCTTTCCATATTCCATGAAGATAGGAAAAATCTCCTCTAATGAGCACACCATGATGCAACTCTTGTTACAGTTCTAAGAAGAACATTTATTTGGTGGATGAGAATTGGGTCAACTTTGCAATAAGTATAATATTTTAGGAAATGCATTTCTTGGTTTTCTGAATGTAGGGCGTGTACACAAGAAGACTTGGGTCATTTTAAATTTGGTTGAGAGAGTACCAGGAAATTTTAGGCTGGAAAAAAACTACAGGGTAAGAATTATACAAAATGCACAATTTTGCCACAGCTTGTCAATGCTTTAATTGTTTCTGCTGATGGACTGTTTTTAGTCACAGAAGAAATAAATAAAAGAAGGTTGGTGTTTGTATTCTATATAGCCTTCTCATGATTTATTCAAAGGACACAGTTTCAGTCATAATATCTTCTGGTTTATGGAAAAAAATCCATTTATCATGTCAGCAAAGTTGTATTTGAATTGTTTTTTTATGAGCAAATAAATTCATTGGCCAAAATGTATGTGTCCGTCTTTCCTCAATGCTTTATGGACCATAAACCAAACTGTAAATGAAAACAAGTACAAAACACAGACATATAAGCTTTACCTCTGCTTTTTGTGAAAATGTAGATTTTTTTTTCAGTCTCACGTAGCCATATGTGGCTGATCTCAAAAAGCTAAACCAAACCCGAATTGTCCTTGGATAGAAGATCATGAGGAAAGTCTAGTGGTATAAATTAGATTTAGAAACCAAAAGAGCAGCCCACAAATAGGCAATGGCAGGTTTTCTGTAGGTTTTATAGATTTTGTTATAGCTGCTACTTATTGGTAAAATGACTTTGGGATGATGCTGTGTGAGACAACAAATACGTGCCAAGGTTTGTATTTGTTGCCATGAAAACTGCCTAGATATAGCAATAACAATAGCACTTAGACTTATATATCGCTTCACAGTGCTTTACAGCCCTCTTTAAGCAGTTACAGAGTCAGCATATTGCCCTCAATGATCCGGGTCCTCATTTTACTGGCCTCAGAAGGATGGAAGGTTGAGTCAACCTTGAGCAGGTGAGAATCAAACTGCTGGTAGTCAGCAGAATTAGTCTGCAATACTGCTTTCAAACCACTACACTACCATGGCTCTTAAAACCAATTCATATGATAGACATGACTTGACAGTTCTTCTCAAATTTGAATCCTTTTCAGTTTGCATGCATACATATATCTTTAGTACGTTTTTTAGCTGGATGACATTGAAGCAAGTCAACATTCCATCTAAACAAAGCCTAGCACACGGGTCAGCAACCCGCGGCTCTGTGGCTCCCAGCCGCCCGGTGCGCATGCACCTCTTCGAACGGGCAGTGGTGCGTGCGCACCTCTCCAAATGGAGAGTGGCACCACCCGTTCCGAGAGGTGTGCGTGCACCTTTCCGAAGGGCGGAGGTACGCACGCACCTCTCCAAGCCGCCGCCGTCCCGTCCGGTGACCTGCCGCGTTCGTCAAACATTGATGAACACGGCAGCTGTGCAAGCGGGATGGCGGCGGTTTGGCGAGTGCACATGCACCTCTCCCAAGCCACCGCCGTCCAGAGACCTGTCGACATTTGGGGAGGTTTGGGGAGGTGCGTGTGCACCTCTCGGAATGGGTAGCGGCGCCGCTTCTTGGGAAAGCTGCTGCAGCCCATCTGCAAAGCTGCCGCTTTCGGCAGCTTTGCAGAAGGGCCGCGGCAGCTTTCCCAAGAAGCAGTGCCGCTGCCCATTCGCGCGGATGTACGGAGACCTGCCGACGTTTGGGGAGGTTTGGGGAGGTGAGCGCGCACCTACGGTCATTTGGAGAGGTGCATGTGCACCTCTCGGAATGTGTAGCGGCGCCGCTTCTTGGGAAAGCTGCCACGGCCCGTCTGCAAAGCTGCCACTTTCAGCAGCTTTGCAGAAGGGCCGTGGCAGCTTTCCCAAGAAGCGGTGCCGCTGCCTGTTCACGCGGAGGTACAGAGACCTGCCGACGTTTGGGGAGGTTTGGGGAGGTGCGCGCGTCCATCACACACACACACAAAATGGAAACCGTGCGTGTCCGCGCATGCACAAGAAAAACCCGTTTCGCGCATGCGCAAAACATTTTTTTGAGCATGCGCGTGCCTGGATGCACGCATGCGGCTCCCACTTTTTTTTAATGTGTGATGGAACCGGTTCCCAGTGGCTCTTTTCCTTTTTCAGGTTGCCGACCCCTGGCCTAGCACTTCAATGTTGCCTTTTTTCTTTCTTTCAGGGATTCCTTATAAAAATGCACACAATTGGTCACTGAGCTTGCACTACTGTTCTTGCATTTTGCAGTTCCCTTTCTGATCCCCAGTCCCCTGTTTGAAATTAGTCCTAATTTTAGACATGCAGAAATGTTTAAATCATGGGCACTGATCAAGGAAAAGCATTTTTATTCGGTGAAAATGTCCTATTGCTTTTGGAAAACTAGAGCATGTAGCTATATATACTGCTCAAAAAAATAAAGGGAACACTTAAACAACACAATGTAGTATATTTATTACTTTGGATGTTTGGTTTGAATTGAAGTGATTTCAGTGAAAATCCTACCATCACCACACCACCCCATCAAGCCCCCAAACCAATTTGTACAAGTGCTTGAACTCATACAGTAGTTACTGTTTCATGGTTGAATGTTTCTTCCTTCTCCCTGAATTAGTCAGATGATAGCATCTAGACTGCAGGGTTGCCATGAGCAGAATAATACCTTGATATAAAATTTGTAAATGAATAGTATGCATCAAACTAGCCAAATCCTGAGATAGGCAATAGCATGGTTGATTTACAAGATATAAGGGAGCACTCTGGTAAAGAAAGCCCCACCAAAGATTTAATATTAAAAATTGATAGGAACATTGGAGTTTATTATTTACCTATTAATCAAATTTATACAGGTAAATAGTCAGGTAATACATTTGGCCTTCCCAAACTTTTTGCCTGCCACGTTCCTGGTAAGTCTTTTAATGTGTGAGTGGGTGGCCATAAAAATTGAGAAGTCTACCATTTTGAACAGTTTTTTAAAAAACCCTTACATTCATGCTATGTGATTTTTCCTTTACAGCAGGGGTCCCCAACCCCTGGTCTGTGGACCAGTACTGGACCGTAGCATGCAAGCAACCGGTCCGCACAAACAAAGAAAGCCCCATCCACAGGATGCAGGCAACACACAAAACCATGCCCCCTCTGGTTCACAGAAAAACCTCTCTCCATGTAAACAGTCCTTGGTGCCCAAAAAGTTGGGCACCTCTGCTTTATAGGATGGGTGAACTAACAACAGGAAGACGGTTCTGTGGTTTCTATTATTATGGCATGAGCCTGCCCTAAGAACGAGAAAGGAAACTAGTAAAAAATAAAATTAAATTAAAAAAAATGGTTCTGTATTGGCCAAACTAATGCCCATATTCAGAATGCTAAGAGCTGAGTTGAATTGTTAGGACTCTGTTGGTTGCGGCACCTGCTGCGGATTATCTAGACCCATTCCAATCGGGTTTCAGGCCCGGGTACAGCACGGAGACGGCATTGGTCGCTCTGGTGAATGATCTCTGGAGGTCCTATTAGACCTCTCGGCGGCTTTTGATACCATCAACCATGGTATCCTGCTGCGGCGTCTCAGGGGATTGGGAGTGGGAGGCACAGTTCTTCAGTGGTTCTCCTCCTATCTCCTGGGACGCTCGCAGTCGGTGTTGGCAGGAGGGCAGAGGTCGATCCCTAGGACTCTCACTTGTGGAGTTCCTCAGGGGTCGGTCCTCTCACCTCTCCTGTTCAACATCTACATGAAACCGCTGGGTGAGATCATTCGTGGTTTTGGAGTTGGGTATCATCAATATGCCGATGATACCCAACTTTTTATTTCGACCCCAAACCACCCCAGTGATGCCCTCGATGTGATGTCCTGTTGCCTGGAGGCGGTGCGGGCCTGGATGGGGAGGAACAGACTTCAACTCAACCCCGACAAGACTGAGTGGCTGTGCATTCCGGCATCCCGGGACATTCAAGACATTCAAAATATTCCATCTCTTCTTATGGGGGGTGAGTTTTTACCCCCCGTGGATAGGGCTTGCAACTTGGGAGTCCTCCTAGATTCACGACTCACTCTGGAAGATCATATAGTGGCCGTGACTAGGGGGGCTTTTGCCCAGGTTCGCCTGGTGCGCCAGTTGCGGCCCTATCTGGACCGGGATGCCCTGTGTATGGTCACTCATGCGCTCGTGACCTCTCGCCTGGACTACTGCAATGCTGTCTACATGGGGCTTCCCTTGAAGACCACTCGGAGGCTCCAACTGGTACAGAATGCAGCCGCGAGAGTTGTCTTGGGAGTTTCCAGGTACTCCCATGTTACACCTTTGCTCTGCGAGCTGCATTGGTTACCAGTTGTCTTCCGGGTGAGGTTCAAGGTTTTGGTTATGATCTTCAAGTCCTTACATGGCATGGGTCCGGGATACCTCGGGGACCACCTGCTGCCAGCGTCAACTCCCCTCCGCCCTGTGCGTGCCCACAGAGAGGGTCTCCTCAGGGTGCCTCCGGTCAGGGAATGTCGACTGGTGGCCCCCAGGGGGAGGGCCTTCTCTGTGGGTGCTCCGGCACTATGGAACCAACTGCCGGTTGAGCTCCAGATGGCACCGGACCTCCGCTCCTTCTGCCGCGGGCTGAAGACCCACTTCTTTGAACTAGCTGGTCTGGCCTGATGGGGAGGGTCTTTTTAACAGGTTTTTTATTATTTTATTGTTATTGTATTTTAATTGGGCATTGGTTTAATCTTTTTTAATTTTTGTACTGTTATCTATTTATATATGCCCTGTTAACCGCCCTGAGTCCCTCGGGAGAAGGGCGGTATAGAAATCGAATAAACCTAAACCTAAACCTAAACCTGCTGCCCAAAAAGTGTGTTGCTGGCACACAAGTTAAGCCTGTGGCCGAGCTGAAAATTAAGGGAATGCTTGCACAGAACAGCTGCAGGTTTGAACGTTTAAGCATGTAGGGTGGGATTTATCCATCCCCTTGCATATAATAGTATCCAATGTGGGCCTGTTTCCTGGGGCCCAATATTCTCTCAACAATATTCTGGAAGAAAAGTTATTAACGGCTTCTATTTCTGCTGCTCCGCACTTTAGATGTGAAGTGCAGTGTTGAAGTATTTTTAACTAAGCACAAGAACATGATGATACAGTTTCAGAACAGTGGCATGTGGCCTGATCTTGAGGGATGACTGCAGCCCACAGCATCGAAGTCTAAAAAGGATGGGCTCAGTAAGTTTAACTTCTTAAGTGCAAAATGCAGCCAATATCTGCCTAAAGCAAGATCACTTAAAAATACTTTCTTTGAAACTAGGGTTTGCTAAAAGATTGATCGTGTGTCAATCCTATGTAGGATTATATGATTACAGTCTCCAAAGTACAGGATTGATAGATATGGAATTCTTTCTTTCTTATCAAAACTTCAATGTAGCCTGAATTCATCACTGTTTTGGATGAAAGATGTGATATCTATGATAGAAAAATAAATAAATCCCCATCTTTAAAAAATACTCAGGCAAATTCTTTTGCAGAGGAAAAAAAATGTATTTCCCATCATCACCATCTCCCCTATCTCGTTTAGGAAAGAATCCAATTTATTTATTTCAAACTAAGCCACATATAAGTTTCAGCTGAATGTAAGGATATGAAACTGACAAAACTGGTACATCAGTGCAACCTTGTGGCTTTTCAGGGAGTTACAAGCTCCAATTACTGCATTTTTTTTTCTACTGCATTACTTTTTTTTTGAAATTTGAATACTATTTAGTTACTTGAAGATTCCTGAGCCAGGAATTCTGGGAGTTGAAGTCCATGAGTCATAAAAGAGCCGAGGTTGCCTACCCCTGCCCAAAGGCATTCTAGACCTCACTGCAGCCTTTTAATGGATAAAGATGCAAGTTTTGGTTTTCTGAAAATTGGAATTTAAGAGGCAAGATGAGTGCCTCAGCCCTTGCAGATATTAACTCCCCATCATCCCCTGCAGCCTCCCACTGGAGAATTTTCCTCACTGGAGAATTTTGAGGAGCTTAAAGGGGAAATTTTTTAATTCTCTACTTTTTTATCTTTTAAAATTCTAATCCTCCGTCAAAGAGCAAAAATGTGGCCCCACCTATTAAAACTATAGAAGGACAAATCCAATGTGATACACACCAAAGAATAACAAAGGATACAAAATATGGTTGTGCCCAGGAATCCCCGTTTTGACATGTTTCTATGTGGGAAAATCCATTCTAAGTGGTTAGGATCAAGGCAAATTGTGAATGAATTTATTTTGAGAATATAGCTTTCTTCAATTCAGGAGCTCACCATACAGGGAAATACAAAGAAACATAACGTTGCCTGACTTTTCATAAAAGTACCGTACTGTGCCTGGTGCCTCCAGATATTTTGGAATTCAGTGACTTTTCCCCCCCCATTCTATTTGCATCTGACTCTTGAAAAATGAAACATGAGTATATAGTTGATGCAAAACTCAGGAATTGAGGAATGTGTCTTGATCAATAGCTGCTGACAACATGACATATAACCTATTGACTGAGCTTGCAAAACTTTAAGCATTTCACAGCTTAGTAGTTTAGCACTTAGAAATGTTCTGTTAGTAAGCTTCATTTCATTCACACATCTCAGGCAGACCATTAGATAGATTAGTTTTTGAGACTTGGCAACTTTAAGATGTGTGAATATCAACTCCCAGAATTCCCCAGCCAGCACCTTTCTCAGCTACTCTTGCTACTTTAAATCAACTAGAATAGATTAATTTAAAACCTAGTGGCAGCATTCATATTGCAAATGATTACTTTTAGCCTTTGGCAAGGCTATGGTCTTCCCAGTTGCAATGTATGGCAGTGAAAGCTGGACCATAAGAAAGGCTGAGCGCCAAAGAATTGAAGCCTTTGAACTATGGTGCTGGAGAAGACTCCTGCGAGTTCCTTGGACTGCAAGGTGATCAAACCGGTCAGTCCTAGAGGAGATCAACCCTGACTGCTCTTTAGAAGGCCAGATCCTGAAGCTAAAACTCAAATACTTTGGCCACCTAATGAGAAGGAACGATTCACTGGAGAAGAGCCTAATGCTGGGAAAGATTGAGGGCAATAGAAGAAGGGGACGACAGAGAATGAGGTGGCTGGATGGAGTCACTGAAGCAGTAGGTATGAGCTTAAATGGACTCCAGAAGATGGTAGAGGACAGGAAGGCCTGGAGGAACACTGTCCATAGGGTCGTGATGGGTTGGACACGACTTCGCAACTAACAACAACAACAAAATTCTTTGAAGATTTGGCTTTGAAGAAATGCACATTGTGATTGAATACCCTGTGCAAACTTGAAAAACAAATTGAAGGCATTGGATGAACCTACCTACTGTATAGAAATATTCTATGTTTAGCATCAATATTTTTGTTCTGACTGCTATGAGAAATTTATCTAAAATAGTTCAAATGTCAAATAATGGCGGTGGGGGGGGGAGGGAATAGAAGACTGCATTGCTAATTTCTTTCTCCAATTTTTTCAAGAGCATTTTGGCCAGTTTTTTCAGGAGAGATGGAAGAAGAGAGTAAGAATTTTTGAATTGTCTGTCCATGTTTGAAGGCAAAGTTACCTGCTGTAATTGTTATTTAATCACTTCTAATTGTTCTTAATAAATCTTAAGTGAGGCTCAAAGAAAATTACTTGTGTGATGCTCTTATCTGTTCCTAATTGCTGGTATTGTTATTTTGATCCATTGTTATTTTGCTTTTCTTTCTTTGAAGGCAGATTTGATCCAAATATTGAAAATGGGTTAATTAAACAACTTCTGGAAAGGAAGGATTGGAACACTCCAATTGGTTGGAAGTAGAGTGAACTTCTTTTCAGATGCAGGCCAGATGACCAATGAGGTGGGAATCGGACTGATATCAATTACACCATAATAAATTAACAGAAAAGCAGTTTGCTGATTGTTGAAGCTGGTAAAAACATGATTTCAGAAAGAGTCTCCATGCATAAATACACGAGTTTTTATAATTTGATCTCATTTAACTCACATTTTCACTCAAGATAAATAGTGTATTTCCTTCCTACAAACTTTTTCTTTTGCAAACCAGCAGTGAAAACGGAGTGCTAAACATTTTTAAAAGGGAGCAATGGGTATGATTTTGTTTTCAATGCAGGAAAAATAATCTTTTTTTTGCTACTTATGTGCATTTTGACAATTTAATTGTAGAAAACACAAAACAAGTATAACATATTATTTAACTACAAATGATGTGCATGATTATTAGTCTTGGTTGTTCCAAAGAAGTATTATTATTCTGACTTGAGTGTACGTTTGTAAGTTGTTAATTCTAGTGGCAATCACACAGAGAGACAAATGACAACATTTGCAATGATGTAGAAAACTGTGTATAACACATTGTATGTATGTTATATATATTATATACATAGAGCTATATTTTATTTTTGAAACAAATAGTTTAATTTCATGCTGTGTGAATATTTTTTCTTAATGTATGCATATAAATGCTGCACTACTTTACAGAAACAATTACACTCACATTTTTACAAACATTTACACACAATGGCATTATTTTAGAAGACTCATAACATATACATGTAATATTATTCTATTACTCAATTTATGCAAATTTTGAAACATAAAATATTTTATTTAAATACATGTGATAAAATCAGATTAGATGAATATGTTTATTTAAAAAATGAAGTAGTGCAATATATTTCATTACCCAAGTGTTAGCACTATACAGATATTGACAATAATATTTACAGAACTGGCTATCCCTAGCCACTTTTCATAGAAAATGCAAGAATAGCGTGAATTACCACTCCTAGGTATTATTCAATGTCATCTGTCTGAAAAGAATATTACATAATCTGATACCTTTGGAAATATTGGAATTGTATCTAGCTAGGAAAGATGGTTCACGCTATTTTTCCACACGTGAAAAAGAAGTTTTGTTTGGTGTTCAATGTAGATAGAAGCTTCAATTATTATGAAAGAGTGATCTTCAGTTGATGTGGATTGTACTTTTAGTGAATGAATGTCTTTTTTCAATATCTCAGGGATAGAACTGACCTATTTTATCATTGCAGCTAGCTTGTATTCCTCACCACAAAGGATTAGATGCTAAGAATATTTTCATCAACAAAAAATTCTTTACAATTGTTTATACCTAAAGGGATTTGTTTCAAACTCCTATACACAAATGCACTTAATATAGTGATAGGGCTTTATCATATACTTGTTTTCCATACCACACTTTATTTTATAGGGTGAGGTAAGGAAGTGGAATTAGCTTGTATTGCATGCAATTTGGACCCGGTTTAAGAAAGAAGATTGCCAGCTCCAAGACTAAAATACTTCTACAGAGATTTATTAAAATATTTGCTTCTTAGCTTTCAAAGAACTCTAATCTTTGTTATCTCCTTCAAATCAGCTCTGATTCTTAGAAACAAGTGGTAATTCTTACTACCCTTATTTTCTCACTCATCTGCTCCTGTCATGTTCTAGAGCAGACATGTCAAACTCACGATGTCACGTGATGTCGCGCAACGTATTGGGATGGTTTTGCCATTGCTGGCAATGGGGTGGGTGTGGCTTCTGCATGACGCATCCGGGCCGTGGGCCGGCAGTTTGACACCCCTGTTCTAGAGCCTGTAAGATCTCTCCAGCAATGGTTTCAAACTTTTATTTCTCTTCTCCCAAATTCTCCTGCACAGCTTTTGAACTTTAGGAGTTCCATATATGCCTGGTGATGCAAGAAGAGCCTTTGAAAATTGGTTCGTGTTTACCTACAGAGTTCTGCCATCAAGGTTATACTATACTTGCAAACCTTTCAAGATTCTCCGTAATAAATATCAGCAGCAGCAGTAATGGAACTGTCTACCAGAAACATTGTAAAGATGTCAGGCAGATCCTCTCTTCTGCACTGGCAGTTCTTCACTTATTAAAACATGATATTACTAGTTTACATCCCATTCATTCAAAACCTACCACACTGAATAGAGAGAAATCTTTAACAAACTTATTAACAGACACAAAGGATAATGTACGCCAGGTTTCAAACTGCTTCTATAAACACATTGGTAGAAACATGTTCCTATAGTTCTTTCTGCTTTGAGCCATGGGTGAAAAGCTATTGTGCTCACCTCAGTATCATACTTGTTAGCTTGCTGAGTAATTCCAGTAATGTCATTTAAAATGATCAGATCTCCTAAACTTTGAGGATGCTCACCCTGTTACAGTTATTGGGGGAAAAACAAACAAACCTCAAGTGCTTTTGAGAAGGCTAGGAGGATAGAGGCTTGCCAAACTACAAGGGGGAAGGATGTTTCACAGGGCAGGGGCTGCCACAGAATAGGCATACTCTTTAGCTCCCATCAATGGCAATATTTAAAGGAAAGAACAACCCACCCTATCAGAATATAAGTGAACGTACAGTATATGCTATGTTTTCATTCAGTCTATTCCTGAGGGTCTGCATGGATACAATAGCAGTGCATTTGAAGGATGTCATTTCTTAAAGTCAGCTGGCATGTACCCAATCCAAATTTTTGTACATTCTGATAAAGTTTATTACTGGAGTCTTTTCTACAGGTTAGAAGAGATCTAGTGAGTGGCATAGTAGCCTAAAGATGGAACTCTCACCTCATAATCAGGAGGCTATGAGTTCAGTCCTAGATAGGGGAAAGATATTTCTCTTTCTGGGAACAATGAGTAATTGTCTGCTGTGAACTCCGCATAGGCATCAGGAAAGGCATCTGGCCTGTAAATGCTCAGCTCCAATCAGTCGCCCCAACCCCACACCAAAGTAAGGGATTGCAGGGTCATTAAAAAAGCATGAGAGTTCTGGAGTGCATGCTGTTTCAAAGCCCTCAGAACTGGATATACTGTACCTTTCTGTAAACTCTATTTTGTCATGAATGAATAAACAATTTCAGAGATGCACATAGTTTGTTTTTTTACACTGATTGTTTTCCATTTTCCTAACAGGGTTTCTCAAGTAAAAACAAACAAACAAAATATTGTGATGTTTGTTTCCTGTGGGGATCTTTCTTGTATAATAAAGAGATCAAGTTTAATTGATTCTTCCCACACTCTGTGATGCAGAGAAAGTATCAGCACCATTTAGCAGTCAAACCCACAAAGCGCCTTCTTCACCGTCTTGGTTAGAAACTTAATGGCAGAAACCCTCACAAGGGACAGTTTTTGAGAGTTGTTAAATAACTTAAGCCTGAAGTAGATTTAAAGAGTGTTAGGTGATAGAAATCAACAATACTAAGAAAACAAAAAGGCGAAAAGCCATCTTTGAATGTTAGCAAGTCACTCTAACGCCTTTTAGTTTATCTGTGAGAGTAACATTTGGAGTAAGTTATATTTCCTGCCTAGAATCCTGACCTGAGGGTAGAATATAAAAATAATCATTAAAACACTGTGTTAATTTATATAAATATATTATGTATATTCATTTATGTCTGGTTATCTCTTCTTATGGGAGAAGCCTGTAATGTGTATGATTAATACCAGAAACTATTGTTAAAACATTAATGATAATAGCTATACTATGACTAATAATAGGCATACTGCATTCAGAAAACATTATAATTTGAAATATTGGTCCATGTATTGCCTGTGTGAGTGGGTTAAAAGTTACTGCCTTCTGCTTAGCAAATTATATACAATTGAAACCTTTGTTATGTTGGTTGGCCCAAAGAACAGGAGGTAAATTCAAAGAATTTTATATATATATACATACACTGTATTCCTGGCTCAGGAATTCTGAGACTTGAAGTCCACAAGTCATAAAAGAGCCAAGGTTGTCTGCCCCTGACCATGGTCAAGTGAGCAAAATTCATGGACTTGGCAACCAACATGTATTTATCATAGCTGCAGCATCGTGGGGTCATGTGATCACCCTTTGTGACCTTCCCAGATGGCTCCTGACAAGCAAAGTCAATGGGGAAAGCCCGATTAGCTTAACAACCATGGCATTCACTTAACAATGGCAATGAATTGCTTAACGACCAAAGCAATTTTTTTTCATAAACTCAGATATGACTCACTTAACAACTGCCTTGCTTAGCAGTGGTGGTAGTAAGCTGAGGACTGCCTGCATGTATTTGCAGGAAGTCTCTAGTAACTGCAGGACTATTAGATATTGGAGAACTGGCTCTGAGGCAGCTGCTAGTTCAGGTCATTTGCTTTAGGTCAAATAGCCCAATGCTCTGATTTGGTGTAAGACGTTTCTAAATACACAAAGTTCTAGAATGCTGAAGTAGCAACCGCAAGCATCTCTTCTGTTTTCAGGCATGTTGAATATATAACACAATGATACCCAGACTGACTCTGGCCATGCAAGAAGCAACTTGAGGAGTTCTCTAGCTCCTAGTCATAGTAGGACTGGTACAACTTCCCTCGTATGTTTGGATAAGTCTTTCCATCTTTGCGTATCGCCTCAGCCAGGGCAAATAAATCAGAAGAATTTTATAAAACTTCCAGAAGCTATAATTCAGTCAAGACTGTGACTTCAGAATTCATGTCATCTCCAGGAGGAATTCTTCTTTCCATGGTCGACATCTCCACTTCTAGTCATACCTGCTGGTTAGTCCTGTCCATTGTATGGGCACTGGAGGCATGCTCACGGGTGTGCTGACGGATGCGGGTAGAGTTTTGCTGCTCAATGCTTGACGTTGTTGGGATACAGAATTCTCGGAAACATCTTTTGAAGTTTTCATCTAGAAAGGCATAAAGGATGGGATTGAGACAGCTATTTGTGTATCCTAGTGCAATGCAGAAATGCCAGGAGATGGTTTGGAAAGTAGTTTCTGGAATATGGATCAAGGCTTTGATGATAACATAAATATGGATTGGAGTCCAGCAGACAATGAAAACAGCCACAACCACAAGGACCATCCTGGTGATCCTCCGAAGATTTCTGTCCTTTTCCTTGGAGCCAGAGAGCATTCGGACACTCTTCAGACGTAAAATCATCAGTCCGTAGCAGACCGTTATGATTAAGATGGGCATGATGAAGGCAAAGATGAAAACACAGATTTTCAGTAGGTTCTCCCAATACCATGCTGGATGCGAGAACTTAAGCGTGCAATCAATAGATCCTATAGAAATTAAAAGAAAACAAACAAATTTAAGCTTCTTTCACTGTTATTGTCCCTCCCCCCCTCACAAGCGTGAGCGATAATTCTTTATAAAGAAACAATTGCTTTTACATAACTTAAAATTAAGCCTACCAGCAATTTTGTTTTGTGAAAAATCTATTCCCTTTAGAAGTGTTCAGACTTTCATCGTCACCATTTGGAGAAAAGATAACATGAACAGTTTGTATAATCGAAAAACACATCTGTCTGTCTGTCTGTCTGTCTGTCTGTCTGTCTGTCTATCTATCTATCTATCTATCTATCTATCTATCTATCTATCTATCTATCTATCTATCTATCTATCTATCATCTCTCTCTTCAGGGAGTTACAAGCTCCAATTACTGCATTTTTTCTACTGTATTACTTTTTTTTGAAATTTGAATACTATTTAGTCACTTGAAGATGGTAACACCATAATTTAGTTAGAAGTGCATACATTTTGAGGT
Source organism: Vipera ursinii (assembly GCF_947247035.1). Taxonomy (NCBI): domain Eukaryota; kingdom Metazoa; phylum Chordata; class Lepidosauria; order Squamata; family Viperidae; genus Vipera; species Vipera ursinii. Next base: position 275,053,184 of record NC_139512.1, on the reverse strand, counting down.
CTCTCTCTTTTCTTTTTTTCTTTTTTTTTACAAATTTTATTGATTTTCTAATATTACATTCACATATTTGAAAAGCAACGTGGTGGCTGGGTAGTAGTAATTCAATTACATACAGATATCATTAGTACAGATTTCAAATTGCTACCATAAACATTTCCTCTCTTTTTCCATTCATATATACTGTCTGTTTGTAGATTTAAAGACAGGTTTTATCCTATCAATCCCACAGAAAATACCTTTCTTACATATAGCCATAGTTTTTAGTTTACACATATTCTAATTGTTTTAACATACAATCTTTTAGACAATCAATGACCTAATAGATTTTTCAATTTTAATTTCCACTATCATTTAGATTTAACGTTTGATATTTATCATTCCCAAGATTTTTAGTATACTCCCAATTCACCTATCACCATTCCTCACAAAATCTAATATTCAAAATACACATCCCGTTTACTTAACTTCTCACCCTCTATGTCAACAAATTAAGGATACAATATGATATCCTTCCTTTTTGCTAATTTTCAGTTGTTTTTTTTAAGTAGTAATCAAAATTTCTTTTTATTTCAATATTTAATATTTCCTCTCTTCCTCTTTGTATCTGCTATCTCTTGTTTAAACTGATAATTTTCATTTTTAACATTCCATATAGACCTATTTATTACTTTCAACAATAGGTTTTTAGCTTGTCTACATTATTCACCTTTACATGACCTTTATGCACAAATCAATATTCAAATTAGCTATTAATATTTATACTGCTAAATTTTAATGATCGAATTTTTTTCTTTATCTCAGTTCATAACAATGTCTTGTGTTCAACATACACATCTTATCTATTTAAGCACATTCTGTTTCAGATTTCAATAAGATGGTCGACACTCCATTCTTCTTGAGTCTTATTCTGGCTTTTTTTCCTTTGCCAAATCATCTTCCATGTCCTTGTTTTTGGGTCATTGAACCAATCTCCATGTAATATCATGTATATTAATTGATATTGGCAAAACCATCCGATCGCCATTTTTTTGAGAGGAGTTGTAGTGGGTCATCTCTTTATTCTTCCATATTAACAGTTGTTCTGAATTGTCTGTCTTCTCATCCAACTGTTCTTTTTCTAGATCCTATAGTTCCTTCTGAGTTGTATAAGAAACCTTTTCTTTTTTCCAAGTTGACTGTCTTTTCTGGATTTTCAAATATCAATATTTGTTTAATAGTAGATTCTTCTGTCATTGTACTTGAATGTTTCATTTTTTCTATTGTATTTTGTATAGATGACTCTTTAGTTGTGGTCAAAGTTTGGGCTTTCATATCTGGGCTGTCTTCTTGTTCCTTCACATAGCCTCTTAGTATTTCATTGGTTGTGGTAAGAATTTGGATTAGTGTTTTCAACATAGCGAGAGTTTGTTGATCTTCATCCATAAATAAATTTTGTTCCTGGTCTTCTTCCATATTGGTATTTTAAGCTAAAGGCTTTACACTTAGAAAATCCAAAAGAGAGAATTTTTTTCTAGGTAGGAAACACAAAGCCTTTCACAGCTGTTGTTTCAAAGTTCTCAAGGTTATGTATCTTATCTATTTTCCTGGGCAGTCAGCCAGGCCCCTTTTAAAGTTTCCCTTTGAGTCCCAAAATTGTCTTAATCTTTTCAGTTTTTCTTTTCTTTTTTTTCATAAGAAAGAATCCAGATTTCCAGCAGAAGTAGACAATGAAAAATAGGAAATAAAAAATATTTCAATCCACATGCTTTGAGAAATAAAGTTCCAATTGGGATTCAGTTACTTTTTCAATGTTTAAAACACCCCTGGGTATTTAGTCGCCACTCTTTCTGGAGGGAGGGCAAAAGTCCCCCTTCCCTCACTGCAGGGGAAAAATGCTTAGCAGCTTAAGGAGGTACAGAAAGTAATTAGGGTGTAAAAGAGGTAGATCTCACCCAGTCTCTTCTGCACTGCTTTAAGAGTTTCCTGGTGGAAAATGTGACTTTGGCTGTCCATAATGGCTGGTCCTTTCGTCCGCCAGTTTGGAGGGATCACCAGGTCTAACAGGAGAGTTATGGCTCTCCCACGATCCAGCGAGGACCCCTCCTTGCTGGTCACTTCTTTGGGGTGACTTTTGGCCCTTTTCAGGGCCCTCCAATGATGCAAAACTGGACGGGGGAGAGAGAGCAACTCTCCCAGCTGTCCATAGCAGCTGCGTGACAAACTGGAAGCCTCCTCTCTCTTTTCTATCATCTTTTCTATCATTCTCTCTCTCTCTCTCTCTCTCTCTCTCTCTCTCTCTCTCTCTCTCTCTCTCTCTCTCTCATCTGTCTGTCTGTCTGCCTGCCTGCCTGCCTGCCTGCCTGCCTGCCTGCCTGCCTGCCTGCCTGCCTACCTACCTACCTACCTACCTACCTACCTACCTATCTATCTATCTATCTATCTATCTATCTATCTATCTATCTATCTATCTATCTATCTATCTATCTATCTATCTATCACGTTTATGTGGCCACCCATCTCACACAAAGTGACTCTGGGTGATGTAAAACAATTGAATACAACAGAAGACAAATAAAAACAATCATCATTAAAGGATTAAAAACTAATTGTTAAAATAAGAATATTAGTTAAAAATAAATAAATATGCAAACCAGGGAGAGAACAAATATGTCTCCAGTTCCCAATGATACACCCAGACTGACTCTGGCCATGCAAAAAGCAGCTTGAGGAGTTCTCTAGCATCTTAGGACATAATCAGATTTTGAGGGATTTCTTAAATGATAGTAAGGAAGAAGCAAGCCTCACTTCAGGGAGGAGAATGTTTCACAAGGAGCATGCCATGGCAGAGAAGGCCCATCCCTGGGACCTGCAAGTGCCTAGCCCTAACATCTCTTCCCTGCCAGATCTAATGAGACAGGCTGATGTTTGGGGGGGGGGAGGGAGATGTGATTGGGTCTTTTGAGGGAGAACTGTAGACTTAGAAGCATTTTTAAGGATGTTTGAAAAATCTGCTTTTTGCAAAGTTAGTTTGAATTGAAGAAAAAAAGTTAAAATAGAATGCTGTCTTTTAAGTTTGACTCTTGGAGACTTCCTGGATAGCAATATATAAGTGCTTTCTCTTCTTCTACAAAGTTTTATGTGATTTTATTTCCCAGCATAATGTATAGTTGTGTCTCCCATTCAAATACTACCAGGCCAAATAATGGTTAGCTATTTTTTTTAAAAAAAATCACCCAGTGTTGTCTAAATGCTGCCATTTAGCTGGAGTGAAATGTAGTTGCTTTTTTCAAATTTTGCATTGTAGTTCTTGCTCTGAAATGGCCTAATGGCCTTAAAATGTCCATATGTGAACAGTTGTTTATATATGGCTATATTTATAGGGACATGGTGGCTCAGTGGGTTAGGACGCTGAGCTTGTCGATCAGAAGGTATGCAGTTTGGCGGGTCGAATCCCGAGTGCCACGTAACAGAGTGAGCACCTGTTACTCATCCCAGCTTCTGCCAACCTAGCAGTTCGAAAGCACATAAAAATGCAAGTAGAAAAATAGGGACCACTACGGTGGGAAGGTTCCGTGCGCCTTTGGCGTCTAGTCATGCTGGCCACATGACCACAGAGATGTACTCGGACAAGCGCTGGCTCTTTGGCTTTGAAACGGAGATGAGCACCAGCCCCTACAGTTGGAAATGACTAGCACACATGTGTGGGGGAAACTTTACCTTTACCTTATATTTATATAAAAATAAATGCATATCTCTCTACAAGGATAGCCCCCCCACATGCCTAAAACACTTGTGATATTAATTTTAAAAATCTGTGCGCATTAATGCAAGATAGAATGGATTTATTAATGAATGGATAAATTGAGAGAAGCACAAATAGCCTGTTTTATCTTTTAGTATTTCTTAAGTATCTGACTGTTCTGTACCAGCCTGCTACCGCCCTGCAGAAAAGGCAGGGACAACCCCTTTACAAATGGCAAGAGGCTGGAATTAAGCCTGCCAAATTTATTAACATAAAACAGAGCAAAACAAGACACGAACCATGAAACAGGAGCTATGAAACAGGAACTAATCAAGCGGTTACCTTCAGCAAACCAGCCCTCCCACGCATTCCCTTTTTATACAGTTCAGGGCGTGGCTTCTCTCTGCCTCCTTCCGAGGTGCCCCATTGCCTTCCTCTGTTTACTCCTGATTGACTGCCTCCTGCGTCGGGCGTCCTTGAACAGGGCCATCTGTGGGTCATCTTCATCCACGCTGTCAGGCTCACACAGCTGGGTCTCCGTCGTGACCAGGTGGGAGGGGCCTGGCTGAGGGCTCTCATCAACAAGATCTTCAACCCCCTCAGCAAGCTCTTCAACACCCCCCTCCTCCTCTGAGTCGTCCGACCCAACTGCCGAACCCACAGGCTGACCCTGAATCACAACACTGACAAGGGACGCAGTGGCTCAGTGGGTTAGGATGCTGAGCTTGTCAATCAGATGGTCAGCAGTTTGGCAGGTCGAATCCCGAGTGCCGCGTAACAGAGTGAGCAGAGTGAAACGGAGATGAGCACCGCCCCCTAGAGTCGGAAATGACTAGCACGCATGTGCGGGGGAACCTTTACCTTTACTAAGTATCTGACATTTAGGCTGTAGTCTTATGTACACTTAGTCCAAAGTAAAGCCTCATTAAACACAATGGAATTTACATCCAATGCTTGAATAGTTTTTCCAAAGTTACATTTTGATATGTAGTTAAGCAGTTGGAAGTATTTCCATTAATCTCAATTGTCTTACTGAGGAGACAGAGATGGAAATGCATTTCTTTAAGCAAAAATGCAAAATCTGAGACTTTTTCTAGTAATCAATACCTATTTTAGGTAACATGTTAGAATTTTTGCATATTCGTGAAACTCCTGGTTCTCTTAAGAGTTCCCTTCCTTCTTCCCGCTGAGTATCCGAGTCTTTTAAACTATACTTCTTGGTCAAGTTAAAGGGTCATTCTGAAATAAATTTTGAACCTTAAGTTGATAGAGAGTTTGAAGGAATGCCTAGCAGGTACTGAGAAGAGGTGGGAGAAAACGCAATAATTGAAAAAGAGACCCGTCAGCCCAGGAAAGGTGGGAAACATGAAAAAGCAACTTAAAGTAATTCTGCCTTAATTATGTTCTGTGTATTGATCTGGAGAGTTTAGCAGGTTTTCAGGATTAATGTGAAGCCCTGCAGGGCAGGTAATTTTGGAAATAAGAAACATTTGGATTTCTGGCAATTTCTTTACAGCTAGTAGGGTAAAGCATAGACTAACTCTGAGAAAAAAAGAGAGAGAGAGGGAAGGAGAGGGAGAGAGAGGGGGAGGGAGAGAGGGAGAGAGAAGGAGAGGGGGGGAGGGAGAGAGAGGGAAGGAGGAAGGGAAAGAGGGAGGGAGGAAGGGAGAGAGGGAGAGGGAAAGAAGAGAGAGGGAGGGAGAGGGAGGGAGGAAGGGAGAGAGGGAGAGAGAGAGAGAGATGGACACACAGAGAGGGAGAGAGAACGAGACCAAGACATAAGTACATACATAGTTTCAAAAGGCACATTCATTTTTTAAAAAAATCTTATAAAGGGCTTGTATAATTGCAGACCTGGTACAGTGCCTGATTCTAATTTGTTTTGAAACTACCTCGTTTCTTCATAAACCTTCCCCAGGTTCAGATAAAGAAACATTCAGTGTCCATTTGAAATTCTGACTCACCATTACTCTCTTTGGTGGTTGCCATCACCATCACAGGAATGCCAATTGCTGAAGAAATAATCCAGTTACAGACGTTGACGATCTTGGCATTTCGAGGGGTGCGGAAATCCAAAGCCTTGACTGGGTGGCAAACTGCTATGTAGCGATCCACACTCATGGTGCAGAGGGTGAAAATACTTGTGAACATGTTATAGTAATCTATGGATATAACAATCTTACAAATAGTGGTGCCAAATGGCCATGTTCCCAGAAGATAATTCACGCTTTGAAATGGCAGCGTACTTGTGGCTAAGGCATCGGCCAGGGCAAGGTTGAAAATATAAATGTTGGTGGCGGTCTTCATTTTGGTGTACCTAAAAAAGTCAACAAAGTTGAGGCATGAAACTGTGAACAGAGATCATGTGAAGTTGATACAATAGGCCAGTAATTAATTCAGCTGCAAAAGGTGGAGCTTCCCTTGAATTAAGTGTATCACTGTATTTTTGCATAAAGAATCACAACATGGTTTTTAACTAACAAAGAAAGTTGACATGAAAGATCTTTCCACCATGCATGTGGGTGAACACTTTCTCTATTTCGGGGGGAAAAATTAGAAATGTTTTCATTTTTTTCTCCTTTTCTAACATAAGGTATCTTAAATGCACAGTACTTCAACATTAAATCATCTCATAAGGCAAAAAGTGTTTTTGTGTCTTTACATTAAAACTCAGATCTTCAATAGGATATATCAAGAGAAAGTAGTATCAAAAGATTATAAAATTGGCTTAGCTCGGCACAGCATTTGCACAAAGCATTAAGTACATTTGTATACAACACCCCCTGTGAAATAATTTGTTTAACAGAGCCACCTGAATTATTGCAAAGAACAAGAAACTGAATTGTCCATTTTTTACAGCTGATGTGTCTTCAGGTTGAGGCATAGCAGCACAAGTCTAGGCATTAAGCACCACTTCCATAGAAGCACAGCTTTACCACACCAGACAGGACCTGAGGTGCAGACTGCAGAAAGGCCTCAGAGACAGTCCAACAAATAGTGGCAGGGTGTAAGATGCAAGGTGGAAGACCATACACTGAACGATCCAACCAAATAGTTGGCATTGTGTACAGGAACATCTGCACAGGGACTAGTACCTCCCAAGTCCAGATGGAAAATTCTATAGTATAACATATAGAAGCTCATGGAGGATAACAGGGCTAGGATCCTGTGGGACCTCCAGGTACAGCTGGACAGGTGGGTACATTGTGGCTTTACCACACAAGACAGACATCATGTAGTAGATAAGGACCAGAAGACAATGCTGGTTATAGATGTAGTGATGCCAAGTGACAGCAACAGCACTTTAACTTATATACCGCTTTACAGTGCTTTACAGCCCTCTTTAAGTGGTTTACAGAGTCAGCCTATTGCCCCCCAACAATGTGGGTACTCATTTTACCGACCTCGGAAGGATGGAAATTTGAGTCAACCTTGAGCCCCGTCAGGATCGAACTCCTGGCAATGGGCAGAGTTAGCCTGCAATACTGCATTGTAACCACTGTGCCACCACAGCTCTTAGTGGTGCAGTGGTCTGAATTCAGGAATAAGAAGTATGAGAAGCTGGAGAAGTATAAGACCTGCAAGAACAACTAGAAAGGTTGGGGAAAGTAAAGGTCAAAGTGGTCCTAAGGTATTCAGCTGTTGTGACTCTTAAGCTGAGAGAATGGTTCCAATAGATCCAAGGATCAACTTCAGAGTTCTCTGTCCAAAAGATTGCAGTGTGAGGAATAGTTAAGAAATCTACACAGAACCCTCAAACTGCCAGTTTGAGATTGACAAAGGCGTATACCACCCATAAGGATAAGAAGGGATTTTTTTTTATGCTTGACTGATACTTTTGAATAAATAATGTGAGACAAACACCATATTCTAGTAGCAAGAAACCTTTAGAATTCCTTCCTACATTCCTGAGTTAGATTTAGGTAGGTAAGATCTTATTTCCAAAATCTGAATATCTATGCAGCCTTCTTTAATAGCACTTTGTCACTTTCCTGAGGTTTTCTAATCTAAGAATATGACAAATTTATGGTTGGAACATTTCATCCTTCCTCGCTCTAAGATCCACTGATATGTTCTCACTGCATTATAATATAGGAATTAGGGTCAGGAATACAGAATGCATCTTGACAAATTAGCTGTTGGTCCTCTTCCCTGAATGTTGTCCTATGTTTTGCCATGATTCATTAATATTCGTATTCAAATTAAATTGTGCAGGTGTTGTCTCATCTTGACCCAATGCAAATTAGTTTGATTGCATCCTTCAGTTCTTCAGTCCTTAAGAAAAAATAATACCACTTTCGGTTTGGAGCAATAAGAAATTAATTGCTTTAAAGTCAAAAGTTATTTTTCCCCACTAGCGTAGGAAAAGGACACCTTGTTTTAATTTATTTTGTTTGCTTTTCAACAGAATGAGAACATTCAGATGTAGATTAATCCCCTTTAGAGAAAAAAGTAGGTTGGCTTGCACAGGAGACTTTTATCATCTCCTCCTCCTCCTCCTCCTCCTCCTCCTCCTCCTCCTCCTCCTCCTCCTCCTCCTCCTTTTTTGTTTCATAATAGATTTAGGTACCTATTGTAGAAATATTTTTTAAAAAGCATCAGATAGTTAAACTGAAGCATTTTTATGCATAGCAATCTTTTCAGATGAAATTGGTTTTAAAAAAGTGGGAGGGGAATTCACACATTCCCTTCTGGACAGTGCTAGAATCACAGAATGGAAGGTTGGGAGGGACCTTGGAGATCTCTATTTAAACACCCCTAACAAAGGGAACCCTCCATCTCCTGACACAGTCATATCCACTATTGAATAGCTTTTACCATTAGAAAAATATTCCTGTTCTATAACCAAAAATGTGTTGCCTTGTAATCTAAACTCTTTGCTTCTCATCCTGTACATAAATTACTCTGATAAGTAGATTGGATTGGAACAGGCTTTCTATTTTCCTTGGAACCCTGCCTGAAATTACTGGGTTGAAGGGCAATACATTATGCCTGCAATTGGGGAAATCCTTATTTAACAAGCTTGCCATTATTTCATTACTTGCCATATTCATTTCCTGGTCACTTGGGACTCTGCAAGGTTATGATGTCCTGCATTTATCCTTAGCTGCATCAAGTGACCCTAAGATTATACATTTCCTCTTAGCTCTTTCTCAAGTTATAAAACTGAGTTCATTACATGCACAAGACAAAGAAGCGAGCAAATCTATTTTGTAAAATTTATTCTGTTTAATATGAAAGGAATAGCATCTATCACAACTTGCTAGCCAAAGCAGCTAACCATGTCTATGCTGGTATAACTGAGGGTTAAGAATATATAATGTAACTGACTGATCTCTATTTATTCTAATAATACTCTTGACTATGGGGTTAGCATGTTGCACTAGAAAGAAATCCATCATAAGCTATAGACTCTTTTTTTTATCAACTCTTTTACAGCCCAACCTACCTATTAGATCAGGGATTTTCAAACTTGGCCCTTTTATGACTTGTGGACTTCAACTCCTAGAATTCCTCAGCCAGGCATGCTGGCTGAAGAATTCTGGGATTTAAAGTCCACAAGTCATAAAAGGGCCAAGTTTGAAGACCCCTGTATTAGATGGTTTTTGGGGAAAAAATGTAGAATGAAGCTCCTAGAGGAAAAAGTAGAACATAAATCTAACAAATATATGGATAAATACCGTTTTAATGATCTTCCCCATTTTCTCCATATTGCATTGTATATAATTGTTTGGGATGTGTTCCATTTGTCCTGTTTTATATTAGTAAACTGACACTTTTTCCCCCTAAAAAGAATTGTGGCAGTTTGTTAAAGTAGATATGACTTCCTCTTCATAAAGCAATGCATATATTATTACTTTATTGCTGCCAGGTTAGAACAGAAAAAGATAAGGAAGCCAAGAGTTGTATTTGACAACGGGTTTTCTATCCGCAGAGTTTTTATATAAAGTAATACATGTTTTCTTTGTTACTTTCTTACAATTTTGTTTCTTGGGTTTTATTATGTATTTATGACAGGAACTAAATGACAGGCAATATTTCATCATTGCAATTCTAGCAGTACATCCATGCACTGAGGCAAACCCAGAAAGATTCTGGAAAAGATAATCAAGCAACGGATCTGCAAACACCTAGAAACCAACATGAGTTGTCAAAAACAGATAATGTCAGACCAAACTTATTGGAGTCTTTGACAAAATCATTAAATTAGTGGACCAGTGAAATGCTTTGTACATTGTATACTTGGACTTCAGCAAGGCATTTGACAAAGTAGACATCTTAGAAAAATGTGTGCTAGTTACTATCATCACCAGATGGATTCATAACTGGCTGACTGAGAAAAGTTAACATGTATTCCTCAACTGAACTACATCTACATGGAGAGAATGACATGGTCACTAAGATACAAAAAAGGTGTTGAAACTCTACAATGAGTGCAGAGAATAATAGCAATAATGACTGGAGGATAAAACACACGATGAAATGTTGCAAGAACTTGGTATATCTAGTCCAGGGGTGTCAAACTCAATTTCATTGAGGGCTGCATCAGCATTGCGGTTGCCCTCAAGGGGCCGGGTGGTTATGGCCAGGGTGGGCGTGGCCTACTGGGTGGGCGAGGCTAGAGTGCGTATGGCCTACTGGGGGGGGCGTGGCCAGCTCTACATCGTTCGCATCAAGGGTGCCTATGGGGGCCTGGGCAGAAGCGGGACAGATCTGAGGGTCTCTGGCAGGAGGAGGGTCTCTGGGCCTCGGCCAAGGCAGTGGGGGCCGTTCCCTCACTGTTTCCAGGATGGCTTTGCGGGCCACATGAAACCACTTCGCGGGCCGGATCCGGCCCCCGGGCCTTGTGTTTGACATGTCTGATCTAGTCTAACAAAGAAAAGGAATGACTTGATAGCAGTCTTCCAATATTTGAGGGGCTGCCCCCTTCTATTCTCTGAAGCATCTGAGAGAAGGACAAGAGTATCATTGGGAACTTATCAAGCAGAGAAGCAACCTAGAACAAAGGAGAAATTTCCTGGCAGTGAGGACAAATAATCAGTATAATGGCTTGCCTCCAAAAGCTGTGAGTGTTCCTTCATTGGAGGTTTTTAAGAAGAGACTGGACAGCATCTGTCCAGAATGGCATCTTCTGCTTGAGCAGGAGGTTGGACTAGAAGTCCTCCAAGGTTCCTTCAAATTCTATTATACTGTTACTGCTCTCCTCCCTGTGCAAAGATAACTATTTTATTGAGTTCTTCCAAAGAAATGGGGATAGGGCAAATGTTTGAGGGTTCAGGATGTAAGTTGTTCCAAGTAAATCTGCCTTTTGCAATTGACTGATGGTGATTTTGCCAATGCTGGCAATGTTTAAGTAGTATTCCAGATGTTTTGGTATTGCACCCAAGGCACTTTTCACTATCTGTACCAGCTTTGCTTTCTTTAGTCACAGGCATTCTATTTCTTTTCGCAGTTCTTTGTATTTTGTCATTTTTCCCCAGTTCTTTCTCTTCTATTCTATTGTCTCCAAGTGCTTTGAGTGTTGAGGCAATTAGTAGGTTGTTCTTAATTTAAGTGAATTGAATTTTTCTTCCTCAAATGGACAGTAGATTCATCAAATCAATGAGAAGGAGAGGGAGAGAGAGAGAGAGAAGCATGTTTAGTAATAATTTGAGTTTCAAGATTGTGCTAAGCCAGATTTTGTTTAACTCTGTCTTTTTAAATAAATTGCAATATTGTGGAGCCTACAGCACTTTAAATCATAAAACATCATTTAGAAATGACAGTTGCTCTGCCAAAAGCATAACAGTTTAACATGAATTGCTACTATAAGATACGGTTATAGCTCCTGCCTTAGAAGCCTTTAAAAAGGTGTGATATAAATCGATGGAAGATGAGTCCATGATCTGCTATTACTATGTGGAAACTTTATACTCAGAATAACCCTCTTCATCATTTGGGTATAAAATCAGTAGTGTGGGTAATAAACATCATGCTTCACTTGTGAGGTTTCAAGAGACATTTGGATACATGTCCTTGCAAACATAATATTGGATGAAATGGCCTACGTAACTCATTAATATATCTTCCTGTCTTGTAAAATTTTACACTGTAATGGAATGGCACAAACTAAAATTCACATAGATCCATATTATCTTTTTGTGACTCACAGAACCTCTGTGAATAAAGAACTAAGTTGCAATGGAGGTTTTAACAAAGAAAGGTGACTGCCCCAATTCTTCCAATCTCTATAGTTCTGCACCAGTATTGTTCTAAAGGGTACTTCAGTCACCAAGAACATATTTGTGAGGAAGCACACATCTGTGAAATTCCCTTCCTCTTTGATGAGTGGATGTGCCCCATGTGTAGAATTTCATTCACTAAAACTAAATGACCTAGATGATGGAATAGAAGGGAAACTCATCAGGAATAGCCAACAGCCCAGAAGACAAGCTCAGGATCCAAAAAGATCTTGACAAACTTGAACAATGGGCCCTATTTAACAAAATGAGTTTCAGTGTGTAGAAAAGCAAAGTTTTACATTTAGGCAGGAAAAATCAAAGGTATAAGTACAGATTAGGTGAAACCTGGCTCAAAAACAGTAACTGTGAGAGGGACCTTGGTGTCCTAGTGGACGATCACTTGACTATGAGCCAGCAGTGTGCAGCAGCCGCCAAAAAGGCTAATACAATCCTGGGTTGTATAAACAGGCATAGAATTAAGATTACATGAAGTATTAGTATCACTTTATAAAACCTGAGGAAGACCACACCTGGAATACTATAACCAGCTTTGGTCACCATACTACAAAAAAGATGTTGAGACCTTGGAAAAAGTTCAGAGAAAAGCAACTAAAATGATCAAAGGCCTGGAGACTAAAACACACAAAGAACGACTGCAGGACTTGAGTTTGGCTAGTCTAAAGAAAAGAAGAAACATGGGTGACATGATAGCAGTATTCCAGTATTTGAGGGGCTGCCACAAAGAAAAGGGGATCAAATTATTCTCCAAACCACCAGAGGGCAGGACAAGAAACAATGGTTGGAAACTGACCAAAGAGAGAAGCAACCTGGAATTAAGGAGAAACTTCCTAACAGTGAGGACAATTAACCAGTGGAGTAGCTTGCTTTCAGAAATCATGGGCACTCCATCACTGGAGATTTTTAAGAAGAGACTAGACAGTCACTTGTCTGAAATAGTGTAGGTCAGACATGTCAAACACAAGGCCCGGGGGCCAGATCCGGCCCGTGAAGTGGTTTCATGTGGCCCACGAAGCCATCCTGGAAACAGTGAGGGAACGGCCCCCACTGCTTTGGTCCTGGCCCAGAGACCCTCCTTCTGCCAGAGACCCTCAGATCTGTCCCACTCCTGCCCAGGCCCCCATAGGCACCCTTGATGCCAATGATGTAGAGCTGGCCACACCCACCCAGTAGGCCATATGCACTCTAGCCACGCCCACCCAGTAGGCCACACCCACCCTGGCCATACCTATCCGGCCCGCTGAGGGCAACCACAATGCTGATGTGGCCCTCAATGAAATTGAGTTTGACACCCCTGGTGTAGGTTCTCATGCTTGAGCAGGGGGCTGGACTATAAGACCTCCAAGGTCCCTTCCAGCTCTATTCTATTCTATTCTATTCTATTCTATTCTATTCTATTCTATTCTATTCTATTCTATTCTATTCTATTCTATTCTATTCTATTCTATTCTATTCTATTCTATTCTATTCTACTGTATTCTATTCTATTCTATTCTATTCTATTCTATTCTATTCTATTCTATTCTATTCTATTCTATTCTATTCTATTCTATTCTATTCTATTCTAAACTCTGGATCCAATCCATATAATTTGCACCCTCTGTCTTAGCTGAATTCCTCCCCCAAGTTAGTATGCTTTAACTTTAAGCCAAGGCATGCACATGCAATACAAGAGGAAAATGAATGACATTTTAACCTATATTCTTTGCAATTTATAACAGGAAATCAAGTTCACAATTCTCAGTAGGCTGCAACACTGTCTTTAAAACCTAACATTTAAATATTGTTGGAATTATTTGAAATCTAAGTTCTGCTAAAAACTGCCTTTACATAGAGCCATGAATTACATTTTTAATTTGTTTTAGCCTATATGATATAGTTAATGCCAATCTAAACTGTGAGCTACTGCTTTCACACAAATAATAACCAACTTATTGCCCTTTTTCATATATTGTATATATTTAGATGTAGTATGCAGTGTTGGAATCTAACTGTCAAAGTACATGGATTTGTTCCCAACCAAAATAATGAGGCCAAAATAATGAAAAGTGTATGTCATGATACAAGCTCCACCCTTTCAACATTACCCACCAATATGCCACGGACCAAGTCTTCATTGTGACATTGCAACACACATTTCACCTCTTTCCCACCCCCTGCATGCCTCGAAAGCCACCCACCCACCCATGACAAGGCCTCCTGAGGAATCATTTGTATCTTCTAAAGATACCTTCACATGAAGCCTTTGAGACATACAGGAGGAAGGCAAGTGGTGAAGTGTGTGTTGCAATGTCACAACGAAAACTGCCAAAAGATTGTATTCCTGACTGAGGAAATGATGTGGATTTTTATATCTTATGTGTCTCTTATGTGCTTGGGCCAGAGGGTAACTGAGCTCTAGAAGAAATAAAATTAGCCATGGCTGTAGGTATGTCTCTTGAGGAAATAGAAGCAAATCGAGGGACTGAGGGCATGTAAAATGGTGTGTTAGGTAGGAGTGTGATAGATAGAGTGCTGCTACACAGCGGCACAGCAAAAGAAATAAATGCGCAACATGGGTAGGAATTAAAAGGCACCAGAGAAGCACCAGAGATGCTTCCAGGAGAAATACTTTTATTTAAACCAGACATAAGCAATATATAGCCCATGGATTCCGTACTTTTAAAAATAGCACTATTAACTCACCATGGTAAAAAATAAATGATGGAAAAGGAAACAAAAATCATGTAAACCTTTGCCTAAGTTAAACCTAAGTTCAACAGATGTCTTCTGACAAATCTAGAGATCTCCTCATTCTTTTAAAAGTGAAATAAAGGATGTCCCACCCCTTTCCATTTCAGTGGCTTAACCTACTATCTCATTTAACATGCTTCAGCTCTTGGTTTCTGAACATCTAGATTGTTGTGATTCAGGGTCAGCCTGTGGGTTCGGCAGTTGGGTCGGTCGACTCAGAGGAGGAGGAGGGGGGTGTTGAAGACCTTGCTGAGGGGGTTGAAGATCTTGCTGATGAGAGCCCTCAGCCAGGCCCCTCCCACTTGGTCACCACGGAGACCCAGCTGTGTGAGCCTGACAGCGTGGATGAAGATGACCCACAGCTGGCCCTGTTCAAGGACGCCCGACGCAGGAGGCAGTCGGTTAGGAGTAGACAGAGGAAGGCAATGGGGCTCCTCGGAAGGAGGCAGAGAGAAGCCACGCCCTGAACTCTATATAAGGGGAATGTGTGGGAGGGCTGGTTTGCTGAAGGCAACCGCTTGGATAGTTCCTGTTTCTTAAAGCTCCTGTTTCTTGGTTCGTGTCTTGTTTGTTTTTGTAGCTATAAATTTGGCAGGCGTAATTCCAGCCTCTTGCCTTCTTGTAAAAGGGGTTGTCCCTGCCTTTTCTGCAGGGCCGGTAGCAGGCTGGTACAGAACATAGATTATCAAGATATAAGAAGTGGAAAGCGGTAGGAATTCCTCTATTCCTTATTCCTTTGAAGGGAGTAAAGAGATCTCTCGGTTTGCCAGAAGACATTTGTTAAACTTAGATTTACATGAAACCCCCCACCCCCACCCCACCCCTTTTCCATCATTTATTTCTCCTAGATTAGATCAAAGGTGTTTGGAGTCTGGCATCCTGTTTTTGTCAATGCCATCTAGTTGCCTTTGGGAAGCTCTTAAATAGGGCACCAGTGCAACTGGTCTTTACCTTCTTATTCTCAAAAATTGGTGTTCCAAGACTTAGTATTTGGTTTCTAGGGGCAGCATTGTGATTAATGGCACCTTTATTCTTATCCCCAAAGAATTAGTCCATAATTAATACTGTGAATTAATTAATGATCAATACAGATTGTCTTAGGATATTCCATGGTTTAATTATACTGTACTGATATGATGAAATACTATTATTCAAAAGTGTTTGCCTATCCTGGGATACACAGTTTATAGGCACCGTTGCACAAGAGCCATTTTTACTAGCATTGCACCAAAACAGTCTAAATATTAATCTACATGAATTTTGGTGAATTCAGCACGTTTCCAAAAAACCAATATGCACACTATGCAGTTGCTAGTTTTTTTAGGAAGGTCCCTGAATTATTTGAATCCCCGAAGTATTTGAAACACCAAGTAAATAATTCCTTTCATTAGGATCCAGAATACAATTTCTAACTATGTGAAAATATCACCATTAAATCATTTAACATAGCATTCCACAGTTCTCAGAAATAAATCTGTAAGTATGGTTCTACCCATGCTAATGTGGGCATTGTCCATGCTGAACTGAATGCTGTGCCTATGAGAAAATGAATTAGCAATTTTTTTTATTAAACTCAACAGATTATCAAACATTTATACAAAATTTTAGATGCATGCATATATATGCACACACGTGCATGTACTCACAATGTTACCGATACTCATAAAACAGTATTTGCCATCATTTATTATATCTTATATCTACATTGATAGTGTAAAAGTAAGCCACACTCATGCATCATGCAAACCTTAAAGTTGAGGTGTCATAAGTGAAGCATTATGTCTTAGAATATATCTGTGGGAAATATAAAAATTCCTGTAAATAAAGTGCTCTAAGGAACTGGTTGATAGCATTATAAAAAGCAGTCATAGGAGACCAATAGCTTGATGAACAGGAAGGAAGGGAGATTACAGCAGGAAAGAAGGAGAATGGATTATTTGATCCTTTCCCCTTAGACTGCTTTCCCATCCCACAATTGCTTTCTCCTCTAAAAGAAAGAGATGCACGTCCCAAATATCTGTTTCCACTGATGGAAAATTAACTTGGCCAGGCAAACGGTAGCAATAGCAAACAAAGAGGAAACATTAAACAATCCTTCCCCATATCTCATGCTCTGTGCTGTACAGGGTGGTGATTTCTCATTGATATTTTAATGAGAAATCCTTTTCAATGTCACATGTCATTTAAATACCAAAACATATTTAAAAAGTACTTCTGAGCACATCAATATTCAATTCTGAAATATTTTTTCCAGATTATTTTTTTTTTGTACCCATTCCATTCCAGGCCTACTTGCTTTATAATGACTAATTGCACGCAATATTACTCTTTTCCAAATACTTCTAAAATTGCCTATTCCTTCAACACATCAACCTACATTTGAAACCACTTCTGACTGATAGTTTAAAGGTCTGTAAAGCACGCCTTCACAACAGTCAATGAACATTAAAAGGTTGTAATTGCATCCACTGGGAGAGCTATCAAATCTCTAGCCGGCACTCTAATTGCTCCCTTTTGTGAGTGCCTGATTTAATCAGAAATGAAAATGGTATCCTATGAAGTATATAGATTATGAAACTGGAAATATTAACTAGTGGAAGTTTACCATTTATTTATTTATTTTTAAAGAATTGGTGCTCCCTTCTTGCAAACCATGCAACATGCCATGATCATCCCAAAGGTGCTTTTTTCATGAGGGAATTGGACTTTCTTGTTTTTCTTTGAAGACGCTTTGCGTCTCATCCAACTCTGACTGGAGGGTGGGGAATGAAGAAGCTTCTTGGATGGGAAGGGAAACGTCTTCAAAGAAAAACAAGAAAGTCTAGTTGGCTCGTGAAAAAGGCATCTTTGGGCTAACTATGACCTGGATGACTGAGAATTTCCATAGACATGCCATGATGATGATCATCTCATGGACCAATTTTGCATCAGTGTCAGAAAAGGGAGTGGACATAAAATTGAATCCCTCAGTTTTATGCCTTTATGCCTGAAAAAAGATCCTATGTTAGGAAACTCACAATTATTTATCTTTTTATTCCCTTTTTCCCCACCCTGCCTCTAAAGAACTCCATTGTATCCTCATAAAATCCTCTATCAGTGGGCAAGAGTGAAAGGAAACGAGGTCTAAGATGGGAACTCCATTCTTTAGTGGAGAACTGAACCTGGATATCTCAGGTACCATAGAACAAATTTTTAAAGCATTTATCTTATGTAAGGAGGGAAAGAAGCAGGCCTGCAATAATTCTATAAATCACTTCCTTTATTGCACTATCAACTACCAGCTTAATTACTGCAAGGCATCATTGAGAATCCTGTACAATCATCCAAAGGCTCATTAATCTAGTAATCAAACTGCAAAAGGAGAGTGTGTCAACAGTTCCGCAGCCATTATGGACCTATTGAGGAAATCTCAAGCCATGTAAGGCAAGGAAGAGCAATGTGGGCTCATTCGGCTCATACCGAACTTGAACTCCCACCAGCCTGCTTAATGGCGAGGCATGATAGGAATTGCAATCGAAAACTGTCTCCAATTGTTTCCTGTTCCTGTTTCAAGGAGAGCAAAAGCAGAGGGAGACATTTAGTCAGAGGGAAACAAAGTCTGCTCAGTAGCTTCAAAATATTCAGCAACAAGTGAAAAGAAAAAAAGAAAATTGATGACACAGAAAAGTATGGCGTGGACGTGCTACTTATGCCTTCAGATGATGCTATGTACATGCATTAAGCATAGCCTTTTGCCAGCCAACACGGCCCTGTTGGCAGCGAAGATAAGGAATAAAACAGCTGGCACCAGGCTGGGAAGTGCCAGCTTCTAGTATTCTAAGGACTGGCAAGGGCTCTCATCCCTCAATATTTAATCTGTTGTTACGTGTTGCATTTAAATATGACTGAATACCCATCTTACTTTAAAACAAAGACGAGAAAGATATAAAGATTTTTGTCTAGGAAAAAAAAAGAAGTAGGGATAAATGTTGGGTGGCTAAAGGATGGTAAACATCCCTTTTCCCCCTTTATTTCTTTTCGTAAGGCAAAGAACTCTTCCCCCCCCCACCCCACCAACTTGGTTCCCAGAAGCAACAGTTTCCACCTGTTGTTATCCATCATTTCAATAGATGGTGCTGTGTTCTCATAGATATTGACTGTAACTCATTTCTCTGAAACATTTGTGGAATGCTAGAAGTAAATTTGAGTGTTTTTCTCTATTTGGCCTTCATTAAACAAATCCAATTTAACACCAAACACCTATTAAACACATAAAAAAGAACATGGTTCCTTTCATTAAGAACAGATAGCCAATATCCTTAAATATGAGGCAGATTCCACTACAGAAACTTCCAATGGATGTAATTATTTTTGTGGAAGACTAGTTTGCCATTTCTCTGGAGGAATACTTTTACTGGGAAAATGATTTAGTGGATTTTCCTAAATAATACAAAGAAAGGGATTTTGGGCAGAAAGTTCAGTTGAGGAAATAAATAGGAAACCAATCATCTGATTTGTTGGAATTGATTGTTGGAACTGCACTGCAATTCCTATCTATGGATTCCAATGCCTCTCAAACATATTTCACATCCTTGTATACCTCCTCTCCTCTATTTCATTATATTTGATTTGGGTTTTGATTGCAGAAATAGTCTGAGGTACTCATGTTAACTTTTTTTTACATAATCTCAGGCACATAAACAACTTTATTAACATGAAATAACTTTTGCTTGCCTTGAATGTTTATGCTTCACAAATGATCATTCCAAATGGCATACTTTTTTTCACCCCAAAGCACACATTTTTTTTCTAGTTACCCTGAACAAAGGTTTTCAGTCTCTTACTTCCTAATAAATGCACATGTTCTTTCTATAACATAATTAGAAATTTTAAGAATTATCCTAAAAGAACTGCTGCTGATTTCAAAATGGCTTTGGGTCTTTAAACCTTTAATGCGCTTATTTGACAATCAAATAGGTATTTTTGTATTTGCCAGGATGGAGATACTATATCAACCCTCTGGGATTGAAATCAGGGGTAATCACATGTCCTCTTTACCAAAAACATGTAACAATACTATGGAGACTCATAGATATGCTATTTAGTAGGATTTCATCCCAATGCATCTAGCTTGCTTTTGTGGGGGAAGATTATGGGAAGAACCACTGGATAATTTCTTTCTGGAGAGAGCATTAACCCCCCCCCCCCAAATAAAAAGCCTTTGGAGTTTTAGCAAGAGAAGAAGCACACATCTTTTTCTCTGTCACTTAGCTTGTCCATATCCAATAGAACCTACTACAGAACCGTTTCCTTGACTTTGGTTATCATCATCATCATCATCATCATCATCATCATCATCATCATCATCATCATCATCATCATCCTCACAAAATTCCCAAGCCTCCCTCCCTGCCTACTTTGTTTCAGCAATCCTTTGGCTGCTCCCCCCCCACTCGAGCAGCTCCTCCCCCCTCCTGTCCCCCCCCCCGGTCTTCTTACCTGATGATGACATACATGACCAAGAAGTTCCCAAAGAGCCCCACCACACATACGACGGAATAGAGGGCCATGATCACTATGGCTGTGATCATGGAAGGGCTGACCCCAGAACACAAACTGTCTCCTCGTCCCCCAAGAGTTCCGTTGGGTCCACCGCAAAAAAGCTGGGTGCCGTTGAGCTCGCTCTGGTTCCAGCTGTCCGCTTCCATAATCGTGCCCGACCTTCACTCCTCTTAATCTCGGTCGGGCTAGATGGCGCCAGAAGTCAGAAGGCAGAAGGCAGGCGCGGGAAGAATGGGCGCCGGGAGCTGTCCCTGGTGCTGACCACCTAGTTAAGTGCGAAGCCGCTTTCCTGGTCGAGGAAGCCGCCCAAGGCAGAGGTCCCAACCAACGCTCTCTTTAGCCAGTTTCCGAAGGAGGACGGGATCCTTGCAGTTGCCTGACGCGACTGAGAGAGAAGCAAAGGACCCGTCGCACCTTGAAGCTGAAGCCTTGGGGAAACGTTGCCTCCTCCTGCGGCTTCCACCGCATTCCCCCCATCGAGCGCCGAGGGAGAAGGAGGTCGAGGGCGGGGAGAAGGGAGAGAGAGAAAGAAGTGTGGAAAGAAAGTCTTGCAGAAACAAACCCGCTGGAGCCTCTTCTCCCTTCAGATGTGCTCGCGCGCGCGCACGCACACACACACACACACACACACACACGTGCGCTCACACAGCTGGCTCTGATAGCCGCGCACACGTGCGCAAGTTGACCGGGATAAGTCTGGAAAGGAGGAGCCTCTGGTGGAGGGTGGTGGTGGTGGGACGGAACTCTTTTTCACCCGATCTACTCCGCCACAGCGTCAGATCTTGGCCAGCAGGTGAGCAACAACCCTCTCTCTCATTAGCTTTCTCTTTGTCAGATTTCAGCCTTTTCTATACAGTTGTTTACTTAATCAGAAGTCAGCCACAAGATGTTGCTGTCTTGGATTTTGCAAAAAACAAAGGAATTTAGGTCTTTCTCTTCGTGTAGTTTTCTTGACATAAGAAGATGACAAAACGTTGCCCTGACTAATAATGACCATGGTTCATTGGAATAAAACCAAATGATAGAGAAGCCTGTTGCATATTAGGCACCAAAAGTATCTAGATCTTCCCTTCCCTGACTTTACAGATATATCTTTGCAGCATTCTAGGCAGTAAAATGAAAATGGTTCGCCACTGCCTTCTTCCAGAATAGATTACAGTTCTGCTATTGAGTGGATGTCACCTATCCAAGTGCTGTCTGGTCCATCTCTGCTTAGTTTCTGAGTGCAAATGGGATTACCTGATGCTGAATTTCACTGACTTATATATGTTATATCTGCACAACATGACTAAGATAGGTATACTCAATACAATTACTAATGTATTGAAGACTTAGTAATTAATTCCATTTGGAACTTATTTTGTAGGTGTAAGATGCATATTACAAGGTAATCAATTTATAGATTTATCCTGCCAAAATAGTTCTCTCACATAGAACTTTGTTATAACTTCTGCATGAAGGGAGAAACTAAACTGAACAAAATAATGAGAGGCTAGTTATTCTCTTTCAAGTGCAACTGCATTGTAGCAAGAGACAAGCTGTGTTACTAACAGTATCAGATTGATATTCCAGTTATTTACAATCCATGCTTTATTGGGCTAAAGCCATGTCTGGGATTTCCAATTTGTTTTAATAAAATGATTATATTTGCAAAACTTCCTCCTCCTTCTTTAACAATGCACCAATATACAGATTATTCTTATATAAAATGTTATATGATTTCCATGCTGTACCCGTCACAGTCTAAATCCTGCCTTTTGTGTTTGGCATTTGGGAGTAATGAAAATGATATAATGCCATATTTTGACAAGACTCAGTGTGATCTTTTTTTCTAAATGTAAGCTCATCTCTTTCTCTCTCTTTCCTAATCTCTCTCTCTTTTTCATCTATCTTCTCTCCCCCTCTCCTTCCCTCCTCTCTTGATAAAGATATTGATACTTTAATTATCATTGATTGATTATTATTATGTGTCATCAAGTCAGTGCCAAGTCTTATTAACCACATCAGTAAAATTTCTCCAGGAAAAATATAGCATTAGGTTAAGTTAGTGATTTTCTAGGTAGTAATGGCTATGCTGTGTGTAAGCTACTAGGAAAATGTCTTGTGCAGAGTTTAATAAAATCAATGATACATGCATATAAACAATATCCTGTTCCAGGATCATTCCTATTTACTTCAAAGATGTTCAAAATGAAACTTTTATAGTGATTTCTTTTAAGAGCATCAATAGAGTCATGGGGATAAAGAAGGCTAAATTGGATGTAACATAAAGAACTTATATTACTAAGTTAAAAACAATCACTGGGACCTTAAACCAGTACAGAGCATTTGAGGAAGAGCTGAGCTTATTGGTTTATCTATACAAAGAAGAACTTCATGGAGATTTAAATCGAGAAAAACACAGAGAGAAATAAGTAATCAGCCTAAGTACTATTTCACTGATCTAATTGTTCTCTCCATACTCTTAATAATTTTATTTTATTTGAGGGAGGGAGAAGGTAGTATCTCTGTGCTGAACTGCTGCACAAAGTATATTAAATTCAAGGCAAAGGCAAATTGCACTTTTTTTGGACACATCTGCTTAGACAAAAACTGTTCCTAAAGAAACCAACCAACAACCATCTCTCTCCGTGCATTCCTTTGGCATGGATTTGCAAAGTATTTTCTTTGGGTATGCTATCTGGCTGCAGTAAAGAACTAATCAGCAGCATCCTCTGAGCTATGCTTTAGAATGCTTTAGAAGTTGTGCTTTTTTCTCTCCCAATGGCAAGAGTGATCAAGTGAGGCCTAGAGCTACTGCTTTATTATGTCATGCACACTGCAACCATCTGGTTGCGACTGATCTGGCAATGTGTTAAAACAAAAACCACAAAGTGTAAAGCAGTACGCAAGGCAAAACATAATCTAAAGCCCTCCTAATGGGGAGATTCACTGTTTGCTTCACTTCAGTTATGGTTTTCTCAAGATGGCAATCAATACTGGGTATGATCCAATGAAATGGAGTGGAGTGGAGTGGAGTGGAGTGGAGTGGAGTGGAGTGGAATGGAATGGAATGGAATGGAATGGAATGGAATGGAATGGAATGGAATGGAATAGAATAGAATAGAATAGAATAGAATAGAATAGAATAGAATAGAATAGAATAGAATAGAATAGAATAGAATAGAATAGAATAGAATAGAAGGGCAGGAAAGGGCAGGAAATAGAATGGAAGGGCAGGAAACCCTATACCATTTCAGACAAATGGTTGTCCAATCTCTTCTTAAAAACTTCCACTGTTGGTGCATTCACAAGTTCTGGAGGCAAGCCATTCCACTGATTAACTGTTCTAACTGTCAGTAAATTTCTTCTTAGTTCTAGGTTGCTTCTCTCCTTGATTAGTTTCCAACCATTGCATCTTGTCCTGCCTCAAAATCCTTTGAATTTGCTCCAGTGGTACATTTCACAAAGTGTTTTGCTGACGAACCCTGCCTTGAATGTAAAATCTGCTTTCATTCTTTGGAATTGAAAAAAAATAAGTTCTTTATGCTTTTTTCCAGAAGCAATTGCTGACTTTTATTTAATACGAGATCCAAGTCATAGAGGCTGTGATTATTTTTTTTAAAAAAATAAGAAATCATGCATCTATTTAATGGGTAAAAAGGGTTTTTTTTAGTCCAAACTAAGTAATTATTTTTTATACTGTATAATGGGGATTTTGAGTCTCTGGTAGCTGTAATTCATGCAACAGCATCTATTCATCTATTTGCAAAAAATAATATGAATGGGGATAATTTAGGGCCAATTATTTGCTCGCATTGATGCTAAGAGGAATGAATTTGGGCAGTCGCTCTGTCTCAGCCCAGCAGGATTGTCGTTGTTGTGGGAAAAATAAGAGGAGGAAGTCTCAAAGGTGCTTTTTTTCAGGAGGCAACTGGACTTCCTTGTTTTTCTTTGAAAGTGTTTCGCTTCTTCAGCTTGGCTGAGAAGCGAAATGTCTTTAAAGAAAAACAAGAAAGTCCAGTTGCCTCCTGAAAAAAAGCACCTTTGGGACAACCGTGACCTGGATGACTGAGAATCTCCATAGATATAAGAGGAGGAAGGAGTACTATGTGTGTTCATTGCCTTGAGTTCCTTTATTACTTTATATTTATTTACAACATTTCATACAGTATTAGGCAGGATAAAACAATCAAGTAAGGGAACAAAATTAGGGAAAAAAATAATGGCTGTATAAGTGGTATATAGAAATATGAAACTGTGGGAAAGAGTTGTTCCCTTTTTGCCATGGCAAAAAATTATCAAGGGAAACTATTTTTTTCGTAAATAGAATGTGATTTGATGTAAGAATCGAACTCTACTACCTCCCAAGAGAAGGTTGCTTTAGCTGATATGCCTTTCATTATGGTGAATATACACCAGTGAGGAAAGGCTTCCTCTTAATGTTTATTTACAAAAACTATATATGTTTATTTATTTATTTATTTATTTATTTTAATTCCATTTATATCCCGCCCTTCTCCGAAGACTCAGGGCGGCTTACAAGCTTAGCAGTAGCCTTCATTCTATGTATATGCCTGCTTATTAGGGCTTTCACACACACCCCCCAAGCGGCATTATTACAAAGTCAGCTTAATTGCCCCCAACAATCTGGGTCCTCATTTTACCTACCTCAGAAGGATGGAAGACATGTAGGAAGACATGTAGGAAGAGGTGATTTGGCAGTAAGGATGTCAACAGTCTTCAGAATGATTTTGAATTGTTTCCCATTTCAACTTTATTTTTATTTTTTTATAAATTGTTAGTTGAATAGACAAAACCCTGATTTTGTGGATGGTGAATATTAAGTTGGCAATTTCAAGTATTACTAGGAAAATAAAATCTGGCTTCTATATAAATGCACTTAGAATACCAAATTCTAAACCCCACCTAAACTCTATTAATCTATTAATAGATGATTCTATTCTAATTAATAGCTCATGCATGTGTCATTAATTAAGACATTGAAAGGACTGGAAAGAAAAAAAAACTGAGTTTAGATCACCCCTTATAGATACAGTGAATATTTTGTGCCCAGCTTTTGACTGTGGAGTAAAGAAACAACAGTTGGTAGCTGTTAAATGGGATCTCCCTAAACAGAAACTGCCATTAAATATTAAATGCTGCATAAACTTCATGTCCTGCTTGTGTATATTCAGAGACATCTGATTGGTTACTGCTGTTGACAAAGGAAAAGGGAGTAGATAGGCTAATCACTGGACAATCTCTTCTTCTGGATTAATTAGAAAGACAAATTGATATTATTGGTATGTGTGACACAAACAGAATATTGCTGAAAACCACCTTCTTAATGATAGATGGGTAGATGGATGGATAGATAGATGGATGGATGATGATAGATGTAATGTAGTATATTTTATTTCCATTGAAGCATAAGCTATACCGCGGGTGTCAAACTCGCCACGTCACATGACGTGTCGTGACATATCGCGACTCTTTTTGCATTGCTGGCAATGGGGTGGGCGCGGCTTCGGTATGATGAAACTGGCCCACGGGCTGGCAGTTTGACACCTGAGCTATACCACTGAAAAAGAATAGAATAGAATAACAGTTGGAAGGGACCTTCTGGTCCAACCCCCTGCTCAGACTGCATTTTTTAAAGAGACACACTGCAGTTTTTCAAGTTGTTATTGTTAATCCTTATATACTGAAAAATATGTACAAAATATACACAAAACAAAAACAAAGGCAATCTTGCAATGAAAGGCATTGTAAAACAAAGGCAATATTATATGAAAAGTGTCATCTACTCACTTATTCTTTCATACACAACAAGTTCATGCCCTTTTATCTATTCATACCTTCCTTCTCAACTGAAAATCTAGCTTGTCTGGCTATATTTGGGTTCAAGAAGAATCAAGGCAGGACCCCATCTGTGCATTATTTTCAGTCTGTGTGATGGCTCCAAAATGTTATGGTTCCCATGCAGATTCACAACTTCCTAGAAGTCTCCGCTTATCCCTGGTCACTTCGTAGTGGTGGTATTCTTGACTATCTCCCAGTATATCTGTTAATTTTCCATTTGGGTAAATTTTCCCAAAGTGAATTTTCATAGGGGTCTGATCAGATTTGTGGAGTTCAAGTGATCATTAACACAATTTCAGCATTTCAAGCTGCTAACACTATTAGAAGCAATATGCTTCTTAATCCAGTTGCAAGGTATTGCTAGTAAATGCATTCTGATTGTGACTTTTTCAAAAGCAACTTTAGGAGAATTTTTAAAAAGTGCTACTGGAACCTTTATTATGCTCTTGCTTTTTTCACTACAGATTTGTTTTTATTACCTAACCTTTATATAACAAAGAGATATTTAATCACTTAAAAAGATCATTATCTAGCAAGTCTTAGCTTTCTGTGATAATGGGGAAGATAAATGAGTACAAAAATGAGAATTTACTAAAGAAGCAAACAACATTTACCAGCAAATGTGTTTGGAAATCTGCTTTGGATTAGTTTCATTACAAACCTGGCAAGTCTTTTTTGCCATGGAGAAAATTAGGAAGAAGCCAAGAAAAAGGGTGCTAAAATTTCATTTAGTAGATGCTGTTTGTTCAAAACTACTCTTTACCTAAGCCAGCAGCTTAGCTTTTTCAAACCCTTTCCAGTTTCTCTTCAGGAAGTCCTACAACTCCATTCCTTCCCCAGGGACTGATTTGTTTTGTAGAAAATCTGAAATCATAAAGAGGTTTATAATCTTTTGTTATAAAAAATTCAATTCCCAGGGTGAAAATTTTGAGGAATGCTTTGCCGAGAAGGACATGTGTGACTCACCATTGCTGGCAGCATTGCCAATCAGTCAGGCAATTCATCTGATAAGGATTGTTCAGCGCTGCATCCAGCAGTCTTAGTTATCCTAGTCCCAAGTGAACCAGAACCATAAAATATAAAACAAATGCTCAGGCACATATACAAAAGATTTAAGCATGCACATGCACAGCGCTTTTTTTGTTAAAAAAAAGTGCTGGAACTCACACATGTCATATAACCCACCTTGCCTACCCTACAAGGTTCCATCCAAAAAAGGTGCTGGAACTCCGTTCTGGGCGTTCTATGACAAAAAAAGCCCTACACATGCATGTATAGAAACACACACACACACGGCTCTAATATTAACTACGACGTTGGATCATTTTCCAGGATGGTGAAATAGATGGACTTGGCCATCATGTGATTAATGGGAAAAGTAATAAGTCATTTCTGCAAAGTCGTAAACCCATCCTGTACTCCTACTTCTCCTGCCCCTGGGAATGGTAAAAATTAGGGTTATCAAGTAAACACGCTTGGATGGAGGGCTGATATCAGAGAGTGCTTTAGATCAGTATTTTTCCAGCTTGGGAACTTTAAGAGGTATGGACTTCAACTCCCAGGATTCTCAGCCAGCATGTTTGTCATTCCTCTTCACACTGTTAACCACAGTCCTTGGTCCAACATCTCCTACCTGTGGTTTCTACAGACTCCCATATTGAACCCTGGAGGATCCTCTGGAGCTATGGCCATCAGGGAGAAGTTAGAAAACTGGTCTTTCATTAGCGAGTATCTGGAGTGTCCTTTCCATGATTAGAGACTTTTTTTCCATACAAGCTTATGTTTCAAAATAAGTGGGTTAGCCAAGCATTGCAAGGATGAATCACTATATCCTTGCTTCTTGGAGTCTATCCTTAAGCAAAATTGCCCCTGAAAAGGATGTGCAGAGTACCTCTTGAGCTAACAAGAGCTTGCACAGAAAAAGAGGATACTGAGAGTAGTCAAGTTTACGCAGCAACCACACAGATACACTGAGGTGTGTAAAAAAGTTTTACTTGGGGAATAATACAATAGCACAGTCCAAAAAAAATCAATCCAGGTCATACACGAGTAAAGAGATGATAGCAAATAACAATAGCCCAAGGATTATCCAATACAGAGTCTTCTTACCAGTCTGTAAGTCAAAACACAGTTCTTCAGGTTCAGCAAACAGTAGCAAACCCATAAACCACAATAATTAGCAAGTAACAGCAAACGTAACAGAGAGAATAACAGAGAGAAAGAAGCTATGTCTCTAGCTCCCTCTTATGGCCATTGGAAAAACAGCGTTGGCCAATCATCACACATTTAAAGTGATACAATACTGTTTCTATTACAACAATACAATCATAGTTTATATATATTGCCAACCCAACCCAGTTAGGCCATAGTCATCTACCTAACAGCCCTGCACAGAATTCTGAGCATGGAAAAGGTTGCCGTTAGTCTATGGAAGTATGTAAAAAAGTGTGCCTGGGCTAAATGTGTATGATCAAGACTCACTTGTCTAACTTTAAACGTGATTTCTTTTTTTGTTAAAGTACAGTACGCTTGATGCTTTGCTTTTTAGACTCCAATAGAATGCACTAAACATTATTCTACCACAGTGCAACACTTTGAATAAAGGCCAAATGATTTTAGTTAAAGAGATTCAACCCTCTATCTTGCCCATTTTGTTGAAAACACTAGCAGTAATGAAAAACAATGAAAGTGCTTATCAGTGCCTGGAACATTTTAGAAGAGCATTCAATAAAGGTTTACTTGCAAGTAGGTCTCTCTCTCTCTCTCTCTCTCCATATATATATATATATATATATATATATATATATATATATATATATATATAATTTTATCTTCAAATTTGTCCACTGCTTCTAATAGAAACACCTTCTCAAGGTGGCTTAATAGATTGAATAATAAATTCCATTCACAATAATAAAACAGTAACAGCTAATAAAATCCATTGAGAGGCGAACACAGGAAAGCCAAAACCTTCAGCACAATCAGTGAAAAACATTTCAACTTACAGGGACCTCTAAAATCGAGAAAGAGACAGCAAGAACAAAGCTATTTTAAAAAGCCTTCTACAAAAAGCTTCTTAAAGTGGAGCCTGTTTAATACTTGAAGACTGCATCTTGCAGACATGGAGCTGTCCCTGGAAGAGTTCACTCCTTATTGCTTCCTGTCTGCTTTCTTTTCAAAGATGGGCATATGGGTGAAGATGATTCTTCAACAAACTGGGCTCAACATTTCTAAGGCTGGAAAGGCTAACTTGAGATAACAACCAGCACATCTGGACCATTGTATTGATCAGATTGAACCCATGCTTCTGGCAATATTCAGGCAGCTGCATTTTGCACCAGTTGAAGTTGCAATAGTCCAAAGAATTTTAATACCATTTTAGAAAACTAAATATACCTGCAGGAAGGGTTCTCCAAGTGTGCTGTTTGCCAATATTTAATTTAGAGTTGGTTTTCCTCCTTCTCCCAATAGAGGAGCAGGGAAGAAGACCTCAGACTAATTTGGTCAATTTCCTGGTACATATTTCTAAGATTTTTTAATCTTTATATTGCATTCTCTGTGTTGTATATAATTATTGTTCTTTCATAAAGCAGAAAAAGCTCTTGTGAGAGAAAACTGTAGGTGGATGTTTCTAGGTGATGGGTAACTGAAGAAAGACCTGTCAGCAGGATATCCACTGTTCTGTGGACCAAATTGGTAAAAAGCACACTTAGCTTTCTCTGCTTCCAGGTAGTGCAGAATCCCAGTGGAATTGCCAAATGCAAGCCCATTTGTGAACAGTTGTAGGTCTCCATCTAAAATAGGGTGACCGTTAATGTATCTTAAGCAGTGCTTTTTTTGTAAAAGAAAAAGGTGCCGGAACTCACACATGTCATACAAGCCACCTTGCCTACCCTGCAAGGTTCCATCCAAAAAAGGTGCCGGAACTCCGTTCTGAGCGTTCTATGAGAAAAAAAGCCCTGATCTTAAGAAAGGAGGGCAATAACCCTAAAAAAGGAGAATATAGTGGAGTAAAGAGAACATGAATGAAAATGGATTTCAAAAATCTAGACACTATCTCCAACAACATTAAAAATATAGCAAAAATATGTGTCCCAGGATTTTGGAAGCAGCAGAACACAGCTTCTGAGATTTGCAAGTACACCCTGCCCAGAGATTACCATATGAGGACAAATCATGCATTGTAATGATTGCTTGGAGATGGGAGATACTTCTAATGTAATCTATTAGATCCCCTGCATGGATTGTCCTTGTTACTATGTAGGAAAGACAGCAAAGAAGCTAACTGCCAGATTTCATGAACTCAAGTGAGTGATCAGACGAGGAGACCCAAACTCATTGGTAGCCTCAAATTGCAATGAACAAAGACATACATTCAATTTTGCAGTTACTAAGATTGTTGGCTGAGCAGATACAAAAACAGCCAGGGAAGTGATTGAAGCCTGGGAAATGGGCCCCTTGGAGCCAAGAACTTGGTAGCAGAGGGAAACAACAACCAACATCCCAATCAACCAATAATAAGCCACACCCAACCAGGCTCCACATAAATACTATGTATAGAATAACCCGAAGCACGCATTCCAGTAGACAGAAGTTCCCTGAGGATGGGGTCCAGCATGAATCTGAAAGCTTGAAAGATTAAATCTTTGGTCCCAGTGACTAGCCCATATTGGATCCTGCAATAAAAATGTAATAAGATTAATGTTAGATGTGCAATCACCAGACCTGCATAGACTATTTTGCCTCTTCTTGTCTAATATCTTCCAAAGTCTGAATCTGGTGAGGCTGGAAATTTCAGGACAGACAGAATTGTTACATACATTAGACATGTCTAATGTTCAAGCTAGGGAAAAACAGATGAAGCCCACTAATTTGAAAGGACAGGAGCATTGATTGTCTTTACAGCCTGACCCAGTCACATCCACACTCAGCAGATCTGGGAGAAATACAATATTAAAAGAAAAAAATAGTAATAAAAACCCAAATCAAAATAATTATAAAAAATCCAAACCCAAGATACAATATATTGGATTTGATGCCTATGTTCTGCAGCAGGGATTATCTTGACCCGTACCAATCGGGTTTCAGGCCCGGGTACAGCACGGAGACGGCATTGGTCGCTCTGGTGAATGATCTCTGGAGGGCTCGGGATAGGGGATGTTCCTCTGTCCTAGTCCTATTAGACCTCTCAGCGGCTTTCGATACCATCGACCATGGTATCCTGCTGCGGCGTCTCAGGGGATTGGGAGTGGGAGGCACAGTTCTTCGGTGGTTCTCCTCCTATCTCCTGGGACGTTCGCAGTCGGTGTTGGCAGGGGGGCAGAGATTGGCCCCTAGGTCTCTCGTTTGTGGAGTTCCTCAGGGGTCGGTTCTCTCGCCTCTCCTGTTCAACATCTACATGAAACCGCTGGGTGAGATCATTCGTGGTTTTGGAGTTGGGTATCATCAATATGCTGATGATACCCAACTTTTTATTTCTACCCCAAACCACCCCAGTGATGCCCTCGCTGTGATGTCCCGTTGCCTGGAGGCGGTTCGGGTCTGGATGGGGAGGAACAGACTTCAACTCAACCCGGACAAGACTGAGTGGCTGTACATTCCGGCATCCCGGGACATTCAAATTGTTCCATCCCTTTCTATGGGGGGTGAGCTGTTACCCCCCATGGATAGGGCTCGCAACTTGGCAGTCCTCCTAGATTCACGACTTACCTTGGAAGATCATGTAGCAGCTGTGACTAGGGGGGCTTTCGCCCAGGTTCGCCTGGTGCGCCAGTTGCGGCCCTATCTGGACCGGGATGCCCTGTGTACGGTCACTCATGCGCTCGTGACCTCTCGCCTTGACTACTGTAATGCTCTCTACATGGGGCTTCCCTTGAAGACCACTCGGAAGCTCCAACTGGTACAGAATGCGGCCGCGAGAGTTGTCTTGGGAGTTTCCCGGTACTCCCATGTTACACCTTTGCTCCGCGAGCTACATTGGTTACCAGTTGTCTTCCGGGTGAGGTTCAAGGTCTTAGTGATGGTTTTTAAGTCCCTACATGGCATGGGTCCGGAATACCTCGGGGACCACCTGCTGCCGGCGTCAACCCCCCTCCGCCCTGTGCGTTCCCACAGAGAGGGCCTCCTCAGGGTGCCTCCAGTCAGAGAATGCCGGCTGGTGGCCCCCAGGGGGAGGGCCTTCTCTGTGGGCGCCCCGGCCTTATGGAATCAACTGCCGGTGGAGCTCCGGATGGCAACGGATCTCCGCTCCTTCCGGCGCGGGTTAAAGACCCACCTGTTTGAACAAGCTGGCCTGGCCTGAGGGGGAGTTAATTTGGGTTTTTAAATATTTGTATATTTTACTGTTTTATTTTGGGCATTAATTTAATTCTATTTTAACTTTTGTAGTTTTGTACTTTTATCATTTGCCCTGTTCACCGCCCTGAGTCCCTAGGGAGAAGGGCGGTATAAAAATTTAATAAAACTAAAACTAAAACTAAACTAATCTTCTAGATATGTATGACTTGTTTCCTATCTGCAGTAAAGCAACTTATCTAGCATATGAAAGCTGTGAAGTTTCTATTGTTAGTTAATTAATGAAGGTGGAGTTGAATTTATTGAGTCCTGAGATTTATGCCTGAATATGGTGTGAAGTCTGACAGACATCAGCACCCACCTCAACCCATAAAACTATGTGGGTTTGGGGTATTTTTAAACAGCAAGCAAAAACATTATTAGCTTTCTTAGCAGTATACATTTAAAATTGCAGTAAGGTGTGGAAGCTTGATTGTGGATTCAACTATTTGTTTTGTTTTGATGCCAACTTTCTGTCCAGATTGTCCTGCTTCACAATCATGCAAACTATTTGAAAATCAGCCAAGAATGAACTCCTCTTAAGAAGTTGCCACTGAACTCACCAATCCTGGACAATTTTCTGTCAGTTTGAAACTTCTCTTTTTAGGCAATGTTGTGGAGAAAATAGT
This sequence comes from Vipera ursinii, assembly GCF_947247035.1. Taxonomy (NCBI): domain Eukaryota; kingdom Metazoa; phylum Chordata; class Lepidosauria; order Squamata; family Viperidae; genus Vipera; species Vipera ursinii. Next base: position 275,020,143 of record NC_139512.1, on the reverse strand, counting down.
TGAGCTTCAGTTCCAGAAATAATAATAATAATAATAATAATAATAATAATAATAATAATAATAATAATAATAATAATAATAATAACAACAACAACAACAACAACAACAACAACAACAACAACAAGAAGTTGGAAGGGACATTGGAGGTCATCTAGTCCAACCCCCTGCTCAGGCAGGAAACCCTATACCATTTCAGGCAAATGGCTGTCCAGTCTCTTCTTAAAAACTTCCAGTGTTGGAGCATTCACCACTTCTGGAGGCAGGTTGTTCCACTGGTTAATTGTTCTAACTGTCAGGAAGTTTCTCCTTAGTTCTAGGTTGCTTCTCTCTTTGATTAGTTTCCATCCATTGCTTCTTGTCCTGCTTTCAGGTGCTTTGGAGAATAGCTTGACTCCCTCTTCTTTGTGGCAGCCCCTGAGATATTGGAACATTGCTATCATGTCACCCTTCACTCTTCTCTTCCTTAAACTACACATAATTCCAGCAACCGTTCCCTATATGTTTTAGCCTCCAGTCCCCCAATCTTCTTTGTTGCTCTTCTCTGTACCCTTTCTAGAGTCTCAACATCTTTTTTACATTGTGGTGACCAAAACTGGATGCAGTATTCCAGGTGTGGCCTTACCAAAGAATTGTAAATCTTCAAAGGTTGTCAAGATCTGTTTCACTGGGACTCCACTGGGTTTCAGTACAAAGGTAGCATGATTGGACTTGTTGACCTGTGGCAGAATTGGGATGGAAGTAGTGCATACATCTTCATGCTCCTTGAACACTCAGTGGCTTTCAGTACATCGATCATGGTATTTTTCTAGACTGTCTGCAACATTTTGGCGGGGATACTGTGTTGCAGATTTTCTCCTTTTTTGTGTGTGACTTTTGATAAACCAGCACATTCACACTCTCCCCATTCAGTTCCAGTCCCAGTCGTCTGCTCGCATGGCCAATTATTTCTATTTCATATCTAGTATTAAGAAATCAAGCCTGTCTGTCCATTTGCTCAAAAATGGCAAATTAGATCTTACTGCATGGTATGTTCTCAAATCATGAGGTTTAATTATGAGGGGTTTTAGGTTTATTCTTTCTTTCCAAACCATGTGGACCAAATCATTGCTCAAAAATGAATTTTATATTTTCAAAGGAAGGACATCCCAAAATAAGGTTGTCCTCATTAATTCTTTTCTCACTAATTGTTCAGCTCACTTTATTAAGTCGGGACATCTGAGCAAGGACTCAATCTTAGGGCAGAACCATTTTTCAGGTAACTGGGCTCCAATTCCTCTAGTATTTTAAAATTAATAGCTCTTTGAATCAGGCCATGAAATCTTCTGCAGCATAGATGAAAAACACCAATGTAACACCTTCTCACATACAGCCGACTTGATTCTTTCAACTAGATTGGCTAAAACGATCAGACTATTTACACAGGTAGCCCACAAATAACACATAATAGCATACCAACTATAACTGATAAAGCTGATAATTTATCATCAAATTAGTGCCAGCTTTTAGTGACTGCATAGATCATTTTCCCCCCCAGGAAGAATGATTCCCCCAAACTGGTCCTTCAGATCTTCCAAAGGTGTATATATCACTTCTGTAATTGTATCCATTTACCTTGTTGATGGTTGCTCTTTCTTTATCATTCTTTCCATATTTCCCAGCATTATAGCTTTGTCCAGAGAACTAGTCTTTACATAATGTGTCCAAAATATTATAATTTGAGCCTGGTTATTTATTCATCAACTGAAAACTCTGCATCAATTTGTTCTACGATCTAACTGTTTGTTTTCTTGTCTATCTAGAGTATTCCCAGGAATGTTCTCCAACAGTGAAGATAAATGAAGTTAACATAGCTGAAAGATCTACCCAGATAAGGTTCTAGTCAATACTGACAAAATGAATCAGGCCACCTTTTCCTTGATAGCCCATGAGTGATCCACTTATTAAGTAGTGGGTCCAAAAAAAACTATATTCAGGTGATAACATATCTCAAGGTTGCCCTATTGGGAATGGTTGATCTAGAACAATGTTCCATCAGATGTCTTGCAACCTTATGGCATCTTCTCTGGATCTCTTGGATAGTTCCTCAGTGCTGAGAACATGGTAAGAACAAAGCCAAAGGAAGATGGTAGGTAGCAAGAACAGTGACAAAAGCAATGAATGAATAAAAGCTTGATGCTGTGGGACAGTCTTTATGAATGATAGACTCTGGACACTCTTGTTCTACAAACTTTTCCCATTTTCTTCCTATGGATCCATAAACAACAAAGCATTTCCTCTGTGAATGTAGCTACTAAAAATACTAAGCTGTCTTTCATACTTTATTTTCCAACTTTTAGTACTCAGTTCTTTCCTAGGATCCCTTTGCAAGAAGATAGCTGAATTAAGCCTAAAAACACAACACTGAACCCATACTCACTGTCATTTAAAACACGACAATTTCTAAGTAGGCAGTTTCCCCTGGAAATAGTAAATACTCTGGCTTGTTTTAATTCTCTGTGCTGAAGTAGATGTCATGCTTGCCAATTTTGACAAACAAATCTTAGTATTTCATGATTGTCCTACTCTTAGGGAGGAAATACCTATTGAACATTCACTTGGAGATAGGATACAGAAACAGTTGAAAGTAGCTAATTGCCAAATGCCCAGACAGGGAATTTATTTATTTTTTCTTTTGAGTTGAAATGTAGGTAAATTAGAGTGCAGGGATATTTCCTTGAAACTCTGAATGCTTATTACTTATGCTATTTGCCATAGGAACATACAGTATCTTACCTCTCTAAATTCTGCTTCCACGCTGGAAAATAAAGCAAGTATTGTGGAGGGGATATACATTTCTCATTTTTTTAAAAATCCAAATGTTTCTTGGACAGTTAGTAGTGCTATTTCTGGAGTTCTTATTGCTTAGACAAGGGAAAAAAACTAGGGCAAAAATTAGTAACTGCTGAATATTGCTGTTGCCCAAGTCAACTAGTACATTTGTGAAGATGGAGTAAATGGTAATCTTTCTGGGGGGGAAAGTAGCAATTCCCCAACAGCAACCATGGCAGAATAAAAAGAGGTAAAAAGTAATCAGAAACAATAGTCTACCTGCATTTCACAATTAGTGGTGTCTATATAAGCAATGGGTAGGAGATATAAAAAGCTACAGTGGAAAATGCTTTGATAACAGGTTAGCACTAACATTGTAATAAATTAGCCTTTAAGGTACTATAAAACTCTTTTGATAGACTAACATAGTTATCTCAGTGCTACGCATGCCTGAATCAACAGAAATCAGTATACATTTCAGAAACTAATTGGACAGGGTAGTGATTCTTATGGCTACACTGACATTAATGAACTTTGAGGAAATGATTTTTTGTACTAAAAGGATGGTGCTATTTGCATTATTTTGAAAGATATATATTTCCCAGTTAGCTACATAGTTTGATAATTCTAATCACTATAACGTTTTCAGATATGAAATGTTAATTATTTAATTGCCATTTTCATTCTTTACTTTTCTTTAACTAACATAAAATTACCTGCTGAGTCTATCTCTGCTCTCCCTGTTTCCCCCGTGTACATCTTTCAAATTAACATTAAATACAGATGAGTAACATAACCATATCAGCCTAAAATCTAGTTGCATACAATAGTTCCTTTCAGTTGTGGAAGGAAGAATTGCTCACATATACCCTTTTATTTTATTTTATTTTTAAAAATGACTCTCATCATTCCCTAATCAAATGCAAAGTAGAGAAAATGAAATAAGCATTTATAATTGCAAGTAATTGCAAATGATTGCAAGTGTGTGACATGTTTTATCAGAACCTTCCACTATATTTCAAGGACACTGAGTGGGCTCTCACCTAGTTCAGCAAAAGGGTCTTGATTTAGCACAACACCTCATGTTCTTAAGCTTATTAGTTTTAATGATAAAGTGCCCGAAGTGCACTTAACTGTACATTTGATTTGTAGCTGTTAGCTATGTGAATAACAAGAGCCCCCTCTCCTTTTATTTGATATGGATTTTCTGCAGATAACAACATGAAATATGAATGCTGTCGGAATGAAAATGGTGATTCCTTTGGTAAGTGTAGTAGGGACTGTTATGTATTAGGCTTTACTGGAACACCTAAAGCTTGTATAAGAGTCACCACCAGAAGGCGTTGGACTGTAACTGTTTTGGCAGGAAGCATATCGGCAGGAAACAGAGGGTCAAACCGATTGGTTGGTTGAGTACCTGGCCAGGTACTGGCCAGGTATATAAAGAGTGCAGGTAGCCCCTATTCCCCAGTACAGTCACTTCCACCAAATAAAGAGCTGTTATGTTGTACTCATCGTCTCGGCATCCTTCCTGCTCTCCAGAACCCACAACACAACAGTGGCGACAAAGGTGGGATCCTGCTTTGCATTAAAGAGCTGAATTCATGAGGGGACGGCTTCGCGTGCTGGAGGAAAGAGGCATCTTCCCCCCCCTTCTACAGCTGGCTAGTCACCACGCTAGCAGCCTCACATACTCAGAACCAACCATCTGAGTCGGCAGAGCAGGATCCAAGAACAAGAGGAAGATGCCGAAGGTCGGCCAGCCCAGAGAATTTGACATCTGCCATCCCGAACGATGGCCATCACTCCTGGGGCAAGTCGAGAATTATCTCCGGGCGAACCAAATTGCTGAGGACGGCCTTAAAGTGGCGACCTTGCTTTGCATAAGCGGGCCTGCCACCTTTGACTTGGTCAAAAGCCTGTTCACACCGACGCCAATTGAAACCTTCTCATACAGAGACCTCATGCCAAAGCTGAACGGGCATTTCAAGCCCCGAATGTCTGAGCTGGCCTGGTGGTTCCGGTTTGACCAGAGGGTACAACAGCTGGGCGAATCTGCATCAGAGTTCATCGCGGACTTGTGACAGGCCACCCGCCTCTGCAAGTTCTCCAACCTGGACAAGAGACTTTGGAACAGGCTTGTGTGCAGCCTAAGAGATAAGCGACTTGTTAGGAATTGATGTGCAGAGGACTCCTTGTGCTACCAAAGAGTTGCACAGACAATGAAGTATACTGAGAGTAGTAAGAAATCACACAGTAACCACAAGATACACTGAGTTGTGAAAATAGAAAGTATTTTATTTAAGGTGGTGTAAAAACAAAAATGCACAGTCAAAAAATAAACAGTCCAGGTCATACACAATAGTAATAGTCCAAGTACAAATCCTAATACAAAGTCTTCTTACCGGTCCAGAGGTCAAAAACACAGTTATGCAGGTTTATCACAGTAGTAAACCAAATACAGAGCAAAACAGTAATAGTAAAGTGATCAGTGAATTCAGAGAGATCAGAGAGAGTTTCAGAGAGAGAGAAGCTACGTTCCTAGCTCCCTCCTATGGCCATGAGCAACCTTACACACCCATGGATCAATTACCTTCTTAAAGTTACAACATCATCATGGCTTATATATTTCCAACCCAACATGTAGGCTATCATCATATGCCTAACACGACTGCAACAGAGGCTTTTCGCAAGGCCCAAGATGCTCAAGATGAGATCTTGGCTGACGAGGCGGCTGGAGGCGTGGTGCAAGCAGTACAGACTCCCCTGCCCAGCAGCCCAGAGGAAGCAATACACAATGAAGGCACTACGTATGGTGAGCACACAGATGAGAACCCGACATCGAACTGATCCAGCAGAAAATGGAACAATGGGATCGACGATGCGAGCGCAGGGAGAGCCAGCCGAAGGCAGCTCCCTCCCTGAAATGTGCAGGCTGCGGAGGCAACCACCCATGCGTGAACTTCAAGTTCCGGTCGGCCATGTGTCGGGCCTGCGGAAAATTGGGCCACATCGCAGTGGTCTGCTGTAGCCATTTCCGAGAGGGCCTACCCAAGCGACAGTCGGATAACTTGTTGTGGAAAGGTACCGGGGCCCGGAGCTCGAATGTGTGGGGTTTTTCGAAAGCCGGAGAGCCATCTGCCAAACCGGGGCCCGCCGACTGCTTAAACCTAAACTAAAATTGGAAGTCCATTTACAAGGCATTCCTTGTAAAATGGAGCTAGACTCCGGCTCTGCAGTCTCGATTATTTCCGAAGAGACATTTAAACTTGTTTGCGGCTGGAGCAAGCAGTGGGTTAAATTGAGGCCCTCCAGCATCATGTTAACCAATTTCCAAAATGCCCCAGTAAAAGTTAAGAGGGAGGCCACCCTTTCCATGCGGTTTAAGAGGTTTCAGGGGCACTTGGATGTTATCGTAGTCGAAGGTCGTAGGACCAGTTTAGTCGGGTTGGACTGGTTTGAGGCATTGAGCATCGTAATATCTGGCATCCACAGATTGCAGGGAAACAACATCGAATCTGTCTGCAAAGAGTTTGCAGACGTATTCGATAGTAAGCTGGGGAGGTACACAGAGCCCCCCCATTTCATTTAAATTAAACCCCAGTGTCTTACCTATTAGAATCAAACCCAGGAGAGTCTCCTTCACATTCAAGCACAAAATTGAGAAAGAGCTAGACAATCTAGTAGAACAGGGGGTCCTGCAGCTGACAGACGGGGGAGAGTGGGAGACCCCAATAGTCACCCCCTCAAAGCTAACAGGGAGATCCGTATCTGTGCCAATTATAAATGCATTCTAAATAAGGCCCTAAACCAGCACGCTTACCCAGTCCCCACGAACAGCCACGTTCTCGCTTCCCTCCAAGGCGGCACCATCTTTGCTAAACTAGACCTCACGCAGGCATACCAGCAGCTGCCAGTCACCATGGAGACAGCAGCAGCACAAACAATTGTAACCCATAAGGGAGCCTTCAGAGTTAACCGCCTGCAGTTTGGAGTAAGTGCAGCACCAGGGATTTTTCAGGAGTTAATGGAGCGAACACTTAAGGGCAACCAAGGTGTATGCCCTTATTTTGACAATGTTGTCATTGCTGGAGAAACAGAGGAAGTGTTAGCAGACAGACTTAGGGCAGTTTTACAGAGGCTTCGCTCTGCAGGTCTCAAACTAAAAAGAGACAAATGCAGCATAGGGGTTACATCCACAGAATTTTTGGGGTTCAGGATCGATGCCAGCAGGATTTATCCTGCAGAATCCAAAGTGAAGGCCATTAAGATGGCCCCCACTCCCAAGACCAAGGTGGAACTGCAAGCCTTTCTGGGATTATTAAACTTTTACCACTCCTTCCTACCCCACAAAGCAGCCATAGCTAAACCCCTGCATAGACTCCTAGATAAAAAAACTGCATGGAAATGGACCAAGGTCCATGACAAAAGCTTCCAGGACCTAAAGGCTCTACTGTCCAACAAGTCCACGGTCACCCATTTCATAGAAACCAAGCCTATCTGCATTGCTTGCGATGCTTCACCATATGGAGTGGGAGCAGTGCTAAGCCATCTGGAGGGAAATGGTACACAGGTTCCCATAGCTTACTACTCTAGAACCTTGTCAGGGGCAGAAAGAAAGTATGCACAGATAGACAAGGAAGCCCTGGCAATAGTGGCTGGGGTAAAAAAATTCCACGACTATCTGTATGGTAGGGAGTTCACAGTGTTTACAGACCATAAGCCTCTATTAGGCTTATTTACCACTGACAAACAAGCCCCACAAATACTCTCCCCTAGGATGCTCAAATGGTCCATATTCCTATCAGTTTATAATTTTAAACTGATTCATAAGCCAGGGAAAGAAATGGGCCATGCAGATGTATTAATTAGGCTACCCCTAGCAAACAGAACCAGATCCGGCACCAGCTGCACAGATACTGGCAATCCAAGAGCTACCAGAATGCCCTCTCCATGCAAATGACGTTGCAGTGGAGACAGCCTCAGACAAAATCCTGAGCACAGTTCAGTCTTGGGTATTCACAGGGTGGCAGGATAAAAGTCCAAGCCCAAAATTCCAAGCGTATTTTGTAAGGAGGCTTGAATTGTCCACACATAAAGGATGCCTGCTGTGGGGTAGTAGGGTTATTATACCATCAACACTAAGAGATAGGGTGCTGCAGTCTCTACATGAAGGGCACCCTGGCATAGTTCGCATGAAGGCTTCAGCAAGGAGCTACCTTTGGTGGCCAGGGTTAGATAAGGCAGTGGAAGAGGAGGTACAGGGATGCTACACTTGCCAAAGGTCCAGACCTGAGATGCCCCAAGTGCCTGTCTACAAATAGGGGGCAACACATACACCCTGGTCCAGGGTCCATATAGACTACGCTGGTATATTTCAAGGACAGCTTTTCCTAATAGTGGTTGACAGCCACTCAAAATGGCTAGAGGTAGTGCCAGTCCCAAATATGACAAGGGCCAGAACAATCCAAGTGCTCAGGAGACTTTTTGCAACACATGGTCTGCCTGACGTTGTGGTATCAGATGATGGGGCTCAATTTACCGCTGCTGAATTTCAGGCCTTCATGAGAGCAAACTTGATTAGACACATCACATCCATGCCCTTCCACCCGTCGACTAATGGACAAGCAGAAAGGATGGTGAGAACAACCAAAGACGCACTCAGGTGCATTATCGTTGGTGATTGGCACCACAGGTTGGCGGAATTCCTATTATCACAGCACACCACACCATGCACCGCCACGGGGAAGAGTCCTGCGGAGCTCCATTGGGGCAGACGCCTCATCACCAAACTGGACAGGCTTCACCCCGACAGAGTGGCTTCTGAGGCCGCGCAACCCAAAACCCCAAGAGAACTACACCCGGGTTACTTGGTTTGGGCCAGGAACTACAGTCTGGGACACTTGTGGATTTCGGGGATGGTGGTTGACAAAACTGGGCCCTTATCTTACGTAGTAGGGGTGGAGGGGGGGTCGTTAGGTCAGACGGCACATAGACCAAGTAAGGAAAAGAGTTCCAGAATGGTCAACAAGTGACCACGGGGAAAATTATCCCTCATTGAGTTTCCAAGCTGGCACACAAGCTAGCTCACATTCCCCCTACCAGCACCACCAACAAACAACCACGTCCGAACCTAAGGAGGACCAGGAGAACCCCGATCAACCTGGACAGCAACCATCCCAGGACCGCGAGGCTAACCCTGACACAGGGTCTGACTATGGGGTGGGTCCACCAGAAACGGTCAGCCAGAGCTTACCTGCTGACTCTCCCGTTCAGGAGAATTTGGACGTCCAGCATACACAGAGTAAGGTGCCAGCCCACAAGGGGGAAGAAACCCTACGCGTACCTCACAGACTATGTGCACAAATAAGGGAAGCCGGGTGACTAGGTCCATGGGGAAGTTGGTTGTCATGAATGTAAGTTCATTGTATGTGTATATTGTTTCATCCTTAAGGGGGAAGGGGTATTATGTATTAGGCTTTACTGGAACACCTAAAGCTGTGTATAAGAGTCACCACCAGGAGGCGTTGAACTGTAACTGTTTTAGCGGGAAGCATTTCGGCGGGAAACGATTGGTTGGTTGAGTACCTGGCCAGGTACTGGCCAGGTATATAAAGAATGCAGGTAGCCCCTATTCCCCAGTACAGTCACTTCCACCAAATAAAGAGCTGTTATGTTGTACTTATCGTCTCGGCGTCCTTCCTGCTCTCCAGAACCCACAACACAACAGGGACCATGGCTGGTCAGCATGGCAAATAGTAACTTCTTTACTCAGCAGACTACAAGAAGATCAGCTTGCTCTTGTTAGTGATTAGTGCCTGGGAGCTTTAAGATCTTAAATAGGTTTTCTTTAGTGTTTTGCAGCCCATTTCTTTATATCACACAGTACAGGATTTTTTTAAAAATGTGGTGAGATGAAAAGACCACACATCCTTGGGTGTGTGTTTTACTATTCATGTATCAGTGATGAACCAGTTTATTATTCACTCTAATTTTTCCTAAAACGATCAAACTTGATAATGGTCACTGCTATTCGACAGCCTGACACCCGCATAAACACTGGGGACTTTCCTCAGAAATGTCTAGAGAATCTTTCGACATTGTATTTATTTTAAGGTGGCAGAATGAAACAGATTATCAAATACCTGATTGATTAGTAATCATATTAATTCTCTTTAATCCTAATTAAGTGGATATGAAATAAATAGATAATTTTGGTCTTGGCCCCATCTGCCAAGCCATTTTATCCATACATTTGTTTCTGCAGGAATACATGGCTTGCCACTAAAAGTCAAGTACAGCCACCCACCTCCATCGCTTTTTCTTAAATTAAGGATACTGAGGATTGACATTTTATTTTAGGCTTGTAACTAAATGCAATTAGGCTGAAAGCTCCTCTTGCTTATGTTTTACTCTCATGGAATCAATTTGATAATTCTGACTACAATAGAAGTCATTCACATGAGAGTTAGTGCATTCCTGAAAAATATCACCAGCCTGCAGAACTAGGAAGACAGATGACAAACATTTTGAAAAGGTAAGAGTCCAGTCACTCAGAAGCCTAATACAGATGAATTTTCAGCAGATACACAAAGATTCAGTTTGCTTCGTTACTTAGTTGACTTAACTTAAATAATATATCACATTGACTATGGGAGAGCTAAAAATGTTCTACTGAGACGTGTGTGAGGAGGAATTTATATCATGAATAGGGTTACCAAGAAAAGAAAAATCTTGGGCAAGCACTAGGGATACAAAAAAATAAAATAAAACAATTGTTACACTGATGATTCAGTAAATAAACAATTGGAAAATGATTTAGGGAAGAATGCAAAGTGCAGAAACAAATGTATGGATAAAATGGCTTGCTATAGATGAATACAATTGGCAAGGAGTTATTAAACTTTTCTATAAAAAATGTTAAATTTGTTCTCTGTAAAAATAAAAGGAAACAATCTTTAAGGTAACCCCTTTAATCATGACATTTCCACCATCAAGAGTCTGAATAGGAACCTTACAGAACTGTCTCTTTCTCAAATTTATCCTTTCAACATCTACAGTATTTAGGCATTACACCTATAGAAGTTGGTTCACTTGTATCTGTCTCTCTATTTATCTATCCACTCAACCATCCCTCATTTATGCCATGAAGTATATTTTCATCTCTGGAAACAGGTGACATAATAATCATGACAAAATGACAAAATGACCTATTGTAATGTAGTGGGTCTGACGCAAGGAAGAGACGCCAGCCGGTGTGAGTTCAGCTCTTTATTGGATGGGGGGGTAGCGAACTGGGGAATGAGGGTTACCTGGCCTCCTTAAATACCTGGCCAGGTGAGCGGACAGCCAATGGGGTTGGCCCTAGGTTTCCCGCCGAAAACTGGGTTTCCCACCAAAACCATTCAGGCCAACGCCCCCTGGTGGCTCTTGCTATACAGGTGCCTGCATACATAACACCCCTCCCCCCATAGAGAAGAACCACATAACAATGAAACAACTTGCAACTAACTATATACACTGTGTGTCAATAAAAAAACAATGCAACTGTGTAGGGGTCATTTGCACACATAGGTCCGACAGGTAGGCAGGTGTCCTGTGGGGCCGGGTGGACCGTCTGGGTGTGGCCTGGCCCTGGGCTTGTACAGCTGGTTCCTGGGGCCTCTGTGCTGAGTTGAATAGAGCTGGGTTCAGAAGGCCCTCCTCCTCTGGTTCCTGTTCTGTGTTGTTCCCGGTTGGGCTGACCTCTCCTGGGGTGTGGCTATCCTGTTGGGCGTGTGTGGTGCACTCAGGGACCCTTCCTCTGAGCTGGTCGATGTGTCGCCTTATGTGTCTGTCCCCCTCCACCCCCACAATGTAAGAGAGGGGCCCAGTTTTCTCAACCACTGTCCCCGGAATCCATGGATGCCCTGCCCCATAGTTCCTTGCCCAGACCAGGTCCCCCACGTTGAGAACTCTGTGCGCTGGTGATGGTGATGATGGTGATGATGGTGGCCTATCTGTCTCTGCTGCTACTTGATCTGGGTGTAAACGGTCCAGCTTGGTGATGAGACGCCGTCCCCATCACAGTTCTGCTGGGCTCTTCCCGGTAGCAATGCACGGTGTAGTGTGTTGGGCAAGTAGAAATTTGGCCAGTCTGTGATGCCAATCTCCGCTGATGATGCGCCGGAGTGTGTCCTTGGTCGTCCTTGCCATCCGTTCAGCTTGCCCGTTAGTCGATGGATGAAAGGGCATGGAGGTGGCGTGTCTAATCCAGTTCGCCTTCAAGAATGCCTGGAAGTCAGTAGCGGTAAACTGAGGCCCGTTATCAGACACTATTATGTCGGGGAGGCCGTGTGTGGCAAAGAGAGCTCTGAGCACCTGGATAGTTCTAGCCGAGGTCATGTTGGGGACAGGGACTACCTCCAGCCACTTGGAGTGGCTGTCCACTACTACTAAGAACAGTTGGCCCTGAAATGGCCCTGCATAGTCAATGTGGATGCGGGACCAGGGTGTGTGTGTGGCCTCCCACCTGTGTACAGGTGTGCGTGGCATTTCAGGCCTGGATTTCTGGCATGTGTAACAGGCCTTGACCCGGTCCTCAATGTCCTTGTCCAATCCCGGCCACCAGAGGTAGCTTCTGGCCAGTGCCTTCATCCGAACCACCCCCGGGTGTCCCTCATGTAAGGATTCCAATACCTTGCCCTGGACTGCGGTGGGAATGATGACCCTGCTACCCCAGAGGAGGCAACCCCTGTGTGTGGAGAGCTCGTGACACCTGGTGAAATAGGCCTGGAACTCAGGCCCCGGGGACTTGTCCTGCCACCCTGTGCAAACCCATGAGTGTACCGTGCTCAAGATGTTGTCTGTGGCTGTGTTGCTGGCAATGTCCTTGGCATGAACTGGGCATTCTGCCAATTCCTGCAATGCTAGGATCTGTGTTGCTGGTGCCGGGTCTGGTTCAGTTGTATCGAGGGGAAGCCTACTTAAACCATCTGCGTGGCCCATCTCCTTCCCTGGCTTGTGCACCAGCTTGCAATTGTAAGCTGCAAGGAAGATGGACCACCGGAGCATTCTGGGGGACAGAATTTGGGGCGTTTGCCTGTCCGTAGTGAATAGGCCCAGGAGTGGTTTGTGATCCATGAAAACAGTGAACTCCCTGCCATACAGATAATCGTGGAACTTTTTAATTCCTGCCACGATTGCCAGGGCTTCCCTGTCAATTTGGGCATAGTTCCTTTCTGCTCCAGACAGCGTCCTTGAATAGTAGGTGATGGGGATTTGAGCCCCATTAGGCTCTAGGTGACTGAGGACAGCGCCCACGCCATAAGGGGATGCATCACATGCAGTGCATATGGGCTTTGTTTTTATGAAGTGTGTTACTGTGGACTTATCAGACAGTAGTGCCTTTAATGCCCTAAAGCTTTGCTCATGGACGGAAGTCCAGGCCCATGCTGCCTTCTTATCCAGTAACCTGTGAAGTGGCTCTGCAATGGCTGCCTTGTGTGGGAGGAATGTATGATAGAAGTTAAGCAGACCCAGGAATGCCTGTAGCTCTGCCTTGTTCTTGGGTGTGGGTGCTAGTTTGATGGACCTCACCTTGGACTCTGTGGGGTGGATTCCCCTGGCATCTACCCTGAATCCCATGAATTCTGTGGAGGAAAGACCTATGCTGCATTTCTCCCTCTTAAGTTTGAGGCCAGCTGTGCGGAGCCTGGACAGCACCTCCCTAAGCCTACCTGCCAGCTCTTCTGCTGATGCTCCTGCAATCAGGATGTCATCAAAATAGGGGCAGACTCCTGGGATGCCCCTGAGTGTCTTCTCCATAACTTCCTGGAAGATGCCAGGAGCAACGCTGACCCCAAACTGCAGCCTGTTCACTCGGAACGCTCCCCTGTGTGTTACTATGGTCTGAATGTCAGCTGTTGCCCTAATAACCGTGAGTTGCTGGTACGCCTGCGCAAGATCAAGCCTTGCAAAGATGGCACCACCTTGGAGGGAAGCGAGAATGTGGCCGACTGTGGGGACCGGGTAAGCGTGTGGGTTCAGGGCGCGGTTCACCGAGCAGTTGTAGTCGGCACAGATCCTTATTTCCCCGTTGGATTTGAGGGGGGTGACGATTGGGGTTTCCCACTCCCCCCATCTACAGGCTCTAAGATTCCCTGGGCCACCAGCTTATCCAGTTCGCGCTCAATTTTGTGTTTGAGCGCAAAAGGGACTCGCCGCGGCCGGACCCTAATGAGGGGAACGTTCGAGTTAAGCTTGAACGATATGGGGGGCCCCGGTGTACCTGCCCAGCGTCCCATCGAAGACGTCTGCAAACTCCTTGCAGACGGCCTCAACGGAGTCTCCCTGGATCCGGTGGATCCCGGAGACTGTGATTCCCAGGGCCTCAAACCAGTCTAGACCGACCAAGCTGGCTCTCCGGCCCTCTACCACTACAACCTCCAGGTGCCCTTCGTGACCCTTAAACCCCACCGAGACGGTAGTCTCCCCCTTACCTTGACCGGCGAATTCTGGAAATCGGTCAGGGTTAAATTTGTAGGTCGTAATTTAATCCGCTGCTTGCTCCAGCTATTAATATAGTTAAGGGTCTCATCTGAAATGATTGAGACCGCTGATCCGGAGTCAAGCTCCATGCTGCATGGAACGCCTTGCAAGCGGATTGTTAATCTAATTTTGGGTTTGAGCAGCCGGCGGCTACCCGTGTGGTTAATGGCCAGCCGGCTCTCAACATAGCCAATTCGCGTTTTGGTCGGGGTCCCAGTACCTTCGAATGGCGATTCCTCCAGTTGCAGCTCGTGGATCTCCTCTTGGGGGTGGCGGCTACGACACACCGCGGCTATGTGGCCTGTTTTCTTGCAGGCCCGACACGTGGCCGACTGGAACTTACAGAGGCTGTGCACGTGGTTCCCACCACACCCTGCGCACTTCTGAGGGTTGGCAGCGTTGCTAGGAGGTCTGGGCTTGTCTGGGCGTCTGCCTCGCTGGTTGGGGGTCGAATTTCGCTGGAGGAGGTCGATGCTCTGCTCGTCCTTGGCTGTGGTGACCTGCTGGTGGATGCTGGCCGCCTGGCTGCCGGTCCGGGTCTCCTGGACTGCTTGGACGGCCCCGCAGGCCGCTTCATGGGCTAGGATGGCGTCTTCGGATTCCTGGAGCGAAACCTCCTCTCTTTCGAACAGGCGCTCTTGCAGCCACCTGTCTCGTAGGCTGCAGATCAGCCGGTCCCGTAGCTGCTCCTCCAAGTTCGAAAACTTGCATGTGACGGCGGCTTCTCGTAGGGCGGCGAGGAATTCGGCACCGGACTCGTCGGGGCGCTGGTCCCTTTTTTCAAACTGTGACCTCACAGCCACTTTGGAGGGCCGGGGCTGGAAGTTGGCATTGAGCTTGGCCACAAGGTCCCAGTACGCGATGGTATTGATTGTTTCTGGGGTGAACAGGTTCTCAGCAATCTCTAGGAGTGCAGGCCCCCCGATGCAGAACAGGGCTGCCGCCTTTGCGCCGTCCTCCGAGATCTGGTTGAAGCGCATGTACAGTTCGGTGTGAGCCAGGTACCGGGCCCATGTCCCGGGGTGGCAGGTGTCGAACTCGTGGGGTTGTCCGGCCCTTGCCATCGTGGCATTGGTTTCGGGTCTTGAGTCATGGATGCGGTGACTGGTGGGGTCCGGTTGGCTGGCGGTCGCGTTGGGAGGAAGGGGAAGATTCCTCCTTCCTTCAGCATGCGGTGCACTCCCCAAGTGACTTCAGCTCCTTGTCGGCAGCAAATCCTACCTTCGTCGCCACTGTAATGTAGTGGGTCCGACGCAAGGAAGAGACGCCAGCCGGAGTACGTGTTCAGCTCTTTATTGGAAGGGGGTAGCGTACTGGGGAATGAGGGTTACCTGGCCTCCTTAAATACCTGGCCAGGTAAGCGGACAGCCAATGGGGTTGGCCCTAGGTTTCCCGCCAAAAACTGGGTTTCCCGCCAAAACCGTTCAGGCCAATGCCCCCTGGTGGCTGTTGCTATGCAGGTGCCTGCATACATAACACCTATCATAACTTGGGCAACACAGAAATAATTTTGTTAATATCAGATTTATTCACAAGACAGAACATTTCATCTCAATCAGCTAACACATATAACTGTAATCCTTTGAAATTTTTAACAAGGGATTTAGACATTTTAATCAGCAGGATCATCAAAGGGGTATCTGAATAGACATTTTCCTTATGACTTCTTGGTGAGATGTTTCAGCACGAGAGTATGATCATGATTGATTTAAGACAGCCGGAAAAGAATTGGCATCACTATCCAATCTAGCCCTCCCTCCCTAGGTTTTTCTTAGGATGCTATAAGAATTTCACTCACACAGAAACACACATGCACACTGATACATACACAAACCCACTCACTTTCTTCCAGCCTTCATATTAATATATGAAGGTCTTAAACTGGGCAGAGTTTGAATCCTGAATCCTACAGTATGTATTCAGTCAAATCCTGATCAGGAGTGCTGTTGTGTTTACTTGCTTTATTGAAAATATTAAAACATTAAGGCTTTCTTGAATTGAGCTTGACTCCTCATACTATGTGGACTTGTCCATTTAGTTTTCCTAGCAACTAGGGAGAAGGGATTTCCTACTGCTTTCTCCAAGGCAGGTCTAATCTACAGTGCTGTGTTTTCCTGGGAATCAAACCTCTGATTACTAACCAAACCCCACCTTGTTTAGTTTTTCAATGACAGCCAAGATGGCCAAGGAGATATAGTACAGATACCTCGACTTGCAATATTGATTTAGTGTAACATTTGAAGTTACATCGGCACTGAAAAGGGATTTCGCATTTACGACCGTTACAGCCTCCCCATAGTCAAAACAATCAAAATTTGGACGCTTGGCAACCAATTCACATTTATGGTGGTTGTAATGTCCCGGGATCATGTGATGGCCTTTTGTGACCCTCTGACAAGCAAAGTCAATGGGGAAGATGGATTCACTTAACAATCGTGTTACTACCGTAACTTAACAACTCTAGTGATTCACTTAACAACTGTGGCAAGAAAAGTCACAAAACAGGGCAAAATACTTAACAGCTATCTCACTTAGCAACATAAAATTTGGGCTCAGTTGTGGTTGTAAGTAGACCTATAGCTGTCCCTAATTCAAAAAGGATGGCTGGCCTTCAGCTGATGGGAAGAAGTTGGGAAAGGAAAGAAAAAGGTTCCTTGTACTTTCCTATTGTCTCTACACAGTTTGAAGCCCTCCTCATATTCATATGAAAGAAAAATGCTAATGTTGTAGTTTCTATATTCTTCAATCATAAGTCATTATGGAAGTTCTGGAAAAGTTCAGAGTTTCATCTAGGCAGCTTTGATGGAGCCCATCTTTGATTCAGACATCTTCTGAATTGATTTTTTTTTAATCCTATTTATATCCCGCCCTTCTCCAAAGACTCAGGGCGGCTTACAATCTAAAGAACAAATCAATGTGCTTAGCAATAGCCTTCATTCTATGTATATGCCTGCTTATTAGGGCTTTCGCCCCCCCCCCAAGCGGCATTATTACAAAGTCAGCTTAATTGCCCCCAACAATCTGGGTCCTCATTTTACTTACCTCGGAAGGATGGAAGGCTGAGTCAACCTTGGAATCAACTTCTTTTGCTCAAGCTTTCTCCCTAACAGTTGCCTATATCTAGTTCTTCACAGCCAGCAGTTGCTTTTCTGCTGCTTGTATTTAAAAAAGAAGTAAGGCGCGGAAAGGAATTATAATAAATCCAAGGAAGTAGATGACATCCCATGTGCTCCAGCTGCTGGCCGATTTTAGGCATGGCCAAGGAAGAAATCTGAATAAGGGAAGTGTTGCTGTAATTTCTGCCAGACCCAAAGAGCAGTTACAGTTTAGGCCGATGGGCTTCTGTTTTCAGCCAGCCTACATCAGTTACAGATCAGTGGAGCAACTGGGCTTCTGACTTGATGGCCTGTGATGCACAGCTGCAAGTCAGAAGGTGAGGATTTCAACCTACATTTTTCTGGGCACGTATCCCAGCATCAAACTATGGTGGCGGTTTGTTGGCTTGCTCTGCAAATCAATTTGCAATGCATCTTTGCTCATTTCCACTAAAAGTAATGAGAATAGCTGGACTTAAGCAAAGACTAGTGATTAAGGCAATGGCAAGCTTCCCAATTTCTGATTTTAAAATCCAATGTGCTCTCCGTTCATTCCCCCCGCATCGCATTCCTCCTTTGAACTTGCTGAAGTCAATCTCATTAACTTCAATGGGCTCTGGAGCTGTCCCTGAGGGTAAGTTACACCTGTCTGAGCTGCTGAAAAGCCATTTGGAACACTATCTGGACTGTTGTGTGGCTCTCATTACTTTAAAAAGTTACCCCATTTAAAAGGTGAACAGGAGAACTGTAATTGTTCTGGGAACACTTTAAGAGGAGAGCTTGGGTAGTCACATTTTCTCTCTCAAATCCTCCAGGCTGGCAGATTTCCTGAGAGTTAGAACAATTAATCAGTGGAACAACCTGCCTCCAGAAGCTGTGAATGCTCCAACACTGGAAGTTTTTAAGAAGAGACTGGACAGCCATTTGTCTGAAATGGTATAGGGTTTATCTGCCTGAGCAGGGGATTGGACTAGATGACATTATTATTATTATTATTATTATTATTATTATTATTATTATTATTATTATTATTATTATTATTATTATTCAAGATGAACAATAGAGTAAAACAACTGGGATCCAATCAACACTTGGGATCCAATCAACAGGGCTTCTGCAGACATAGCAGTGCCACAAAACAAGCCCAGTTCATTTATTGTCGAAGTTGCATTTACACATTTTGGGTGATCTTTTCTTCTAATGGCACGTTCTGCCCAGCATCTCTGTAAATTACAGCGGGATTGACTACCCTAACTATAAGAATGATAAGATTGCAGGGCACAACAATCATCTAATTCTTATCTATGGGATATCATCCAGTTTCAAATCTAAATATTGCCACACTGATTTGATTTTTATTATTTTTATCCTTAAAAAAAAGGTTTCCACAGATGACTTGGGGCAGCAAAAACCATACTGACACCATTTTCAAGCACAGGCAACGGGACATTGGAAAAACAAAGTCCAGTAGCCTTTTGAGGAAGAAAGCATTTCTGGGACAATCAAGACCTGGATGACAGAATCTACGTAGATATTTTCCAGCACCTTTAATTTTTTTTGACTAGAAATTGACAATTATTGTCAAGAGATTGACAAGTGCTTGTCAAGCTTCTCTAGAAATGAAAGTCTTCCCTTTGGAGTGCTCTTTTTCAGTGTTTCATCCAACATGTCCTGCCTCCTTTTCGGATACACTTTCTCAATCCACTGCATCATGGGGATTCCCCAGTAGGAAATGATTCCCGCTGGTCTCTTGCCAGGGTAGCCACTGCTGAGGACTGTGGAAGTTCTCATTTAGAAGACGACAAGCTTAGGAAAGGTCTTCTATCTTTTCTCCTTCTCTTTCACCTCTTACCGAAGACCATTTAGGGCCCCATTGCCACCGAGCATGCTTGTTAGGTTGCTTTTGGAAAAAAAAAGGCACGCTCATTTTCATTTATTTGCACGCTTACAGGCTGCCTTCAATCTCATTTTTCTTTTTCTTTTTTTCAAAACGTTGACATTCCTCCTTGAAGAATATTAAGACTTTCCTCTTCATTCTTGATAGTCTTCTTTTGTTCAATGCCAAATCCAGATTAGAACATTTTTGATGCTTTTATTTTGAATCTGAATTTCATTGTTTTGTGACCTACGTTTTGAATTGATAGAGAATTTTTTTTTCTGAGTGGCATTTTTCATGTATTTGAAAAGTGCCATCAGAGTCCCTTTCAATCTTCTCTTCTCAAGGCTAAGCACTTCACGGAACATCGATTTCTCTGAATCTGTTCCAGTTCCTTCAGATTCTTTTTAAATTATAGTTGGAGTATTGGACACAGAACTTGAGGTACATCTGACCAACTCAGACTGAAGAGGAACTATGGCTTCCCATGCATTGAAAAGTAAACTTTTGATAATGTGGCTTAAATTTTGTCTTTTGCCCCTGGTACATTACACTTATAATCAGTTTGAAGTTAACTACTTTCCAAAAACGTCACCCATCCCAATTCTAGGCATTTAATTTCTGTTTCCTAAGTGAAGGACCTGGCACTTTTCTTAAAATTCACCTCTTTCAGCTGATTTATATAACCTGTCTAGATCATCAACCTATCTTCGTTTATTTTTATTTCTGTCTCCTAGGATATTAGCAATTTGATCCATTTTTGTGTTGCTCACAAATACAATCAGCCCTTCTTCCACTTCATCCAAGTCATTGTTAAAAATGTTAAAAAAGAATATGGCTAGGATTAAGCCTTGAGACACCTTATTTGATGCTTCACTTTTCTTTCACAAGCTGCCATTGATGAGCACATCTGAAGTGTAGATTTAAAGCCAGCTGTGCATCTATGTAGTTGTCATGCTATCCAGCACACACTTGCTAACTGGAATGTCATGAGACACCTTTGTCAAATGCTTCACGAACATCAGGATTTACTATTGCCACAATATTACTCATATCATATCTGATTAAATAGAGATAAGTTGGTCTGTGGCTTCCTGGTTTACAGTATTATTGTATTTTCAAAGCCATTACAGATTTATTTAGTTTATGATCTGCTCTACAATCTTCCCACATATTAGTCAGGCTGACCATACAGGTCTCTGGTTTTTCTTTTCCCCCTTTTTAAACATTTAATGTCATCCTTTAAATATCTGGATTTCACCATTAGAGGGCTTTCTCAATGTTAATATATATAAGAGGGTGGCCAGAAAACTACAAAAAATACCCTTTTTCATAATTTTTCCCCCGTAAAGATTTCGATTTATATGAACATACAGTATAACCCCATAATTTCCTGAAAAATTCCATGGCGCACCTACCTGGGCACTGCAAGTAAAGAAAATCCTAACCATCATCATGAACACAGCTTCAGTTGCTGCAAGCTGTATTTGAACTCTAAAGTGAGGAATCTCTTTCATTTAAGCTGCTTCGTAATAAACTTTTATTGCAGGATTGAAACCAATTTTTACCCCGTATCTCATGGATTTATGACTTGGCTGGGCAAGGCTGGAGGTGTCAAGTCCACTAAAGATGCCATTACATAATTCTTTGCTTAACTCGCTAAAGCTGAACAGGAGGAAGGAAGATGCACCAAGTGGGATGCAAATGAATGATGTCCTTATTTCAGCAATTCCACCAGAAGACCCAGGGACCATCACAGTGGGATAAATAGCAAACAACTTAATATCTGTTATCATGTCTCTGGGACTTAGTAGGTAGTATTCTGCCATCCTTCCTCTCTCCTGCTTTCTTTCTTTTTCCTCTTCCTCTTGCTGTCTTGCTGAATAATGTGTAGCGTTTACCACCATCGCCTTCTTTTCTTCCTGATTTAATATCACTGACTATAAAACTAGGAAAAACAAACTATGCTAAAGCATCACTCTGAGCATGGGGGGTGCTTGAGATCCTGATAGTGGCTTGGAATTATTGGATAATCAAATAGAAAGACCTGTATAAACATTTTAAGGAGAAAGAAGGTAAGGAAACAGAAGAAAATGACACACAAATATTGTATTTCATGTTAGTGCATGTTGACAGCAAACAGTCTGGATCTGAGTCAGTGGTGAGATTCAGCCATTTTGCACCACTTTGGCAGAACCAGTAGCTAATTTTTTGTTTCCCAGGCCCAGAATGGACTTCCGGAAGCGGCATCCACACAGAGAACCGGTTGTTCACATATTTGAATCCCACCACTGATCTGAGTGAAAAACATTCACTTATTTTAAAAATTGAAAAGTGCAAATTGCTGCATTTAAAGTACCCAGGATATGGATTTTACATAATGACTTAATGGCATTGACTTAAATGATTTTAAATCAATCACTGGATGCAGAAGCATTATGTGTTTCAGATTAAGCTTCTGTTGTATAATTTTCCTGCCTCATTTAGGGAACTGGATGCTGTTTTCCATCTGCAATTGTTTTGAGTTTTTCCACATGAAAAATGAAAAACTGATATGGCTTCTATGGGATGATTTCCCATAGGAAAGGAAAGGAAAATAAGCTAAGGCTGGTTCTGAAGGGACTGGACCATAAAGCCTACAAATAAAGCCTAGGCAAACTAACATAGGAGAATATTTGTAGTTCAGGATTGAAGTCAGGGATCATTGATGCTCTCTGAGCTTGGATGTTTTCTTGCAGACATTTCACTACCTAGATTAAGTTACATCATCAGTCCTAGCACTGATGATGTTACCTAGTTTGGGTAATGAAATATCTGCAAGGAAACAACCAAGCTCAGAGAGCACCAAGGATCCCTCAAGAACCAAACTCCCATAATTGATAAGCTTATCAATTAAGGAAGCAACAGAAATCACATATTATAGAGAAAATAAAATATAAAGGTAAAGAGGTATATCAACAAAAGTTGATTAAAAAGAGTTTTTTTAGATTTTTATACAAAATTATATGCTAGTGAGAATATACAAGTCTTAGATATAGATAAGTACCTACAGGCAGCACATTTCCCTAGACTTTCAAATGAACAATGAAAGGACATGAATTGTTTAATTACTTCTGAGGAAATTATTTTAGCAATTAAGCAGTTAAAAGTGGGTATTATCTGCAGAGGTGATAGAACCATTAAAGGAACTCTTTAATAATATCCAGATTGGAGGAGAAGTGCCTTCGTCTTGGAGAAGGGCTTTTATATCGCTGATTCCAAAGGAGGACCAAGACCTTACCCAACCTAAGAATTATAGACCTATATCGCTTTTGAATACAGATTATAAGATTTTTTCAAAAATATTGGCAAATAGATTAATGCAAGTTTTGAAGCAAATGATTCATAGTGATCAGTCTGCATTTATAACTGGAAGATATATGAAATATAATGTAAGACAAATTGTTAATTTAATTAAGTATTTGGATAAGAACAACCAAGTCCCTGCGGCATTGATATTTTTGGATGCTGAAAAAGCTTTTGATCAGTTGAATTGGCAATTTTTATTGAAAGTTGTTGATAAAATGAATTTTGGGGATAAATTTTTACATTCTCTTAGGGCTATATATCAACAATAATTGGCACAAATTATAATTATGGGGGATTAACAGAGGCATTTAAAATTGAAAAAGGAAGGCACAAGACAGGGATGTCCCCTATCACCATTGTAGTTTATTTTAACATTGGAGATTTTATTGATTGAAATTCGTGAATCAGCTGTAATAAAGGGAATAAAAATAAAACAGAATGATTATAGGTTAAGAGCCTTTGCGGATGACTTGGTTGTCACATTATCTCAACTGATTCAATCGGTTATAGACTTGATGGAAATTATAACTCAATATGGGAAAGTTTCTGGTTTTAAGGTAAATAATAATAAGACTAAAATATTATCTAAAAATATGACCATGAATGAAAAGGAAATGTTAGTAAAATTGACAGGTTATGAAATAGTGAAAAAGCTTAAATATTTGGGAGTATATATTACAGCCTCTAATGTGAAATTATATAAGAATAATTATGAGATATTATGGTTAAAAGTACAAAAGGACTTAAATAATTGGAAAAAACTACAATTATCTTTGCTGGGGAAAATTGCAGCTGTTAAAATGAATGTTTTACCAAAGTTTCTCTTTTTGTTTCAAATTATACCTATTTTGAAAAAAGATGCTAATTTGGACGAATGGCAGAAGGGTATTAATAAATTTATCTGGGCGGGGAAAAAACCAAGAGTTAAACTTAAGATTTTACAAGACGCACGGGAAAGAGGAGGACTTAAGGTGCCTAATTTGAAATTATACTATGATGCGGTGGTTTTAACACTGCTTATTGATTGGCTTAATTTAACAAATAAAAGAATACTTTATCTTGAGGGATGGGACTTATTATATGGGTGGCATGCATATTTAATTTATGATAAAAAAGTTGATAAGGCTTTTAAATGGGGTTTTTTATTATTTTTATTGGGGTTTTTACTATGTATCAATTGTATTTTAATCGGGCATGTATTTAATTATCTTTTAGTTTTTGTAAATTTCTGTGTTTTATTCTTGCCCTGTACACCGCCCTGAGTCCTCCGGGAGAAGGGCGGTATACAAATATTAATAAATTAAATTAAATTAAATTAAATTAAATCTCATATTTTAAGAAGTGCTTTATTGCGTGTCTGGAAAAAGTATTATTATAAGTTAAATTATAAAATACCAATCTGGGGGATTCCTGGACACGTGATAGAGGGTGTATTTATGGGTGAGAATTTGGATATGATTTCTTATAAGGAATTACTTAGATTGGTAGGGAATGATTGGCAATTAAAGTCGTTAGCTGAGTTAAAACAAGAAAATATTGTACAGTCCTGGTCCCAGTATACTCAATTGCAAGCTAGGTGGAAGTTCGATCAGAAGGTTGGTATTACATTAATGGATGAAAATTTGGTAAAACAGATTAAAGATCAAAATCGAGCGCATATAAAGAGAATTTATAATGCTTTAATAGAATTGGATTTGTAAATGGAATTAGTTAAAGATTGTATGGTAAAGTGGGCCCAAAATATTCAAGAACCGATCCCATTGGATACATGGGAGGTAATTTGGGTTAGAAATGTAAAATTTACTCAGGCCCAAAATGTAAGAGAAAATTTTTATAAAATGTTTTATAGATGGCATCTGGATCCTAAAAAGTTGTCTTGTATGTATCCTAATTTACAGCCCAAATGTTGGAGATGTGGCAGTTTGGATGCTACTTATTTTCATATTTGGTGGACTTGTAGAAATATAAAAGCTTTTTGGATTAAAATTTGGTGGAACATTCAAACGATTTTCAAGAGAAAGATAAAGTTTACTCCACAATTATTTTTATTGGGTGTTATTACAGATTGTGATATTAAAGAAACTAACTTGATGTTGAATTTGATAACAGCTGCAAGGTTATTGGTAGGGCAATATTGGAAGAAGGATAGCTTGTCTACTATAGAAGAGTGGACGCTTAAAGTGTCAAATATAGCAGAAATGGCTAAGATTTCTGCTTATCTGAAGGATCATTCACAAGAAAGATACATTTCGGTCTGGAGAAGATGGATAGATTATATTCAGAATAAATATGGGACTAAAAAGTTCCATTTAGCTTATGAGTAAATTTTAGATTGTTATTATTATTAATAGTTTATTATAGTGGAATTCTTAATAGTTTTAATTACATGGTATTATTATTATTTCTATATTGTATTGTTTAATAACTTGGATATTAATTTGTTTATGTTTTTACTATTATGTTTACTTTTATTTTGCTTGTATTTATGTTAAAGAGGAGTTAAAGTGCATTATGAACTTGGTTATTTATATAGTTGGTTAATGTTAGTTAGATTATGATTATTATATTTGTAACCCTGTGGGAAGTGGGGGAGGGAGGGGGGTTTAGGGTGGGTTGGTTTTGGGGATTATATTGTAACTTTTATAAAACTTTTCAATAATAAAAAAGAACCAAACTCCCATTGAGCAAAGACCTGATAGTTCAACCTCCCAGCTAGAATCTCTGGCACAACTTCTGAGCCTTTGACACACATTGATTATCCAAGGGCTTAAAAGTGTAGAAATCAAAGGGAAGAGGTCCATGGGAGTAAGGGCCCACATTGAAGTCTTTGTAACTCTCAGCACGCTCTGCTTTCTGATCACGTCTGAAGCATGTCAGCTAAGACAGGGAAAGAAGCTGAGAGATCTTCATCTGAACCTGCCCAGTGCTGAACAAAAGATTTGCTTATTGATTCATTTGATTTAGAGAGCCATATAATATCTCACTTTTATGTGACTTCAGGCAGCTTTGGTCACGGCACACGTTTGTAGCTCCCAAAGTGCTGATTAAGCTTACTCACTCAGCTTACTCACCTATGTCCTGGCTATATTCCATACCGAAACTTAGTATCTAAACTAAGTTCATATTTATATCATATTACAGTCCCCAAATATCTCCAGCAGTGTGGTAGCTCAGCAGTTAAGACGCTGGGCCTGCTGGCTGGAAAACCAGCAGCACAGGTTTGAGACCTGAGAGCTAATTGATAAAATGAGCTTTTGTCCTCATTCCAGCTCCTGCCAACCTAGCAGTTTGAAAGCATGCAAATGCAAGTAGATAAATAGGTACCACTATGCTGGGAAGGTAACAGCGTTCCATGATGTCATGTTGACCACATGATCGCTGAAATGTTTTTGGACAATGCTGGCTTAAAGACCTTGAAATGGAGATAAGTACCACCACCTATAATCAGCAATGATTAGTAGAGTAAAATCCACAGGGTGTTCCTTTACCTTTACCTTTTTTTGAAAAATCTCTAGCTAATTTAATGCTTCCCCAGAGCTGCTTTGGAAGGGAAATATAGAAAAATCCCGATAGGAAACCATATATATTATTCAGGTGCTATAGAAACCACAGCCCACATTCTTTTGTACTGTCAGTTCTACAGGGACATTTGCCATCAATAGATTACCCTGTTTTTTATTTCAATTTCTTATCTGTTAAACAACCAAGATTAATTCATTTCTCTAAAAGTTGCAACATTTTGCTACAGTATGTGTAAGCTTCACCCACAAATGGTTGCTAAGAATGATTGATGTTAGGGGAATAATTTTACTTTGTGTGTTTTATACAGTAGAATGTATTTTTAATTGGTCAAAGTTTTTGTTTTGTTCTGCTATTCTTGTTGTAGCTTATTGTTGCATGGCTGGCTCAGGAATTCTGGGAGTTGAAGTCCACAAGTCATAAAAGAGCCAAGGTTGCCTACCCCTGGGATAGGCTTTGCTGTTTTCCTTCTGCTGAAAATATCTCATGTACAGTACCTTGGATTATGGGTTAGAGTTAGACCATGGTTTTTCTCATGATGCGTTTCCTTCTCTGCTTACCCCCAACACCTGTACAGAACATACAAAGACCCAATACTCTCTTCCCCCCTCCCCCATTTATTTACAAATCTGTGGAATTTTTAATTTCCTGAGGGGAAGTTGATTATTTTTTCTGCCCTATCTCCAATTTCAAATCCTCCCAGGGCTCTTCCTTCAATGCTTGGTTTGAGAGCCCTGCAGAAGACCAAGGACCATTGGATTCCATGACTGACAGGGCTGCCCTCATCCAAGCAATCTTTCTAATCAGGCCTCTTGAGGTTTTGCCAGTCACAAAAGTTGAAGCTGGCTATGGTGGTAGGAAATAGAGAGAACTCGAGAGACTGTTTGTTTAATTTGACCATTTCCTTACCAGATTGTTTGTACTGCCTTTCATTAGAAATTGTTAAAAAAAACGACCACTTTTTTATGGCTCTCTTATCTGCCTAGCTGGTTTAAAGACTTCATTTTCTTTTGTGAATAATGGGACTGAGTTAATAACTTGCATTGTTCTCTCTCTCTCTCTCTCTCCTCCTGACAGTCAGCTCCAGTCCATTTATGAAAGGAAATAATTAGACATAGCCATCACTGCTTCCCTTTGCACAAAATCCTTTAACCCATCTGTCTGAAATTTAAGATGTTTAAGTTGTTTCTCACATAAGATTCATTCATTTATTCCATTCAATAATCAGCCGTCAGCTCCATATTTATGCAAAATGTTATATAATCCAAGTGTTTTCATATGTTTCTTTAAAACAACAAAATAAATATTTTTTTCTCAAATTCGTACTAAGATTTGCTGAATACTGCATTTTTTTCTTATCTCTGGTGATCACCATATGGGGCCTAGGCAGTGGTGGGATTCAGCCAGTTTGCACCAATTCAGCAGAACCGGTAGCTAATTTTTTGTTGCCCAGGCCCAGAATGGACCTCTGGAAGCAGCATCCACACAGAGAACTGGTCACATATGTGAATCCCATCACTGGGTCTAGGAGTATGGTGGCTCACATGGTTAGGACCCTGGGTTGGAGGTTAGCAAGCCTGCATTTGAGACCCGACTGCTGCTAGGTGGTGGGGTGAGCTCTTGTCATTTGCTCCAGCTGCTTGACAGGGACAGGAAAGGAGCCCCCCCCACAAACATTCCCTGGGCAAAGGTGATTTCTCCGACTAATTCTTTCAAACTGGAAGTGCCTCAAACGATGCCTCTGACATGAACAGGGAACCAGAGGGGGCCAACAACATTGACAGACATATTCGCATCATAGCTTTGATCAGTTGAGACCTTCATTTAATGCTTTTCAATGAAATGGAGTAGTTCTAGGTCAGGGGTAGGCAACCTTGGCTCTTTTATGACTCGTGGACTTCAACTCCCAGAATTCCTGAACCACCCATTCTGGCTCAGGCATGCTGGGAGTTGAAGTCCATGAGTCATAAAAGAGCCAAGGTTGCCTACCCCTGTTCTAGGTTAACAACCCTAGCTGTACCATGCTACATTAATCATTCCTGCTAACAGTGAAAATAATGCTGGTTAGTTTTGACACAAGAAGATACCTCTATGGAAAAAAGAAGAAACAGGATGTTCTACCAAACCAGAGTACAGCACACTAGCTTAGGAGATAACAAACAAGCTGTGTTATGCACATGACTCCTTCTCCAAGAGATGGGAGCTCTTGAATTTTTGGCAGCTCAAATGGAAGCATGTCCCTCTGTTTCTTAACATTGCTTAACAACAGGGTATGGCAATGAAATGAGATAAAAGCATACAGGTAGTCCTCAACTTATGACTGGTCATTTAGCAACTGTTCAGAGTTACAATGGCCTTGGAATGGATACTTTACAGCAGAGGTCTTCAAACTCGGCCCTTTTATGACTCATGGACTTCAACTCCCAGAATTTCTCAGCCAGGCATGCTGGCTGAGGAATTCTGGGAGTTGAAGTCCATGAGTCATAAAAGGGCCGAGTTTGAAGACCCCTGCTTTACAGCCTACAAAGTACTTCTAGCTGTCATAAAATGTCATGCATCCCCGCCCCTCAGAGCCACATGGCAATTGGCTCACATTTATGACTGGTTGCAGTGTCCCAAGGTCAAGTGATTGTGATTTGCAATGTTTTTTGCCACTTTCTGGCATTTTTTACCAGTTTTCAGTGAAAAATGGCCATTTAGAAGAATGGGTTTGCACTTACAACTTTGAGTTGCTTAAAACCCACGGTGGCATAATGGTTAGAATGCAGTATTGCAGGCTAATTCTGCCAACTGCCAGCAGTTCATTCCTGACTGGCTCTAGGCTGACTCAGCCTTCCATCTTTCTGAGGTCAGTAAAACAAGGACTCAGATTGTTGTGGGTAATATGCTGACTCTGTAAATTGCTTAGAGAGGGCTGCAAAGCTCTGTGAAGTGGTATATGAGTCTATTAAGGATTATCATAAAAATACTTTAAAATTGGTCTAGTCACATAACTGCCTCGATTTATGACTGTCACAATTTACAACCAAAATTCCGGTCTCAAGTAGTCCCTCAGGATTACCTGTATATTGTATTAGCATGTTAGAATGAGACACTGTCATTCTAGATTCATTAAAACTCATTACGAACACAGTCAAACTTGGTTTGGTGCCTAAAAATAATCATTAAACAAATATTATCACATATTGAAGTCAGATACAAATAGCCATACCGTATTGTGCACTTTATGGTGAAAATATTTAGCCGCTGTTCCTAAAAATATGCTTAGTATATTGTTAGAACAGGGACATACACAGAAAGACAGAGACACATGGTTTTCTTACGTCATTTCAAATTGTAGCCATAATTTTTCATTACATATAAGAGTATCCTGAAACAAGAAATTTATTTGACAAAAAAACCTGCCTGAAAGTTAAACTAAAGAATTAGTAAGCAATGGGTTAGAATGTGCTAATCCTAGCTTGGTGGATGCATTATTGTTCTTTGGGAAAAATGTTTCCAATGTGCAACTTTTATTTTATTAATCAAATTTATGTGACCAATATAATGGAGGTGAGTGTTTTTAAAGGAAGACTTATGACCACCTTTTAAAACCTAAAACCAGAAATTCAATCACAAATCAATATCATTGCATGTACTGTTGAACTCAAGCATTTAAAGCGTGCAAGATAGAAAGATTTGATCCCTCCACCCTGTATGTGGAAGTGTTTGTATAATCAGAAGGACTTTGACAATTTAATAATAGTGATACCAGGTTCTTTGAGAGCCACACAGGTGTGGAATTTGTGGGTGTACCTTTGTTTTATGTACATTAGACTCATATGCAGAAAACATATAGGGATAGCCATATGCACAACCATGTTAGATATATCATTCCTCTCCTATCTCATAGCTCACTGAAAATAGTTGGTTTACCATGTGAATCGGAGACTGGCCAGTGGGAAAGATGGATGGAGTTCCTGTAGCCTTGGAGACTGTACTTTCTACAATGCAAGTTGCTCACTTATGAGTAGCTCAACTCCCTAGCCATACACAATCCATGCTGCAGGGTGATGATAGAATATCTTCAACAAAAACAGATGACTGAGTTATTTTCAGTGTATGCCAGTATATTACATATGTTTCTGAACTGTGGGACATGAGTGACAGCATGTTGGCTTGCAAGATAGCTTGTGCATTAGAAAACCTAGCTCTCATAGAACATCATAAATATGTTTGGAGTATACATGAACTTTGGTTGTACTTGTGGGATGCTGTCCAAATGGGCCAATATTGGCTGGTCACATCTTTACTGTTAGCAGAAAATGTTGCATGTGGCCTAAGCAGTGCCTTCCTAAATGCATTATGTGAAAGCCTTCATTGGCCAAAGCCATGATGAGCAGCAGTATCCAGTATTTATGAGGCCATCTGGTGATTGACTTGGCACATGGAATATTATGACCTGGAAATGGTAAAAATTATGAATGGACAAATGCAAGAACATTGGTGTGTTGCACTGAGTGAATGTGTGATCTTATGGACTGCAGCTAATGAATACATGCAGGGAATTAAAGGCATGAGTTATTATGAATAAAAGGGCTAAAATGTATGTAAGAAACTATGAACTGGTGTCATCTAGGTAGTTGTGGATATGCATAAAAATAAGAATCCATGGTATGATAATAGTTAAATGTTACACTCCAATAACATGTAATCTTAGTGATAGCGAACCTGTCCACCCCCAGCCAGAAATTATCTTTGGGAAAATACGAATTCCCTGAATGAATGCAATCTAGGGAAAAATATTTATTCTGTTAGGAGACATTGATGAGTGGGTGGGAATATTGATTAGGCCATTTGGTGAGCCAAAAATGAATGAGACCATGCTTAGAAAAACATATTTATTCTGGGCCTGAATACATACTTTAAGCATATTGCAAATGTATTCATATACACATGATAAAAAGGTGAAGTTAAATTTAAAAGCACAATTGATTGCTTATGATGAAAAATTGAAAGAATAAATGAAGGATATAGGAGTAATCTGAGTTCAAAATTTCATGGTAGTATCAAAAGTGGATCTTAAGAAAAATGGACATGGCAAAGAAAGGAAAAAAAGTCTCAAGGCTTTCATTTCTTGAGATGTTGTTGTTGTTGTTGTTGTTGTTAATCTACCAAGCCCGAAAGAAGGCAGCAAGATAGTTATGAATATATAAGTCTGTATGATAACTTTTAATCTTTGCTTGAATCCACCATCTAATACTTCCTGTTCCATTTCAGAATATTTCCTATTATTATATCTTCTTTCACTGTTTAATTACATTTTCCCCCCCCATGACTTCTACTACTCTCTTGAATATTTCTTTGCAATTTTTTTTAAAAAATTCCCATCTCTCTGCCTTTCTTTTCAGGATAAACCTTTTAAGTTTACTCTTAATATCAAATATAGTTTCACTGAAAGAAGTTTATGGATAATTGGCCAATTATCCATATGCCAATTATCCATAATCCATAGGATATTTTGCTGGGTCCTGAGTTGTTTTTCAATTCAGCATACAGATGATCAGGAGAGACAGGTCGGTTTAGCATTCCTAGAAGTGGGTCTATCACTGCACCAGAATAGTAACAGCAGTAGATGGCACCAGTGTCAGCGAGCTTTTTCCCATCACTGTGTCTTCTCAGTTGTGGCCCCCATATTTGTGTCTTGAACAGTAGCTTGATCTTCAAGTTTGAGTGTGTGCTAATGTTCATCTTCATGCAATTATATCTTTCACCTCATGATCTATGCAGACAAAGCTATTGTTAAAAGCACTGCAGCAGTTTAGACATAATTTTCTTTCTAGTCAGCCTTATCTTGTTACTTCTTATCACTGACTCACACCTGGAAGCTGCTTATGAACTGCAGAAGCTAGCTACAATATAGGAAAATCCATTTCTGTTCTTCCAAGCCCCGGTTCTGCAAATCTGATCGTTTCTCTCGGTTTCTTTTAAGTTCACATTAAAACTTGTGCACAATTTTCAAGCCTTACACAATTTTGCTAACACTTTTTCCTACTGTATTATTATATATTATTTTTTCTCACATAAACATTATGATGCATTTTTCTACTATACCTTGCTTGTTTAAGCTACTGTACTGCTGAGCAATATTTGGAGAATACTGAATGTTTCAGGACGTAGATCAGCGCAGAAATTTGAATTCGGTTCTCACTTCTTAGGGAAGGCTTTCAGCATTATATCTGATGCGCCATCTTTACTTGGTCTGAGTTCAAGGCGAGCTGCTTCTCTCAAAAACAGGAGGCAAATACCTTGCTTCCATCTCTCATCACATTCTCAGAAAATCTGAGAAAAATCATCCTATTTTAAATATCAATCATTTTGCGTCAAAACTCACAACTCCCTTCAGAGTAAATTTGGTCAAAATAAATTTCTGGATTATGGGGAATGCTGTGGAGTAAATTAGTACCTTTTAGTTTGGTAAAAAAAAAAGTAAATTCTGGCTTCAGCTGTTACACGCTAAGCAGAAGTTTTAGATATGAAACTTATTTGTTTGCTTGGCGTTCCTACGAGGTTTATATTTGGTCCTTCAACATGGTTTGAAGGTGCTAGAAAGTGGAATGGCAATTCTAGAGTATTAATAAACCTACCTGTCATTTGCACATTTTGCTGCTGTGACTCAGCCTTTCATGGATCGGAACAAAGGATTTAAAGAGGGCGATACATCATATGAAGCTCAGTGCAAATGTGCACCAACATATTGTCCTGGTTATTTTAGTTCTTTTTCTAGATTGCAAGCAGATTCAGTTCTGGGTATTTTGGATCAAAAGGAGAAGATAGCCTGAGAAAGAACAGAGCTGAACTCTTGAAGAGTTGTTGCCAGCCAAAAGAGATAGCATTGGATGGAAAACTACATAATCTGGCTTCTTTTATTCCATCCATCATCTGTTCCTCTTCTATGGAGATAATGCGGCACTGAAATGAACAAATAGAGGGCCTCATATCCCCAAAGCACATAACTGAATTGCCAGACTGTTTTAGCTTTCACTCAAGACACGACTGCTGCTCACTTGGATTACTAATCTGGAGATCAGCCAATGCAATCATAAGCAAGGTCTGAAGCTTTCTTTTCTGTGGATTGTATCACCATCTTATTAGGTGGATAGGGGGGGACAAAGCAGTATCTGGAAGTGGGATGCAAGGGGCAATCCCCTTCTGCATGCTTTGCACAGCTTTGTTCACAATACTGCAATTGCAACATCAAACCCGACCGGCAGCAGTCACGCTAGCTCTGCATTTATTCACAGGACATGCTGCAAGAAGTGAGAGGACATCCTGAAGCTGTCCAGGGACAACGAAGCAACGAGAGCAATAAGAGAACATCAGGGTTTCCCAGCAACCTATGTTCATTGCAGAAAAACTAGATGTGCTTTCTGATTTTAAAGACTGTTGTTGTTGCTATTTGGCAAGCATAATATATATAATCAGTCCGGTCTCTATTGGAAGTCAGACTCCATATCAAACAACTGCATATTATTCCCAGGGATGAATTAAATCCCTATTTTGTAACCCACTAATCAGAACTTTCACTACAGTAATTGGATTTGCAGATGTGTCCTAGTCAACAAACCAGAGGTTGTAATCAGCTCTGCTGTGTTTTTGGTTCTTTTTCGTTTAATAACCCTGTAATGGGGCGGGGTGTCTGCATGTGTTTTTGTGTGTGTGTGCATGTCTAAAAAGCAGGAGAGAGAATGCAAGAGAATGAGCAAAAATGAAAAAGGGAAAAAGTTGGTAGAGAAAGAGAAAATTCCGTTTGGCAGAGTAGCTAAGTGGTTCACTTATTGCTATGGAAACCTTCACATCTTAGCAACAGATTGTTGGTACTATACTGATATGATACAATGAGCTGATGCCACCAAAGAAAAACGTGTTTGGAAATCTTTCTTCAGATGTATAAGGTTGGCTTAAAAAAGTGCTATGAGGCTTTGTAACACCCTTCCCAAATCAAATAGCTTAATAAGTGCCTTCATTACAACTAGATCGTTTTGACTTACATGCAGGGTGTGTGTGTGTGTGTGTGTGTGTGTGTGTGTGTGTGTGTGTGTTGTGTGTGTATGGGTGTGTGTGTGATAGTGCAGAAATAGTTTACCATTGCCTTCTTCCAATATGTCTTTTTTAAAATTTCATCATATTTTCCTACTTTACTCCACAGCCCTGGACTTTTTATATGATTCCCCACCCTAATATTAACTATGACCAACTCTGCCTGGTTTTCTAGATCAACTAAGAATGATTAACTATTGTCACTTCTTATGTAAAATCAGACCATTCCCCCTCTACCCCCTAATAACAATGATTTGTATACATTTTCATGGAAAACATAATTCACTTGCAAAATAACAATAAAAGTCTATTAACAAAAACCCTGATTACTTTTTAGTTTTACTTAGATCAGTATGAAATGCCATTTAAACAAAACAATACCTTGCCTGACCAGTTGTTGCTATGATTCTGGAATTATTGCTATGAAAGCCATTAATTCCTTTTTAAAAAAAATGTTTTGCAATATAACAATTGAAGCAGACTTTGGTGAAAGAAAAGAATCATGAAGCTTGTCAGAATGGTTTGCAAATCTTGAACTTAGTATCTACTTCGTTAATGCAGTATTTCAGTGTGCATATATGACTGTCTAGGGAAGCTGACTTCCGAGATTGGCCTAGAAATTAGGCTATGGCTTTTCATCAAACCAAGACTTTAAGACAACAGCATCCTCAAGAGCAGAGGATGGCAACATGGAGGATAAAGGACCATCACAGTGCAAGCCACAAACATCATCGTGTGTTAATGTTGCATCATGTTCCAAGGGGCAGGCTTGCATTGCAGTGGATTCATAATTCTATCCAGTGCTTTTTTTTGTAAAAGAAAAAGGTGCTGGAACTCACACATGTCATACAACCCACCTTGCCTACCCTACAAGGTTCCATCCCAAAAAGGTGCTGGAACTCTGTTCTGAGCGTTCTATGAGAAAAAAAAAGCCCTGATTCTATCACATCTTTTAATGGAAAGACAAAGCGGACTATATGGAGGTCATTCTGGGTTTGTTCAACCAACTGTGTGAAAAAGCTAATACCGGTAATTTTATTTGCACAAATCCACCTTGTGCATGAATTGCTCCCATGTCTACACCCTACTCATAACCACCTCCCTGCTGTAATACATTCAAAGTATGCCCATGTAACATCACTGCTCTGCGGGCTGAACTGGCCCCTGGTGAATTACTGGCACAATGCAAGGTACTGTCATCTATGAAGCCTTACCTGTCACAAGGTCAGGTTTGTGGGACTCTCTTTGTGTTTGTTTCTGCTTGTCCAGTGCTGACAGAGTGGGGATGCTCTGGGTTTGTCAACCTACCCAAGGTGTACTAGACGGGAAATAGACCAGATGAACTACTCTTACTCTATTGTAAGGCTTCATTAACAGAATTCTGCAAATCTGAATGGCCAAATGCCTCACTATTCCTTTTGCAGACTGAGAATTTAGGGAAGATGCCTTCTGAGCCTCTTTTTCCACCTGTTGTGCAGCTACAGGCTACACCCTGTCTTATCTAATCAATTTTTCATCTTTGCCTATTTCCTATTTCTCACATGTAAATACAGCTTTTTTTCCTGTTTCGCAGTACCGTTCTGTGGGACTCCGAAGAACTGCCTTCTCTCCCATGGCACTAAATTTGTGATACAGAATTTATAGCACATCCTTCCAACAGTTGGATGGCCCTGATCCTGTTGCTTACCTGCAAGGCTTTAAAGTCCCACATACTGGTACTGGGTGGTTAGGTGAGATCCATTGGTTAGCTATTTGCTGTTTGTCTATAAACAATGTATTTGGACCTCTGCTGCACTGCATGTTGGCTGTTGTTGGAACTGGTTTTATCTATTTGGATTGGTGTTGTCTTGTTTATTAACTTGAAAAAGCTAAATAAAAATATTGTATAAATAAATGGATTTTAAAATGAACTTGTGAGATTTCTATGCCACTGCAATCACAAAAACTCAAGCAGGCAAACAACATAATCAAGCATAATAAAATATTCCTGATAATCAAAGTAAGTAATTAGGAAAAAAAAAGAAAATCAACATCCATTCTAAAAACAGCCAAAGCAACATCAAATGACCTGACAGAAATGCATCATTCCATTAAACTAAAAAAGGCCTCCAGGAAAAAAAGCTGCTTTGAGCATCTTCCAGAAGGCGATTAAAGTCAGAGCAAGGCTTCTCCAATGCACAAGTACTTTGACAGAAAAACAAAATATCCCGATC
The DNA here is from genome assembly GCF_947247035.1 of Vipera ursinii. Lineage (NCBI taxonomy): Eukaryota > Metazoa > Chordata > Lepidosauria > Squamata > Viperidae > Vipera > Vipera ursinii. The sequence goes on along the minus strand of NC_139512.1, from coordinate 274,983,676 downwards.
TTTCAGAACTGAGGGACCATCAGCATTCCCCTCACCCAGTCAGAAGATGAGTATGGGGTTGATTTGGTTGGAGAAGCATCTGCAGGTGTCTTATAATCCAGCCATATAAGACTTTATATGTTAAAACCAACATTATATTGTGGAAGAATCCAGAGAAAGAAATATTTTGGGAAATATTAAAAAGGTAGAATATATTTGCCCAAAGGATTTTAAAGGCAGAAACCATCCCCCCCCAGTCTCTCTGCCCCAAACAGAAACCAGGTCTGCAGAAAAGCAGATGTGATAATCTTGTCAGAAAGATTGGAGCCAGGAAGCTTGGATTAGAAAAAAAAGATAAATAGAATCAACAATCCCTCATACCAAAAATCCATCAGTCATCAGCCACAGCCCCAGGGAAGCAGGATATGACCTTTAGGACATGATAGGATTAACCCACCATCATCAGAATACCAGAAAGGCACACTCAGACTCGGGTCAAAGTTCATGCCACAGGAAAAAGTCCAAACAAAAGCTCAAGAAGGTATAAAAGCCCACCACTCCCTGCTACATCTGGTCAGTTTTTCCAGATCCATCTTTCTATCTGGCTCTCCTCTTCAATAAACTACAACCTTCTTTCTAAGGCAGTCTCCATTTTGTTTATTCCCAGCTTGGATTGGACCCTGATGAAGATTTTTCTTTCAACAATATATTCCACTTGGAAACCATTCGGCAACCAGTGCAGGGCCTATAGCACAGGTGTAAGATGTTCCTGAAGGCTAGCACCAATTAACAAGCTATTATTATACGAGCCCTGGTGGTGCAGTGGTTCAAATGCAGTACTGCAGGCTAACTCAGTGCTCACTCCAGGAGTTCAATTCTGAGTGGCTCAAGGTTGACTCAGCCTTTCATCCTTCCAAGGTTGGAAAAATGAGGACCCAGACTGTTAGGGGCAATACGCTGACTCTGTAAACCACTTACAGAGAGCTGTAAAGTACTATGAAGCGGTATATAAGTCTAAGCGCTATTGCTTTAAAGACAGCCTCAGAGATAATGATTTTGGAAGCCTGAAATAGAGAGTAATCTTAAACAAAACAATTTAAGAGAGTTGTTTTTTTTCGAGATTGCCTTTCAAGGTAGTGAATTTTTTGGGTGAGTATGTGTGCCATTTTGTGTAGAGTAGGACCAAATTCAGGCAGGTCTAGAATAAAAAGGTATATAATATACTTTCCCTGTTCTCTTTGTCTCTTTCTGCATTTCTGAGCACACTATAAGAGCAGGAATATAGTATCAGTTCACAATCAGAAGTGTGAACTGATTAATTGCCAACAATGTTTGAAATTAGCCAAATGTTGATATTTCTCTACTTCATTCTGTGCTAACATAGCCATATCACAAATCATCAGCTTTATTTGGTCCTTAGTTCTGCCTCAGAATCCCTGTTCAAAGGTTTGTTTATTCAAAGGCTTATTATTATAATTTAAACAGGTTTAGTAAAATGCCATCCTGGCCTTTGAGGTACTCCTGTACTACTGACCCTAAATGTAGAGAGTAAGGAAACTATGAAACTTGTCGAAACACTTTGAAACAATGTCCTTCCCTACCTAAAATGGACTTCAATCTTTATTATTGGTTAAATTTTCTTTAGCCCAACCATTCAGTCTTCATCTAAGCAGTGTGTTTACTGCTAGGCCAACAAAAGTCTTTAAGAAAAGATAAAGGAAAACAAAATAAATCTTGATGATCGTCTTATATTTGATTGAACCTGTATATTTAGTTCAATCTTTTTGCCAAACATGCTGGAATCAGCAGGGTTTCTCTGCATTTAGTTTGTTCTTTGTTTTCAACAAAACAATCAATTTATAAATTGCAAATGGCACTCTTCAAAGTAGTTTGGGAAAAAATCTTTTTCCTACTGCTAAAGTTTTAAACAAGCATATATAATATAAGGGATTTTTCCAAAAGGAAGTGGCTTTACAAAGCTGCTGTGAAATTTCCCATCAATCCAGAAACTGTAGAAGAGATAAAAACATTATTATTATTATTATTATTATTATTATTATTATTATTATTATTATTATTATTATTATTATTATTAATTTTATTTGTATACCGCCCTTCTTTCTCTTCTCTAGCTGTTCTTATAGCAACAGAAGCTTTCATTTTCACTATACTTCTTTACAAATATCTCAATTTTTTTATCATCTCTTACTGATCTCACATCCCATATGGAACTCATCTGACTTGGGAGTTAGTAGTTATTACAAACTGACCTGTGTTAATACAGCACCAACTTTCTGTCACGTTTTACACAGGGTGGAATGAGATGTAATTGCAGCAGACCATCATTCAAGCACTTCCTAACATAATCATGTGAACAGATACAATCAATACGTGCAGAAAAAAAAATCGGTCACAAAAGTATTCTGGATACCTTTTCACCTTTAGCAATGTGCAGAATGGAAAGCTTAAATCAACCTAGATCCAACATAACACTCTTGAAAATATTTCCCAGCCAGTGTTAGCCAGCATGGCTGAAGGGAGTTTTATTCTTAACACATCTGGAAGGCATTATAAAAAGAGCCTTGGTGGAGCAGTGGGCTAATGCCTCCTTAAGTAACACCAGCTGCCTGCAATTAGTGCAGGTTCGCATCCCACCAGGCTCAAGGTTGACTCAGCCTTCCATCCTTCCGAGGTAGGTAAAATGAGGACCCAGATTGTTGGGGGCAATTAAGCTGACTTTGTAATAATGCCGCTTGGGGTGTGTGTGAAAGCCCTAATAAGCAGGCATATACATAGAATGAAGGCTACTGCTAAGCTTGTAAGCCGCCCTGAGTCTTCGGAGAAGGGCGGGATATAAATGGAATTAAAATAAATTAAAATAAATAAATATACTAGGAATATATAACTTCATCAAAAAGGACAATTCATTTAAAATATTCTTGGCAATAATCTGTTTTCCCCCACTCCCCACTTGCTTTTTGTTAATGCTGTATTTTACTGAGACACAAATGGATTGTTTTGTCTCTTCCATTATTTGCCCCCAATTTCTTCAGAATGCTGGCAAACAATATAAAGAGCCATGATTCAATGTCCTACAACTAACTAAACATCCTGGTTTGGTTACTATACTTTATGCAGTTGTGGCTAGGCATATCATATCTGGCCTGAAAAAGCCCAGATGACCATTAGATAGCAACAAAGTCTCTTTACAGCCATCTGTTCTTTTCTATTTTAAAAATTTAAACAGCTATTTCTGTTTTTTCAGTCTTAAATTATTCTCTCTCTCCCCCCCTCTTTCACGGTTCCCTTTCCACTTCCATTAAAGTGATCTCAAAATATATTTTTTTTCAATTAAATCAATGCACTTAGAAGTAAAATCTCCAATTATTCAGTGAATGTTCACATGTCTTAGAAGATGGTAGTTTAAAATACATTACAGTCCCCATAAAACTGTATTCTTATTTCAGAAGTTGTTTCCGATGAATCTACACTTAAATATGTGATTTGTATTTTTGAAATCAGACTTTTGGGGAAGATAGAACTTTCTCTTTTTTTTTCTCAAGACAACTAGCTGTCCAAGAAAGGACTGTGAGTACAGTATGGTATAAAATTGAAGCTGCACTTTTTGATTCTCAAACTATTGCTCCTAAACTGGATACATATCCAGCAGTGCCTAGTACGGAAGATATCACCTTACTTCTGAAAACAAACACACAAGATTCTTATTCTAGCAAGTTAAAAGTGTTCTTTTGGGATGCATTCAAGCTGAAACTGTGGAAGCACAGTGTATCTTATTTTTTATGAACAGTGTTGTCACTTCTGTTCACATTGATCATTCTTCCATACAGGTGCCATAAAGGGTCACTTAAGCATAGATGTCTTCAGTGTGGCCAACCTCCAGATGTATGGACTGTAGTTTTCAGCATTCCTCATCCAACATGGTCACTGCCTGAGTGGAGGTTGTGTTATCTGAGGGCATCCAGGTGTGGAAAGAATACTATATTTTGACAACCTTTTCCCATGCTTATTTTTTTTCTTCATTAGTCTGACTGAAAGCCATTTATTATGGGTAATCAAATTAAACACAGGATGGAGTAAAACAATCTCCATTTAATCAAGGACTAAAATAATAATGGCTTTCTCAATATTTTAAAATGATTCTCAAACATTTTTTCACCCAGAATAAATAACTTGGAAAATCATTCACTGATTATTTTTTGCAGTATATTTTGCAGTCCTTGTTTGTTATCAACACCACCAATTACATTTCTGAGTGAGTTTTTGACTGATATCTGGACAGCTTTTCAGAGGGTTTTGTGGACAATGCTTGGCTAATTCCCACAGAAACAGAGTATTACTAGTACTCTTACTGATAATCTCTTTCATTACGGTGAATAAATCAAGGAATGAGGAAAAACAAAAGGGAAATCAAGCCGGATGTCTTGCCTCCAAAGGTTTCTCATTTCATTGCTAACTCTATTCTCTCTTCAGCAATAGTTGTAGGGAATGTGCAAAGGTACACCTACAGTATAATAACACCACATTGATAACAAGGGTGGGTTTGTTTTTTTACCATCTGCTTTTCTGCCGCAGTTCACAATGTTTCGATGGAAAGTTCCAGGACAGTTTATCTGAAGTATTTTTTTGCTTCACAATAGTGAGTTATGACCACTGCTGCTACTGGACATGCGCCAGAATTTTCTGACATGAGGAGTTTTATTGTTAGAAAAGTTTGAGAGATGGCTAGCTATAAATGGTTCAGAGAAAGAGGGCAGGCATTTTCCTACCTACTTTATTTGCAAAGCCACACAGCCTTCTGAAAATGCTCATTGCTCTTGTGAAGCCCATAAAGTCCAAATATCGGAGAGTTATAAAACTCTTGTCATAGCATCACAAGCTTCAGCCTGTCATTATGGCTGAATGCTTTAGATTTTATGGTATAAATTACGCAGTGGGAGAAAGCCATACAGATGATAGTATTGCCTTTGAAAGATGATCCATCTCTTGTACCTTTGGGCCCTTCTTGGATCAAACTTTGTAAGATAGATTTGGGCTTACATGAGAAGTATTACCTGCATAAGTGATTAAATAAAAGAGCTGTGTTTTTCCCCCCACCATCTTCTTGTAACAATGCTTTAGCTGTGGAGCTCCCCAAACAAGATTCTTACCTATTAAGAAACATAACAATACCTAGAGAGATTCTCATAAGGTAACAGCATCTTTCCAACACAGTGACACTGAAATGAGGGCATCACAAACACGGCAGTGGTCTCAGCATGATAGAAAACTCAATTATGGATAAAATAAGGCATGTTCTCACAGTAGGAAGGCATATTTGCAACAGACATGCCAGTTTAATTGGGAAAATTGCCATGGTTATGGGGAACATACGTATTACAGAAGAATCACATTACAAAGGTTTGTTGGAGTAAGTCATACCCAACCAGGATACAATGTGTTTCCAGTAATAAAGCCATTTTAAAGCCTGAGAAGCCAAAACAATATATCATAAATTGTGATGGGCTATGGTGAGGAGGTGGAGCCCCAGGAAGCAGGGGAGTAGATTCAAGAGGAGTAAGAGGCAACTCAGTCCAGGCATTATGCGTGAGAGAATGCAGGTGAAGACAGCCCTTCCCTAATAGTTCACAGAGTATATTATAGCTGCAGATAGTAGAGTGTTCAGTCTGAAAAGGTTTTGTGTATAGGTGTGAAACAATACAGAACTCAGCTTGGAAAAACAGCCATGTATCATTCTTGGTTTTGGGCCTGAAATAAATGCTACTGATGATAGAAATGATAGTCCCTGCGCTAACCTCAAAATTGAGGGGTCCCTAATAAATATAGAGAGAGCAGCATCCATATCATTATTTTCACATTTTCAAAAATTGTTTTGTGTTTTTCACAACTTACAGTACATGAGTTGCTGTATTCCTCTAGGAAATCTGTAAAAAGGAAAGTGGAAAGAATGGAGCAGAATGGCGCTGTATAATGTGACAAATATAGTAAATGAGCAGTTCTAACTGTAGTTGTTCCAAAAGAAAAGCAAAAAAAAAAAACCTAATGAATAATTGTATTAAACTATGTGGAGATTACAAAGAAATTGTACATTGTACAACCAGAAACATATCTCAGTATCAAATGGAGGGAATTTGTTTGGTAAAATTTAAGTAAAATTGACTTATCGTGTGTCCTTCAATACGTGGAATTAAATTCAAAGCCATACTTATTGATATTTGTAATGGGCACTGAAAATTGGGGAGTGGGGTTCTGTGACAATGGTGGGAGGGAAGATTCACTCCAACACTCCTGCAGTGTTTCAATATATAATGAATTCAACATTATAACGTTTGGGTCATATGGATTATATTCTGTTTTCTGCTTCCTTAATGGAAGAACATTCAGCACAACTAGGGAATGTGCTAATTAGATCTGAACCTATGGAATACAAGTGAAATTGTCTAGGTGTCTAGTTCTTCAACCATTAATTAAATACATATTTATTGGCCTGACCTCCATCTCATAGAAAATAAATTGAACTACACCGAATTAAGAACACCATTTTAGGTCTTCTTAAATTATCATGGATTATTCCTCTTAAAACTGTCTACCCCTTTGCATGCACCATTTGAGTGGCAGCATACTGTACGACCATTCACTGGAATTGGGCCACAGAATGTGAAAAGGCTTTTCAGACAGCAAAGCAAAAGCTATTAATCAGCAAGTAGCTTACACAGCTACAGTTCAAATAAACCGCTGAAGTTAGAATGCAGGTCAAGTCCTGCAAAACTGGTGAACGCAGGAAACAAGCATCATTTGGCTGTCTGGAATGAGTTTGATTGCTAGTGGGGGAATGTAACAAAAACTTCAAAGCATGCCAAAGCAAATCAACATATACTTAGCATGATTAAGGTGGAGTGCCTTTTTCTTCATTTTCCTTCTCCCACAGACTAAGGAATCTTTCTGTAATAGCCCAGCTTCATCCAGTAATAAACCTGCTGCCTCTTTGATGTTCCCATTTCCCATCATCTCTATACAATCAAGACTTATTTTGAGAAGAGAATGGAGCGGCAAAATCTGAAGAATTTGGATGATTATGCTGGCAAAATTCTGATAAAGACTCTTACAGGAGCTCTGTGAAGGCCATCCAGGTATTTTTAGGAGGCAGGTAAGAGCCATGGTTACTTATGATGGCTTGAGTATGATAAAGACATAGAAGAGTTTGTACATCAGAGTCCTGCTTAGATCCATTCCTTATGACACTTCTTTGTCCATTATCATGGGCAACAGGCACATGAGGAAAAAATCTTTGTGATCTATGCTGAAATAAGCAGACAGACTTATGATTTCAGGCAATTATTCCAAGTGTTGGAGGTGAAATCTGCTAACGTCAGTATTAGCAACAGAACTAGTGCATTGCTGTGCAATGTTTACCTTTTTTGTCTATTGAAAGAATTTGTTTCATATACTGTAATGGGTCTAAATTCACATTGCATTTTACTGAGACAGACTGGAATGAAGCATACAGTATCTTGTCTCTGCTACATCATCCAATTTCAAATGGTGCTGCAGAATAAACTATCGAAATGTCCAAAAAAGCAGGGATGAAACAAGCAATTGAGGCAGCTGGAAACAAAACAGAGGAAAGATTAAACAGTTCTATATCCAACTATAGGAACATTCCATATGGTACTGAAATGACTTTCAGAACCATTCCTAAATGGGCAAATTCATAGCTGGCTGGATTTGCCGAAACCTTTTTTTTAAAAAAATCCCATTTATATCCCGCCCTTCTCCGAAGACTCAGGGCGGCTTACAATCTAAGAAGCACAAATCAATGTGCTTAGCAATAGCCTTCATTCTATGTATATGCCTGCTTATTAGGGCTTTCGCTCCCCCCCCCAAAGTGGCATTTTTACAAAGTCAGCTTATTGCCCCCAACAATCTGGGTTCTCATTTTACCTACCTCGGAAGGATGGAGGCTGAGTCAACCTTGAGCCTGGTGGGACTCGAACCTACACTAATTGCAGGCAGCTAGTGTTACTTAAGGAGGCATTAGCCCACTGCTCCACCAAGGCTCTTCACTGATCCATGCCATAAAAAAGCACTAAAAGTGGCTAAAATTGACACAAGGAGTCAAATTATTCCACCTAAATAGACAATCTGTTTCCAGTCAAGTGCCCAATCTTTTTTCCCCACTTCTACACCTGTGCCACACAATATATTCACCAAGGGAGTCTTATATAATGCACTTCTTTATTGGAAGAGGCTTTGCCTGTTTCTTTATGTAATCAAATATATAGAGGTTTTAAAAAATTTTGGTGGATTTTCCTGCTTTCCCATTTCTGAAGATAAGTAGGTGACATTTGCTGTTCTCCAGATTTTTGAAATCTTGTCAATCATCTGATAGTTCTCCTAGATTACTAAGAACCATTCTGCCATCAGCTCTGCTACAATGTAGTAAGAGATAGTGTGGGCAGCCATTTTTGCAAAGATAGCACTCCCTTCAGGAATCAAGTGATATTCAGAATCTCTTGGCAACCATTTTCTATTCAGAGATAGCATAAGCTTCATGGTTGCAAGCTGAGATTGCTGCTACTTATGCTATAATGAAGTTCAGAATAAACGGTCCTCATCAAGAAGTCTTGTTGGTGATTTAGAAGCACCACATATACATGCGCACACACAGCACTAATCTTAGAATGACATTTACAGGATTCTAAATTTATTATAGTAAGACTTCACTACTTGTCTTCTACAGATCAATTTATTTGTCATGCAAGTCTACAAAGCTGGCTTAATGGCAATGTGCCTATGCTCACCCACACTCTCTACCCATAAGCAAGCATACACAATAAACTCCCTGTCGCCTGGTAATCTATGTTTAACATGACATGCAAACATTATATTTTAGCTTCATCCACTTGGAAGAAGCAAGATTGTGAAGCCAGTAAACAAAGTAAAAGCTAACCAGATTTTTTTTTATTTTTTGGCTGGCTCAGGAATTCTTGGAGGTAAAGCCCACAGGTCATAAAGGGGCCGTAATTGCCCACCTCTGTACTAGAGCATTACTATGTAATATGTGGTAGGGGGAGAGAAGCTGTCTCAGAACAAGCGTTGTCTGTCAAAGTGTACACAACTTGGGTACAATATCTTCCATGAAATAATCAGTGCAATTCTAGCTGAAAACTTTGTGTGTTGTCCTCCATGTGTGAATGCTTAGCTTACAAATTAGAAGATTATTGCAAGTCATATTGTTATGGCACGTATTCTTTTTTTAGCTTTAATGATGCCAGAAATCTCTATATAGAAAATAACAAGAACAGACCAAATTTACACATTGTATTTCCCCATCCTCACCTCTTCAATACTTCCTGTAACCTAGCAGCACAATGTTCTGGTATGAGCCAAGTCAAGAAAAAATAAATAAAACAATGCCTACCACACCGCTGTTTATATTTGGGGGTAAAAGAAACTAGAGAAAGGCAGCAGAAAATATCAAAGCAGATAGCCTTTTATACTTGTATACCTTTAATTGTGAACTAATATTTCCACATAATCAACAGATGTTTCATATTCATCAGTGGGAATGGCATGACAGAATATGACTTCCTTATAGCAGGGGATCCAATATAATAATACTGTTGAGAACTTTTTAAAAAACTTGGCAGTATTTGAATGGGGAGAATCAGCAAGAGAAATGAACTAGACGTTGCAATAGATTTAGCTAGCTGCTGGTTATTAAGCAGAAGTGGGGAGGTAGAACAAATTCTTGCTTTAGAACCTGATGTAAATTATGCCATTTGCAGGAGTTTCTTTCTCTTCACCATTCTGTAGCTGCATGTCTCTAAGCACAAACACCCTATAGATCTGGTGTTTAACCTCGGGAGGCTGCACGAGCAAGATGCAAGACCCAGGGAAATGAGGAGTCTGATGAAGCATACTGAAAATGGGAAATATTTGTGTGTCAGAGGAGATCAAGGCATGGAGCCTCAATCAGCAGTTGTTGACAAATTAGCTTCAGAAGGTTTGTACTGCATTGAACAAACTCACATAGACACATAAAGAGACATCCCAGAACAGCTCCCGTATCTCTTCCTGAACCACAGTCTATCCCAAAACATAATGTCAGATCCACAACGAAAGTTACTTGACCCACTGTGTCTTAGTGTGCCTAGATGCAGTTGCCAAAACAGGACATCATTGTTACAAAACAAAATTGGAAATGCAAATGAGAGTGGAAGAGCCTTGGTGGAGGAGTGGGCTAATGCCTCCTTAAGAAACACCAGCTGCCTGCAATTAGTGCAGGTTCGAGTCCCACCAGGCTCAAGGTTGACTCAGCCTTCCATCCTTCCGAGGTAGGTAAAATGAGGACGCAGATTGTTGGGGGCAATAAGCTGACTTTGTAATAATGCCGCTTGGGAGGGGGGACTTAATAAGCCCTAATAAGCAGGCATATACATAGAATGAAGGCTATTGCTAAGCACATTGGTTTGTGCTTAAATTGTAAGCTGCTCTGAGTCTTCGGAGAAAGGCGGGATATAAATGGGATTAAAAAATAAATAAAAATTGGGGGGTTCCTTTGGGGTAAAGTGAGAGAAAATAGCATGAGAAATTAGCATCCAAAGGAATTTTGCCTCCTTCCCACAAAATGTGTAAATGTTACAGCTTTGAACTGATAGACATCTGACAGTGGAAATTTCTTCTGGAATGAAAGAAAGTTCTAGGAACAACAATGAACAAATGAAATATTTTCTTTTTGCCCAGGGTTCTGAAATTACGTTGTCTTATTTCTCGGAAAAGATCAAGTTTTTTTCCACTTGCCCTGTAGAAAATGTTCAAAAATAGTCACGTTGCAGTCCTACATAAATTTATTGCATATTGAATTTTTACAATGAAAATAAAAACATAGAAAACATCCAGAGTACATGGAGGAATTGTGACATTTTTACATGGCAAATATACAGAGAGAGGGCATTGTGATATTACCATCTGTTCATAGATGTAGTCTAAAAATAATTTTAAATGATATGCTTTAAAATAACTTCTTTTGAGCAAAATTTCTTAGTCTGAATTATTCAGCTCAATAGAATACTGGTGACCTTTCTGTTGCAATGATAAAAATGAATTGTAATCAATGTTCTTCCATTTCAACTGGCAACTGAATGAAGAGGATGAAATAATTGAAACTGTGCACTGCCACCACTATGGTTACTAAAGTGTACCTTTGATCTTAGAATTCATAAAATCAGAATAATCAGACCACCTGTGACCCACCTGTACAGTCCTATACTTTGAGACATGGGGAACTCTATGGAGCAGTTTCTAGTTGGTGATCCCACTTCTAAACACATTAACATAGGTTGCTTAGAGGCTTAGCAGCCACCAGTAAAGTATCTGAGAAAAAGTTTCATAGTCAAGTCAATTCACTGGAAGTTTTAAAAGAGATTTGACAATCGTTTGTCTGAAATGGTATAGGGTTTCCTGCCTGAGCAGGGGGTTGGACAAGATGACCTCCAAGGTTCGTTCCCATTCTGTTATCCTGTTATTTAGCTTACACACTTTTTTTCTTGTTTCTTATATTGTGAGCTATCTGGAATTGGATTGAGGAAGGATGTCACCTAAATCAAATGAATAAATTAACAAATAAAATTCATGCATGCACTCCCCAACTCCCTTTTTGGATAGCTCATATTTCAAAGGTGCTGGATGTGGGCTATGCAGTTCAGTAAATGGGATCTTGAACTCTCCACATGTGCAGCGATCTCTAAGAAAAATATTGACCCTTCATAATTGGGAGGAAACTGTTATTTATTGCTGCTGGCTCAGCAGCAATAAATAACAGTTTATTGGGGGGGGGAAAGGAACATATAATCTCCTTTCCTCAGACCTATACAGTCAGAATATTGTTATCTTCCAGACACATACTGTAGCTATTTATCAAAAACAACCAATCAAGCAACCAACCTAAAAAAAAATCCCATAGTCTAATCCAGGGCTTTTTTTTTGTCATAGAACACTCAGAATGGAGTTCCAGCACCTTTTTTGGATGGAACCTTGTAGGCTAGGCAAGGCGGGTTGTATGACGTCTGAGTTCTGGCACCTTTTTCTTTTACAAGTAAAGCACTGGTCTAATCCATAAAATAGAGTCAGGAATGTCATGTATTGTCTCCTTTCTCCTCATCTCCCTGAAATGCTCTACAGAAATCCATATTCAGTTTAAATTCTCTTATTCTTGACTTCAGCCTGCTTCATTTGGAAGGCACGCTTCCTTATCCTACAGGTACTGTGCAGCCTTTATCACTACAGTGTCCGTATCTTCCTCTGCCTAGGTAGGGCTGAGTACCTAAAGATTCAACATTCTGAATAAATTTTAGAGACCCACTGTTGTGTAGTGGGTTCTGGAGAGCAGGAAGGACGCCGAGACAATGAGCACAACATAACAGCTCTTTATTATGTGGAAGTGACTGTACTGGGGAATAGGGGCTTCCTGCACTCCTTATATACCTGGCCAGTACCTGGCCAGGTACACAACCAACCAATCGGATTGAACCTCTGTTTCCCGCCGAAACTGCTTCCCGCCAAAACAGTTACAGTTCAACGCCTCCTGGTGGTGACTCTTATACAAGTGCTTTAGTTGTTCCTGAAAGCCTAATACATAACACCCACCACAATTTCATTCTTTGTTCTGGTAACATATGCAATCTGTTTTAGGCTGGCTTACTTACTTCATTAGGAATGGGCCAAAGCTTAATTGCAGAACACAGGCATTATAAGCAGAAACTCTAAAAAAAGTTCTCCTTGTTATCTTCCTAAGTTTCCATGGATCTAAATAGGATTAAGAATAAAAAAGCTGCCATCAGATAAAGTGGACCAGCAACCTTCAGAAAATTACAATCAAAATCTGCCTTTATGGGTGAGAAGCATGCAGGACTTTCTTTTCATGTCTGCTCCAAAGTGCCTTCTGTTTCAAAGGGTTCAGCATGTCTCTAAGCCCTGTGGTGCTGTTTGAATGGAGCATCTTTTAGTTCCAATGTCTCAGTTCCCTGTTGCTCACGAAGCTCTTTGTCTTATGGCTTCATTTTGTCAATTGCTGGATGAGTTGTTGATGGTTCACACAAGCTCTTTAAGGCTGGCACCTGAGTATATTCAGAGCTGTTTCCTCCAACTGGATTCTCCTGAGAGGAACTACTGATAGCGACCCATTTCTGTGAAGTGAGGATGTTGAAAATACTAGGATTTATTTTTCCACAATGGCTCTATTCCTCTGGCATGCTTTCTCTGTGAAGGAAGATCCGTCCCATTGTTTATAGTCTCCTATTAGAAGTCATTAGCCTTAATTTCTAAATTGTAAAGACTGGGCTTTTCCACAGACTTTGGATTGAGTGATTTGATTTAAATTTTAATTACACTTCATCTAATTCATTATGGATATTTTCCCCTTTGTTTTATAACTGTTTTAAACTTCCAAGGGTTCTGACTGGTCATATCTAGGAAAGTAAACAAATCAATAAATCACAGAGACCTGTAAAAGACCACAGTAAGTAATCATAGTTAATAATTGAGACAGCTTTTGGCCAATCCATTAAATCTTCTTTGCATGTTATTTACAGTTCCCAGAAATTAGGGCAACAATTTAAATATTCAACCATCATCCTGGAACTAATATGGCTGGACTGGTCTTTTGGAATAATGGAATTCAAGGGGAAAGCTGATAGGTGCCTCCTTAATGCTAAGGATACATGTACATTTGAAATATTTGAGAAATGTCATTAACGACATGACATGAATCTTTATTCAAAAAGAACCACTGGAGTTTTGCTTAGGCAAATAACTTGTCTTTGAAATGGTGAGCTTGAAGATGGAAACAAAGGTGAATTTAATTTGCAGTATTCTTTTGATCATGAAAACAAGGAAGCAGCCCCATCTACAAAGTATTACACAACATTGCTCCTGAGTGTGTGAGAAAACATGTTAGGTTCTTCATTAGTTTTTCTCATTAGAGAGAAGACTGTTCAACTTGTCATTTATCAGTTTTCTTATCCTCTACAAAGGATGCAATTTTTTTGTTTCTGTTGTTCATAAATCTGTTTGGTAGATTAATTTCTCCAATGTGTTTAAAATTTTAAATAGGTTTCCAGTGAAATTCCCTTGCACTTTCTTCTGTTGTCCAGAGGGGGTGCTGAGCGCTCAGATTCCACATATTTAAATCTGAACCAGAACTAGAGCAAAATTCAGAAGATGCTCTTTGGTTATGTTAACAGCTGGGAAGGAAGAAAATAAAATACATTTTGAAAAGGTAGTGAGAGTAAGCTATACATTACAGAGAAGAATTACTAAATAATTAGGAAATATGCAAATTATATAACTGTACATGTATATTTTATGTGTGTGTATGTATGTGTGTTTGTGTGTATTTGTGAAATTTTATTTTAGGAATACTGTCGTATTAAAATTATTATCTCTTAACTGTTTTTTGCCTGAATTATCTAGACATATTTTTCTTTCCTAAAGCCACTCTAAAAGAGAAGTGAGCTGTAACTCAGAAATTGACTAACTAGTTAAATTTGGAAATAAAATATACTACAATTGTAGGAAATTGAGAAAAGTTGCATAAAGCTCCATAACTTCAACACGATGAAAGCTTAGCAGCTTCTTTGAAAGAAGGGATAGTCAGGAAGACTTCTCTATCCTAGAATCATCTTGTTCTGGCTGGCATTTTTGTCACTCTTTTCCCCCCCTCCTAATTAACATGAAATGCCAGGTAGTACTGAAAGATGCCTTACATGCACAGGCCTTCATCCTATTCATCCAATTGCCATTAGCATCTTGACTTTTCAACCTCTCTGTCTAGATGCCCTGCAGGCAGACCTGAGTTGACACAGGGCTAGCACAATGACATAATTTGAGGTATTCTTTAGTCTAATGTTCAGTGACACCTTCTAGAGATACGCCACCTGGAAGGAATTGAGATTAATTGAGTGCCCAGTTCTGCTTTTTGAGAAATGGGAGAGTCCGGTTGTTAGCAAAAGGAACTTACATTATGACACAAAGTTGGAGGCTAACAATTGAACTTGCTTAACATGTGAGAGAAGAAGCTTTCCTCTTCACAGGAGGCAAGAAGAGCTGCCTGGTCCCTACCACTTCAAAATGATTGCTAGGTGCCAGTTATTATGGTTAAGCAGTTATTATAGTTAACCAATCAGGGTGACTCCATCCTGAGAGTTTCCATTCCTGTTTACATCTGTGTGCTTAGACATAGAGAGTAGCCCCTTTATCTTTCCCAGAATCAGCAGAGGACAGAATTGTATTAAATGCTACATTCCCTTCAGATCTACCTATTAGGCCTGGAAACATTTCTTTCTAATCCTACCCGGTACTGCAAATGTCTGTATTAGCCACGCAACACACCCTTACCCACACTAATCCATGTTTCATTTTCCAGATTACAGCAGTAATATTAACAGACCATTTTTAAAAAGAAGGCAGGTAGTAAAACAGATGGGGAGAAGCAGAAATGGTGGGCTTTAATTAGTGCGAAATAAAAAGCAAAATGAGAGAGAGAGAGATGATTTTCACAATTAATTAGACTGATTTGAATTTAACTCTGATTATAATGAGGTTCTAATATGTCAGTCATGGCACGGATGCTGTTTTTCTGAGGTGCTTGATGTAATGTAGGTTAGCTGAATCCTGTCCTTTCTTTATATTGTGTGGAAATCCATTCCTTGATGTAATAACCAGTGCTTTTTTTGTAAAAGAAAAAGGTGCTGGAACTCACACATGTCATACAACCCGCCTTGCTTACCCTACAAGGTTCCATCCAAAAAAGGTGCTGGAACTCCGTTCTGAGCGTTCTATGAGAAAAAAAGCCCTGGTAATAACAATATGTGGATTTTCATTTCTGAATGTCTCCATGAAGGGAAAATACTAGAGCAACCATCCACTTATTAATATGATTATGTGTTAAATTTAATACATCAATAGACTTTACATTTCTATCTGTTCTATGGATGGATAATGAGAGTCAGTTTAGTTGGTTAAGGTACCAGGCTAGAAATTAAGGAACTGTGAGTTCTGGCCCCACCTTAGGCACAAAGGTAGCTGGGTGACCTTGGACCAATCATCTTCCCTCTGGGAAGGAGGCAATGGCAAGCCACTTCTGAAAACCTTACCGAGAAAACTGCAGGGACATGACCTCCAGTCTCTGAAAATTGGATGCTTGATTCAATGAAAAAGGAAAAAAAAAGTATGAATACATTACATTGCACTATGTAATTCTATGGTGTTTAATGGTCATGATGATAATTCAAAATTGTTGAACAAGCTGGATTTGTGTCATGGAGAATCGGAGCAGTCAGAAGCATTTTGATTGCTGTTAGTTAAAATGTTTGAATCCTAGAGATGTTTCAGGAAAGGCTAATTACTGTTTTACAAGGACCAAACAGGGAGATGGGTTAACCCCCAAAGGTTCAGTATTTTATCGTAGGAAAAATAATTTGAGCAATTGTTTTAAGGGGCTCCAGATTCCTCCCCCCTCAAAAAATCCTCCCTTCACTGCAAAGCTTTCCTTCAAGGATCCTTTCCAGTATCTATGATATAATTTTTATTTTCAAAAATAGCAACTGGCATAAAAAGACACTGAACAGAAAACTGAGTGGAGGGAGGAGGGAAGCCAAACTATGGAATGGGGTGAGCACAGTAGAAGAAAGCAACAAAATAAAACCATCAACATACAGCATTAGTAATAGCACTTAGGTTTATGTATTGCCCCATAGTGCTTTACAGCACTCTCTTTACAGCAGTTTGCTGTTTAAAATTCCTAATACTCCCCAGCTCGCTCTTTCTTTCTTTCTTTCTTTCTTTCTTTCTTTCTTTCTTTCTTTCTTTCTTTCTTTCTTTCTTTCTTTCCTTCTTTCTTTCTTTTGATATTCTTTTGCTCTAAAAATTCAGTACTTGTATCCATTCAGTATATTTAATTTTCACTGAGATACAATTTTTCCTTTAGGAATCAAAAAGAGATTGTTTGGGGTGTTGTCTAATCTTTGGACTTCTTCCAAAATTGTTGATACTTTTTGCTTGGATGCTTGTCACACAAATAATAAAGACCTATTAATTTTAAGAGGAAGCATGCATACATTCAGTGGACATACTCTAGCTTAGAAGTAAAAGATCCAGCCCTGCATATAGAGTTCATGATCTAGTGAACCTAAATGCATTTCTCCAACTTTTTAAAGTGTACACGTGTGTGTGGGTCCACAGAAGAGCAAACTGTTTTACATATTTTATATAGGATTTTATATAAAATGATCAGGGGGCAAGAGTTTAGTGGTCTGGCATTTTTCCTCCCCTCACCATGAGTATTCTGTTTGAACAAAATAAATTATGCAGATTTCAGTAAATATTAGAAACACAGCTGCAGTTAGCTTGATGTGATGCCAAGTTTAAACTTTTATTTTTAGAGTGAAATACACTCAGACCTTCTTAGGATAAATTAAACCACAGACTCTTATCAAATAAACTGATCTCATGAAGATCCCAGTGAAACCAAATTTGAAACTTTGCTATTTGAAGCTCTAATCTTTTGGAGTTTTTTTGTTCCCTGGGCAGTACAACAATGTCTCTAGCTGTAGCTATGATGTGAACTGTGCAGTTTGGTACAAGGTGGGCCAGTATTCAGAAGAATTTATTTCCTCTTCCAATCCTCCATATTGCTCAACTACAATTAACCCCTACTTTAAGAAGCCTATTACAATGGCGATAACAGCATGCATTAGTTCTTGACAACTCCTTCTCTAAGTAAATAGTTCTTTAAAAAAAATCCATCTTCTGTCGTTATTGATGCTTCTGTCATGGTTCCAACAGATGCAATTCTTCAAAGAACCTCGAGGCATTGTTTACCTTAAGGAGTCTTTAATCAAAAGAGCATAGCTTCGGCACGTACATGGTCAAGCCGAAATCTGGATTCACCTCTCCTATGTTTACACCTACATATTTCTTTTGTACTAGACTTAGGTATGTTCCACACATACCATTTACCATCTTCATCAGCTAAGTGGCACCTTCTGGAAAAATTTGGCTGATCATGAAAAACAAAACCAGGTTTGAACTTGGTTCATATTTGGATGGATGACCATGAGGAAATTACAGACCTATATTGTTGCTAAGAAAAAAACAATAGGCAGGAATGCAGTTTAACAGAGAGATGCTACCTTTTTTGTACTAGCTCTTTACCTTACATACTACTTTTTATAATTCTGATAACAAATCCTCCAGGTTTATACATAATTGACACATAGATCTCAGCTATTGTCAGCCTCTGACAATCCAATTCTCACCCTGACATCCTGTTCTTGTCTATTTAATATAGGACTTATAGTGCTTAATAATGTTTAATGTACTGCAGTTTGCAATATAAAGTTGAAAAGGCAAGACACAGAAAATTTTAGAATTTTCCATCTCTGATTATTGAGATTAATCCCCCCCACAATACATCAATAAATAGTTTCAACATATGATGTATCTCTTTTAGCCACTTTGAATCACCTGGAGACCAAATTAGGCAAAATAAGGAGAGAAAAATAAGTTGTTTCAAATTCTAGACCCTGGCAAAAAAGCAAAACAGAATTGTTTCTTTAAACATGTCCTACACACTGTACTAAACTGCAGAATATTTAGCCTTGTTTAGTCCAATAGCTGGAGAGCTGTTGTTTATTAACTAAAATAATAGTACAGCAAACATATGCCATGAGATGATTTTTAAAGTGCTTCTTCTCAGATCATAGTTAGCTCTTTTAACTAAATTCTGAGGACAATGCCTTGATGGCACAATAGAACAGATCATCCTGAAATGGTTTCTAGCCTTGAAGTGACTGTCAAGGGGGGGGATGAGGGAATAGCCCTCACTCAGACCATGATTAGCAACTTCAAAAGGACATTGGATGTGCAGTTTTCCTTTTTTAATCACTTTAAGAAATTGCTTGTTAAATGCTTTTCAGAAATTAAGAACCTTTGGATTATCAAATTTTATAGCACCAGGTAAGATTCTGTCAATCCTTAGTGAAAGATGTTTTGAAAACATGTTTAAAGAATTCTTTTTAAAAAAATAAACACAAAAGGGTGATTAAAACTTTGATTTTAGAAAGATGCAAATGGATAAAGGGTTCAGATACTGTAAATTTGAAATAAGACTTTGGAATTAATTATAAAGAATCCTTCCAATGGTAAAATGCTTTTGTTTTGAATTTAAAGCATGCTAACATAAAACTTGAAAAACTGGACACTAGAAAAAAATAGAAGGAACCTAAGAACATTCACACTTAACTTTCTATTACCAAATGAAGCAAACAGTGGACATACTGAAGAATATTGTTGAAAAATGAATCAAGAAGTTAATTTTAAGAAGCGTGCTTCTGTAGATCATACTTAAATTATGAAAGTGGAACAAGTTTTACCTGACAAGACTGATCTGAAAGTGGATTTAAAAATGGATTAAAAAAATTATAGGCTACAAAATGACATGAGAAAAGGTATTATACAAAAGAAACTGGCTTATTTTTAATAATTAAATATCATTAAATAACAAACCAAGAGTGTGACCTGGATAATTTTCCTATATTAAATTTACAAAAGAGGCTTGTTAAAGCTTTGAAGAAATTTTTTGAGAAAGGACAAGTAAAACATGAAAATAAATCAAATTCTAGGACATTATTTGAAGGGACTAAAATCAAGATTAATAGAAGTAAAAGGAAAGAATATAAAGTTGGCTTATTTGATCAAAATTAAAATACATTGATTATTATCTCTAGTAACACTTAATGACTTTTGCTGACATCAGGACTGAAGTGACAAGGCTTTACGGAGTTCTTAAATTAAAGTTGGGATATAAGAAGAAGAAATTATTTGTTATATTTTAAGAAAAGGTGATAACTTACTGAAATAGTTTAAATTTGTTGAGAGGAAGTGGGAAATAACTTCTCTATGTATTTCTTTTTTTCTTTACTATATTCTTTTTTCTTTCTTTTCTACTTTTCTTTCTATTTTTTCTTTTCTGCACCATTTTTCTTTTTTCAAATTTATACTTGTTTTTTTTGTAATTATAATCTTTAATAAAATCACCATTAAAAAGAGGGAAATGTCCATTTATTTGAAATGTTTAAGAGAAATGCCTATCCATAGAATCTGATCACCTTCTTTTAGCTCAGAATTAATTGAAACATTTAATCCCCCTATAGGTTTCTTTGGGGAGAGTGCTGGTGACAAAGGAAAGAAAGAAAAAGAAGAAAATCCAAACAATATTTAAGAAATTGAAGCACGATTAGAAAACAAGCATTAGGATTATTATTAGTAAGAAACTTTTTTTTTGCTGATGTAATATGAAAGAGTTAAAAAAAGAATTTATGCACAATTTGTGTGGTAACTCCACTTCCTGTTTCCACAGACATCTACCAAAGTGTTGTGAGGGAATGATATAATGATGAACAGTTTAGAGCATAAAGGGCACTGATCTGAAAATACCTCCTACATTCTAGCACCTCATGCAAATTATCCTACTATTCTGAGCTGGAGCCTGTGATAAATATGTAGTTCTGAAGAAGAATTAAACATTGTTAAAAGGTATCATCAGAATAATCTTTCTTCCTGGGAAGGGAAAAGGGGAAAAACAGGTAATACTTTATGTTATGAGAATGTATGAAATGCAGAGCATGTTTTTGTTTCAAACGTGGAACTAAATCACACTTGAAATATTCCATCAGAACAACTGAGTTGTTTTCATTTGGTCTGAATAGAATTTGCTATGGCTTAGACCAAAGGTATTCAATCTTGGCAACTTTAAGACTTCAACTCCCAGAATTCCCAGGCCAGCCATGCTGGCTGGGGAATTCTGGGAGTTGAAGTTTGCAAATCTTCAAGTTGCGAAGGTTGGGCACCTTTGGCTTAGACCATAACACTGCTTAGAGCTGAACTATTACCCCCCGTAGATAGGGCTCGCAACTTGGGAGTCCTGCTAGATTCACGGCTCACCTTGGAAGACCACATAGGAGCTGTGACTAGGGGGGCTTTTGTCCAGGTTCTCCTGGTGCACCAGTTGCGACCCTATCTAAGCCGGGATGATCTATGCACGGTCACTCACGCGCTCGTGACCTCTCGACTAGACTACTGCAACACTCTCTACATGGGGCTGCCCTTGAGGACCACCCGGAAGCTCCAACTGGTACAGAATGCAGCCGCGAGAGTTGTGTTGGGAGTCTCCTGATACTCCCACGTTACACCTTTGCTCCGTGAGCTGCATTGGTTACCAGTTGCCTTCCGGGTGAGATTCAAGGTACTAGTAATGGTGTTGAAAGCCCTACATGGCAGGGGTCCGGAGTATCTTAGGGAACACCTGCTGCCGGCATCAACTTCCCTCCACCCTGTGCGTTCCCACAGAGAGGGCCTCCTCAGGATGCCACCGGTCAGAGAATGTTGACTGGTGGCCCCCAGGGGGAGATCCTTCTCTGTGGGCGCCCCGGAGCTATGGAATCAGCTACCGGTTGAGCTCTGGATGGCGCCCGATCTTCGCTCCTTTCGCCGCGAGCTAAAAACATACTTTTTTTGAACAAGCTGGCCTGGCCTGAGGAGGGGATTGGGGGGGTTTGTTATTGTTATTTTATTGGGGTTTTAAGATGTATTTTAGTATATGGGCATTTATTTAATCATTTTTTTAAACTTTTGTAATCCTGTATTTTTATTCTTGCCCTGTTCACCGCCCTGAGTCCTTCGGGAGAAGGGCGGTATAGAAATATTATTAAATTAAAATTAAATTAAATTAGAGCTGCGAATATTCAGACTAGTTTGTTACAAGAGTTCTTTTCCTAGGACTGAAATACTAGAAATATTGCCACTTGAAACAATGATGTTTGTTTCATGGTAGCATTTTCTTCTAAATTCAAGTATGTGATTTTGTTTTCAACTTGAAACAGTCTGAGCTCTTCTAAGCTGAAAACCACTTGCACATCCCTGCTGTATTTTCTTTGAACTTTTATGTCCTGAAAAGGACTTTAACCTCCAGACCTGATGTGTACTCCACAATTTTTTCTGTATTTCCTAGCTTTTGGTCTTTTCTTCGGTTTTATTCTTCCCCTATATATAATATATATTAAAGATTGTCTATTTTATTTATTTGAAGTTGGATGGACTCAATTATAGTGGGAATGAGTGCATTGTTGGAAAATTTGAAAGAACAGGTTAGGGAAAACTATCATGGAGAAAATCTATGTGGTCACTAAGAATCAACACTAACTTGATGGCATGTACACAATCAATCTTATTTGTTTATTAGAATTATTTGCATATGACCAATTGGCTATTTATGCAATTCATGCTTTCTTACAATAAATTGCTACCCATGCTCACCACTAATACTTTAATGTCACATTGATGGAGATGAGGCAATAAAAAAGCATCTGGAAACAAAAGTTGAATTAAATCAACTTTCCAGACTAGAGCAGACTTTCAGACTACGGCTACTCTTTTATGAGGTATATAAGGACAATTACTTATATTCCCAAAAGTTGGAAAATTGGTCCAGCATTTAGATTTTTATATTGAATGGCAAGGCAGATAGAATGAGATAGACGACCAGTAACTGTCTTGTGAAAAGAAGAGATTTCTTTTTATCACTTTCAGCTGAAGATGTCAGATTCAATTGGTAGCCTCAGATTGTGTCTGGCCATCTATATAAATTCAGTTCTGTGATCTTGAAAAATGTTATAGACAAATTGATATAACTAGATTATATTGTGGGGAAGTGGGGAAGAGGGGAGGGGAAAAATAAGTGTTCTTTTTGCTAGAAACATAGTTGTTTGCAAGGGCCATGGCTTGCACATGGAAAATCCCTACTTCCCCCTCGTCCAGCAGAAGTTCAAAGTTGTTGGTGGAAATAATGTCGTCTGCTGCCATGTTTCTTCTTTTAAAAATGGAATCGCTTGAATCCTGGTGGCAGATGGCACAATCATTCTGTAGCTGACATTCTTTATAGCACTGTTCTATTTTCAATGAAACATATGCTAAGGCACACACTCCTGGATGCCTGCATCAGTCTGTTTTGGTCCTCCAGATTTCAAAAGAGGAAATAACAATCATGGATCCAGATTGCAGTGTATGTTCTAAAATCTGAAATGATAATATTTGTGCAGTCCAAAAGGAGAAGCATATCTCTTTACAGTGTACTTATTTTGCTATATGAAATAATGTTAATCTAAGAAAAGATGTACTGGGTCCCAAAGCATATTGTGTTCGAAGGGTTTTACAAGATCTGTTTATATCAACCACATCCTTCTGAATTTCATGCTTTAGCAAATCTAAATGGGGTCTGGAATTTTGCCCAAGAAGCAAACAAGCTGGCTTTGATTTGTTGTGCAACACATTATTAGAACAAAATACTCAAGTAATATTTTAGCTTCATTTTTAGGATATACAGTACCCCAAATTGCAAATTATGCCATTCAGCAGCGTTGAAAACCATGACTGTTTCTTTGGCCTTCTTATTATGCTGGTGTTTAGCTGAAAAATGTTCTTGTAGAGTCATGATTTCAGCAAAGGTTATTGTTTTGAATGCCTGCAGAAGAGAGGAAAGTACAAACAGGTTATCATTTTGATGTACTCTTGGTTTTAGGATATACAGTACCCCAAATTGCAAATTATGCCATTCAGCAGCATTGAAAACCATGATTGTTTCTTTGGCCTTATTATGCTAGTATTTATCTGAAAAATGTTCTTGTAGAGTTACAATTGCAGCAAAGGTTATTGTTTTGAATGCCTGCAGAAGGGAAGAAAGTTAAAAAAGGTTATCATTTTGATGTAATCTTGGTTTGCTGCAGATACATTTCAAAAACACTTATATAACTTTGATCTGATTCTGGAAGTTGTCATCCAATGTCCAATGTAAAAAAAATGTACTGAACATGGCATGTAGATAACCGATATTATTTTAATCCTGAACATTTTTTTAAAAAATGGATCATGTGGATGATATTAGCTCATATTTTGGATATATATTTGGAAAAATAGAAATAAATAATAGTGCTTTCATTACACATGGAAAGGGCTTTTGATATAATATAATTGAAGTTTCTAATTTTTTTGGCTTAAATATGGATTTTTTCCATGTTTAAATATATAATATTTAATGTTAGGGTTACTATAGCAGTAATGGTTTCTGCGTTTGTTATGATTTCAGTGGATTTTATCTCCTCTTATTTTTACCTTGTTAGTGGAAGCATTGGCCTGTTTTCTTAACTGCAACAAGTTACTAAAATATTAACTCTGTTATTAAGAAAGACATTCCAGCTATACCAGTGACTATGGGAATATAAATAGTTATGATATGTGGGTAGCATACTTGTCCTGTTGGTAAGTATGTATTTTCTATATCGAAGTGTAACTTAAACTGTGCAAAGTTTGTATAATATCAAAAGTTAGAACATAGCATTTTGTCAAAAATTAAGAACTTACTAAGCATAAAGGGCAGCAAAAAAGAATTGTTGTAAGTGTTGAGAAGGCAATGCAACCTCAGCTTTGCAGTTTTGGCTCACTGGTCATTAGAAGTACAGCATAAAGGTGAAAAAAGTACTTCATTTGATGTGTGCATAGATGCATACCTCTAATGAATATGGTGTATGTGAAGAAGTAAGTAGCAGTGATGGATGTAATTTGCAAACCTGGTGAGATATTCATCTGGCCAGCAAATAAATCTTGACTATTACAATGTGCATTTCTCATTTGTATTTGAAAACCTTCATAAATTACATTTTATTATGTTTTTGTTCTTGCCAATCGACCATTACAATTTCCTGAAATATTAAAATGCAGAAACAAATTTCTTCCAATTAGGCTGGATTAAGGCTTGGAAGGACAGGACTACTAACAGCTGAAAAATTCAGAATTCAATGTTAGTTCTACTAAGACTGTCATAATCAGATTGCCTGGATCATAGTCAGTAAACAACTCACATTGACAAGACAAGTTTCAAGAAAGAAAAGGGGACACTATTTGCTTGGAGCTTAAACTGCCTTCTTGACCTCATAAAAATCTGATTTGCTCCCTTATAAACAGTAAAGGTGAGATGAATGAATGAATGAACCTTTATTGTCAAAGTACAACCATGTATACATTGAGATTGGCTGAGCCTCCCTTCATGCCCCTGCCTCACAGTGACAACAAACCCACCATCATGTTACACCACGTGAGCTAATTGCACAACACACCGGCCTCGCAAGTCAATCATACATAAAATTATTTCCCGTTCAAGAGCCTGACAGCCCATGGATAGAAGCTGTTCTTCAGCCTATTGGTACAGTTGGCTATACTCCTATATCTCCTACCTGATGGTAGGAAAGTAAAGAGGTACCAACCAAGGTGTGAGTCATCCCTGAGAATTTTCCTCACTCTTCCAAGGCAGCAAGCAATGGCGATGTCATCCAGTGTTATTCAGCTAGCAGAAAATAATCTGCTCTAAAGATGTATCCTACATTTTGACAGGGAGTTATCAGAAGAATTGTGATGTGATCTTTAAAAGCTGAATTTAAACTGAGTCCTCTTCCCATTTTACTGCATTTCCATCTGAGAAACAAAAGACCACTATTTCAGAAATGAAGACTGTTGGTTTTTTTTAAAGAAGAAAATGAATATTAGTTTTGGCAATAACCACTCAATTTAATGTTTTCATTTCTTGGAGATTTACCCAGACTTCCATTCCAGAATGAATGAAAGAACCAAAGTAAAACTATACCTATTGCAACTCAGGCCCACAGTGTTGTTGTTTTGTAACAGTTGTAGATAAGACAATCACAACAATGATGCTGTTGAATGTGATTTCTAGAGCGCAGCTGTTGTACTTTCTCCTTCTGGAATATTTTTCTTTTACCATTTGTGAAACCCCCATTTATGTCATGTTTTTGATGTTTTTGAAGACGTACCTCATTGCTCAGGCCTTTCCCTGATATGTGTTATTGAATTATTTTGATTTGGGGACATTATAAAAATATATTAAAGAACAACAATTGTTTTACTGAAACAGTTTCATTATTTCCCATGAGTTAACCCATGGTGTTTTGTACATGATTTAAGGATTATAGCCGTGAGAAACAGTTCAGAAATAAACAGTTTTGTTTGGATCTATTATAATTTTAAAAGCTGCTGTAACTTCTTAGTTACCTATCTCCCTGTCTGCTTTGCATTCACTTCTTGTTTTCCTTCATTTCACTAAAATATCTAATAAATCTTTAAACAGCCTAGAGGGAAATTAGGCATTTTAAAAACTATTTTCCTTGAGCGACTGATTTAAAATAAGCCATTTATTGCCTTCCTGTTGCACTTGTATTTGGCTAACAATAATAAATAACTAAAAGCCTGGAGCATTATTAAAGTACTTCCCCATCAAAATGTCACTTTTCACTCTATTCTACCCCATATAGCTTTCTGAGTGTGACTTGTTCCTTTTCCTTTGCTTCTTTTGCTTCTTTTTATTTCTTTGCTCTGCTCTCAGAAAGTTAATTTTTTTTTACAAATGACTGCAAATGCTGAGCAGAAAACTGCAGTACTTATTTCCATAGTCTTTTTTTCCTCATAGAGTACAGAAAGTTTTCTGGCCTAAATAAGCTCCAGTCTGCCAATTAATTGCTTTTTTTCCCAAGTGAATTCCAGGCATATTTTTTTAAAAAGGAGAATATAAGACTCACATGAAATAAAAAAAGTGCTTCAGATAAGACTAGTTGTGACTGCATGATGTTCCACTGTGTGGTGACTCATCATCATGATTAGTCTATTTGGTCCCTCAGGAAATGAATGTAGGACAGCTGGCAGAATTGCACATCGATGCCATAACTATATGTCCCTCAGAAAAAAGATAAGTGATTTCTAAATGTTGATATGAACCATTTCTCATTACAAAGGGAATGCAGAAGCTCTTATTTCTTCCCCTGCTCCCAGCAAACATTGACAGCAGCAACCACACATAAGGGGAAAATCTGGAGATAAATGTTGATTATCCAAAGGCAATTCCAGATGAGGCTTGAGCACATATGTGTGTGTAATTGCCCTGTTTTCTTTTTCTTGTATTTTTTTTTCTTGTCCTAAAGGTGCCTTTTCAAAAGGCAACCTGACTTTGTTTTTCCTTGAAGACATTTCGCTTCTTATCCAAGAAGCTTCCTCAGTTCTGAACTGAAGAAGCTTCTTGGATGAGAAGTGAAACGTCTTCAAGGAAAAACAAAGTCCGGTTGCTTTTTTTTAAAAAAAAAACACCACCTTTGGGACAACCATGACCTGGATGACTGAGAATCCCCATAGACAATTATTTCTTAGGTTCATGAGAATTCAGAGGAATTATTTATATTAGCAGTTGACTCTAGATGATTGCTGCAGCCTTGGTGCATCTTTGGAACTCAGACCTGCACAGAAGGCTATGTAAAATAAAAAGTTGAAGGAATGGAGAAGGCAAGCATCATCTAACATCTTGTCATGGGACTTCCAAGACATACAAACTGTACTTATTATATGAGTGATAGATGGGGTCTGGGAAAACAACCAGGTAAGAGTTTTTCTATACAGATAATACTTTGTGGAAGGTGAGAAACTGAAACTGGACTAAGAAGCTGGCATAAGGTTGTTGTTGACAAGCTGGAGATGGAGAAAAAGAAGAAAGTTGGTTCCTGAAGGAAGGTAAGTCTCAGGCTGCTGAAGAGACGTAGGTTGCCAGGTGTTCTGTACCAGCCTGCTACCGGCCCTGCAGAAAAGGCAGGGACAACCCCTTTACAAACAGCAAGAGGCTGGAATAAAGCCTGCCAAATTTATTAACATAAAACAGACACCAACCATGAAACAGGAGCTATGAAACAGGAACTATCCAAGCGGTTGCCTTCAGCAAACCAGCCCTCCCACATATTCCCCTTAAATACAGCTCAGGGTGTGGCCTCTCTCTGCCTCCTTCTGAGGTGCCCCATTGCCTTCCTCTGTTTACTCCTGATTGACTGCCTCCTGTGTCGGGCGTCCTTGAACAGGGCCAGCTGTGGGTCATCTTCATCCACGCTGTCAGGCTCACACAGCTGGGTCTCCACCAGGTGGGAGGGGCCTGGCTGAGGGCTCTGCGGAGCCTCAAAGCCATCATCAGCAAGCTCTTCAACACCCCCCTCCTCCTCCTCTGAGTCATCCGACCCAACTGCCGAACCCACAGGCTGACCCTGAATCACAACACCAGGTGACTTAAGACCACTGATGAAGAATCTCTGCAAGAATGGGATCTGTCCACCTGTCAGCCTTTCAAAGTGGACCAGATCAAGCAACAGCACAGCAGAGATGCCAGGAATGATTTTTATTGTTGTAGGGTAGAAAAAGAGAATAATTAAAGCCTTTCTTTCTGGCCCATCAAAATGATGGTGGTGTTATTTTGAGTTTCTTTCTCACAGTGTCCTCTTTCGCTGGACTAAGAAATCTCAGTGCCCGCTTCACCTTGCTATGTGAGACTACATTTTAAAATGGGCACACAATCTTTTTAGTAGAGGTGCTACTATTGCTGATGGGGAGAATCTCTGTTAGTTAATCTCAGATTGGTAAAGCATTTAGGACATAATAAAACTGGCTACATTTTATGGACCTGTGAGCATAGACACCAGGGGGAGGCAAAGGGTAAAAACTGTAGGATTGTTTGTGTGCATTCCTGAATTATACTTGCATAGTTATCTAAGTGGAGCGATTGCCATTACAGAGAAAATACTTTTGTACCTTGCTATGCTAAGAAAAAAGGAGACATTTATAAAGTGGTTTATAAGAAGGCCCTTGTATGCTGCATTCTGTCTAATCATTCCTGAGAGCAAGAGAAATCAGTAATATTTTAATGCAGCAAGATACCAATCCAAGAGTTATTTGTCACACTGCCTTATCCTCCGGGCATCTTGACACAGTGGGATTAGTTAATATGATATATTGCATACAAGACAACTAACAAGTGGGTAATTTCATTGTCTGAAAGACCAAATTATTTAAATCAGAAATAATTTTCATTTAGGGAGGTTTGCACACATAATCCAGCAAACAGTGAAAATGAATTTGAGAAAGTTGTGAGCACAAATCTTTGTCTCAAGTTTCATTGTTGTTACTGTTGTCTATAAACAAATGGATCACTGTTAATCTAGGACACTAAGATGGGAGTAAACCTCTCCCTTTCTTTTCATTATCACTACACTGAGCTCTGTGATTATTCATTTTATTGCTGCCAGAGCTAGATTTGAACAGTTGTATTGCTACAGCTGTATTTTCCCTTTTCAAGGCAATGCCAAGCTATTTTGACAAATATTTGCTGCCATTGCTAATAGACAAGCTTTATATAATTATGCTAGCCCATATGCTGTAGGATGTTTCTTTGATAACCAAAAGCAAATATATTAATTAACCTGCTGTCTGTCATTATTGTGGGGTTATGGGACATACATTATAGGGTTAATGTACACACATTAAAACCTTGTGGCTTTAACTAAGATGAAGGTCAGAAAACCTGATCTGGCATAATCTGAAAGTTATTCTTGAAAAACTTCCACGTTCTAATTTTCAGACCAGCAATACAGTTAGACCTCAGTGGATTGAAAAGTCAAACTTTGCTTCTAGCAACCACAATTTTAAATTTAAAACATTAAATTTTAATTTAAAAACATTACATCAGAATTAAACACTGAGGCAGCAGTTTTATCTCAGTGAGATGTTAACGGTGTAATGTTATAATTTAAAACAGATATCCCCAACATTTGGACCAGTGCCAATTTAATTTAATTTAATTTAATTTATTGAATTTATATACCGCCCTTTCCCAAAGGACTCAGGGCGGTTTACAGGGTATAATTTTTAAAACATTAATACAAAAATTAAGACCAATTTAAAAAAGATTAAACTAAGTCCCTGAACATGTAAAACCCCAGTTAAAACCCCAATTAAAACTCAGCCTGAGCCGGAAAGCTTGAAGAGCCAGGTCTTCAGGTCTCGGCGGAATGATTGAAGGTCGGGGGCAGTCCTAAGCTCCGCAGGCAGCTGGTTCCAGAGGGCAGGCGCCCCCACAGAGAAGGCCCTCCCCATGGGTGTCATCTGCCGGCATTCTTTGACCGGCGGCACCCTGAGAAGACCCTCCCTGTGGGAGCGCACAGGACGAAGGGAGCTTGATGCCGGCATTTTAAACTGAGAGTGCACGTTATAGGCACTGTCTACTGAATGGCTGCCATTTTGGCAATGGTTAATCATGATACATCCAGTTGCTCCACATTGTTTGGTTTTGCACTCCAGAATCCCCTATACCTCAACCTATGAAGGTAATTGAGTCTGGAATTACAGTTGTAAGTCATACTGGTTGTTAAGTGGGTCATAACATGACTGATCTGATTTTCTGACTTTTGCAGCAGTCATTGAACAAATTGCTAAGCAAACACCGCAGTCATTAAGCAAATACCATGATTGTTAAGTGAACTCATTGTCCTCAATGGACTTTTTTGTGTGTGCTGAAAGCTAATAAAAGACTTTGTAAATCTTAGACACATGTATGCAGTAAATGGCCGCAAATGCT
Source organism: Vipera ursinii (assembly GCF_947247035.1). Taxonomy (NCBI): domain Eukaryota; kingdom Metazoa; phylum Chordata; class Lepidosauria; order Squamata; family Viperidae; genus Vipera; species Vipera ursinii. The sequence continues at coordinate 274,953,120 of NC_139512.1, read as the reverse complement.
GGCTGGTTGCTGAATGTCCAAAATGCAGTCACATGACTGTGGAGGGAACTGGCTGTTGGAAATTCGAATTTGGGTTGCAAACAACTTTTTTGGTGTCTATCATTACTTTAAACAGTTACTAAGCAACCAGCCATTAAGCAAACAGTGTTTCTCTACCTTAGCAACTTTAAGATGTGAGGACTTTACCTATCAGTATGCTACCTGAGCAATTCTGGGAATTGAGGTACACAAATTTAAGTTGTTAAGGTTAAGAAACACTATTCTATACCACTTCATCTTTCTACTGGCTTTTTTCCCCATTCAGTTGGAAACACTTCCAACACTGGATTTCAGCTTCTCACAAATGGTTTTCTAATAATACATCTGAGATGTAGATGGGAGCAAGAATTACTGTTGGAAATAAAGAGAGCTTGAGGCTGGTCCTTGCTTTAGAAATGGGAAAAGTTTGCTTTTTAAAAAAGGGGAAAAAACCCTAAGAACAATATTGGCAGATGAAGTTGGCACTTCAGTAGGCACCAAGAGAGAGAACCAAGGCCATGTTGTCTTCAGACACTGTCATACTAGAACTAAATCTTCCCATTCAGTGAAAAAATCTCAGGATAATCTGATAAGAGCCAAATAAGGTACCAAAGATGACTTTATTTCAGCACTAACTTAGGACCTGGCTACACCTTGAACTTTTAAGTTTATTGATTATGAAATCATTGTTTGATATTGTGGTTTGTTGTGTTATGGCTTTAGGTCAATTGAGTTTAATCTCCTGCTCTTATATACATTAGTTTCTATATACAGTAATCATTTAATCTTGTGTGCTTTACTTTTCATTGCGTCCCACAATCCTTAATAAGTTATAGATCTGAAGATGTTTCAGTTCCTTGTATAATTGTACAAACACATAGATATTATGTAAATCTTAATTAAGATCAACCTGAGTCATCTTGTTGTTGTTATTAGTTGTGAAGTCATGTCCGACCCATCGTGACCCCATGGACAATGGTCCTCCAGGCCTTCCTGTCCTCTACCACCTTCTGGAGTCCATTTAAGCTCATGCCTACTGCTTCAGTGACTTCATCCAGCCACCTCATTCTCTGTCATTCCCTTTTTCTATTGCCCTCAACCTTTCCCAGCATTAGGCTCTTCTCCAGTGAGTCCTTCCTTCTCATTAGATGGCCAAAGTATTTATTTTATTTATTTTTTATTTTAATTCCATTTATATCCCACCCTTCTCCGAAGACTCAGGGTGGCTTACAAGCTTAGCAGTAGCCTTCATTCTATGTATATGCCTGCTTATTAGGGCTTTCATACACCCCCCCAAGCGGCATTATTACAAAGTCAGCTTAATTGCCCCCAACAATCTGGGTCCTCATTTTACCTACCTCAGAAGGATGGAAGGCTGAGTCAACCTTGAGCCTGGTGGGATGCGAACCTGCACTGAGTTTGAGTTTGAGTTTCAACTTCAGGATCTGGCCTTCTAAAGAGCAGTCAGGGTTGATCTCCTCTAGGACTGACCAGTTTGAATGCCTTGCAGTCCAAGGGACTCACAGGAGTCTTCTCCAGCACCATAGTTTAAAGGCCTCAATTCTTTGGTGCTCAGTCTTTCTCATCATGCAACTATCACAGCCATACATTGCAACTGGTAAAATCATGGTCTTGACTATACACACTTTTGTTGGCAGGGTGATGTCTCTGTTTATTAGTATGCTGTCTAGATTTTCCATAGCTTTCCTCCCCAGGAGCAAGCATCTTTTAATTTCTTGGCTGCAGTCCCCATCTGCAGTGACCTTGGAGCCAAGGAAAATAAAATCTCTCACTGCCTCCATTTCTTCCCCATCTATTTGCCAGGAATTGAGAGGGAGTTGAATGAATGAACCTTTATTGTCAAAGTACAACCATGTATACATTGAGATTGGCTGAGCCTCCTTTCATGCCCCCACCACCACAACTCACAGTGACAACAAACCCACCATCTTGTTACACCATGTGAGCTAATTGCACAACACATCGGCCTCGCAAGTCAATCATACATAAAATTATAAAATTATTTCCCTGACAGCCCATGGATAAAAGCTGTTGTTCAACCTGTTGGTACGACTGGCTATACTGTTGTATCTCCTACCCAATGGTAGGAGAGTAAAGAGATACCAACCCAGGTGTGAGTCATCCCTGAGAATTTTCCTCACTCTTCCAAGGCAGTGAGCCCTGGCGATGTCATCCAGTGGTGTCAAGAAAGAGCCCACAATGTTTTGTGCTATGCTCACCACCCTCTGTAATATTTTCCTATCTGCGGCTGTCAGGCCAGCATACAAAACCACAATACAGTGTGAGAGGACGCTCTCTATAGTAGACCAGTAAAAGAAGGTCATTAGCTGTTGTTCTACCCTATTCTTCCACAAGACCCTGAGGAAGTGGAGTCTCTGTTGGGCCTTTCTGGCCACCTGGGTTCCATTAACTTTCCAGGTAAGATATTCACAGAGGTAGACTCCCAGGAATTTAAAGGGGGAAACTCTCTCCACATAGCCCCCCCAATGTAAAGTGGGACCCACTATGATGGTATCATCTGCAAACTTGATTATCGCAGTAGATGGGTCAGACAAAACACAATCGTATGTGTACAATGAGTACAGGTAGGGGCTAAGCACGCAGCCCTATGGTAAGATGGTGCAAAGCTTCAGGGGGGTGGATAAAACAGACCCAACCCTCACTGTTTGTAGCCGGTCCCTAAGAAAGTCTTTAATCCAATCGCAGATGGAGGGGGAAAAATTCAAATCAGCCAGCTTTTCAATAAGAATGCTTGGCAAAAAGGTGTTGAAAGCCGAGCTGTAATCAATGAAAAGCATCCTGACATAGCTCCCAGGTTTCTCTAGATGGCTTGCAGTAGCTATGGCATCATCAGTTGACCTGTTCCCCCTGTAAGCAAATTGATGTTTGTTGAAGTCCGGTGGGAGGCATGTCCTAAGATGTTGGAGGACCAGTCTGTAGTCATTCAGGCACTCAATTGCTGTTTTCTTTGGGACTGGGACAATGGTAGCTGCTTTCAAGCATGATGGTACACAGGCTGTTTGCAAGGAGATGTTAAAGATGCTTGTCAGGACCCCTGCTAATTGGTCAGCACAATTCTTAACCACTATCCCCAGCACTCCATTTGGGCCTGCAGATTTGCTGGCATTCACAGCCTTCAGTACAGCTTTCACTTGATGTTCACACAGGGTGAGTGGCTGAGAATCAGAAGGCTGGCCAGAAGAGGTTACAGGGTCTGGTCTTTTCACCTTGTAGTGAGCGAAGAAGATATTCAGCTCCTCTGCCAACAAGGTATCGGTATTAACCATGTTCCTCGTATTGCCCTTGTGGTTGGTTAGGTGCTGAAGTCCCTGCCACACTTGCTTCAGATTGTTGTCTGCTACGTGGTTCTCCACTTTATGTTTATATTGTTGTTTCGCCATCCTAATGCTTCTTCTGAGATTTGCCCTGGCCTCCCTGTAGGTGTCCCTGTCCCCTGCCTTAAAGGCAGAATCCCAGGCTCTCAGGAGTGTTCATACCTCTACAGTCATCCAGGGTTTGCAATTCCCATAAACTCTAATGCACTTTTCTGTTGTCACACTGTCAGTGCATGTTTTGATATAAGAGAGTATGGCATCCGTGTATACATTCAGGTCTTGATCTTCGAATACACTCCAGTCAGTGATTTCAAAACAATCGTGCAACTGACTGAGAGCACCCACTGGCCAGGTTTTAACCCTTTTCATAACTGTCTGAGTTCTCTTCCTCAGAGGGACATACTTTGGGCACAACAGGAGTGAAAGATGGTCAGATATGCCCAGGTGGAGGAGGGGGAATGCTCTGTATGCCTGTTTCAGATTAGAGTACACATGATCTAGAGTGTTCTTCCCTCCAGTGGCGTAGTGTGGGGGGTGCAGGGGGGGCTGGCCGCACCGGGTGCAACATCTGGGGGGGCTCGCTCGCACTCGCAGCTCTCTGCCCCTGCCTGGCTCACTCACTCTCTCTCACTGCAGTGCTGGCTGTGCGAATCCGATCCGAGCCGCCGGGTCGCCGCCCACTGTGGAGGGGGGGTGCCAGGCGTGCGGTGCGGTGCGGAGAGAGAGCGAGGGACTATCTGGGGGAGGGACAGTGCAGTGGGCCCACCCAGCGGGTTAGGGGGCGCAAATTACTTGCCTTGCCCCGGGTGCTGACAACCCACGCTACGCCACTGCTTCCCTCTGGGGGAAAATTGCACATACTGAATAAACTTGGGGAAAACTGTCTTTAGACAAGCTTGATTGAAGTCCCCAGCCACGACAAGAGCGCCCTCTGGGTGAGTTTGCTGCTGCCTGGAGATGATGTCATATAGCTTGGAAAGTGCCATGCTGACATTGGCATCAGGTGGAATGTAAACAACTATAATAATTACCACAGTAATTTCTCTAGACAGATAAAATGGCCTACATGTGACAGTCATGGCCAGATGCCATGATCTTGGTTTTCTTAATGTTGAGTTTCAAGCCCACTTTTGCATTCTCCTTCTTCACCCACATCAAGAGGCTCTTAGTTCCTCTTCATTTTCTGCCATTAGAGTGGTATCATCTGCATGTCTTAGGTTGTTGATATTTCTCCCAGCAATCCTAATTCCAACTTTTGATTCATCTAGCCCTGCCTTTCTCATGATGTGTTCTGCATATGAGCTCCAGATGGCTCCTGACCTTCGCTCTTTCTGCCGTGATCTGAAAACTTACCTATTTGAACAAGCCGGCCTGGTCTAATGGGCTTGGGGTATTTTATTTAGTAATTTTTTAATTATTTATTGTAATGGGCTAGTTCTATTTAATCTTATTTTTAACTTTTGTATATTGTATTTTATTGCATTTTTATTGCCCTGTACACTGCCCTGAGTCCTTCGGGAGAAGGGTGGTATAGAAATTAAATAAATAAATAAATAAATAAATAAATAAATAAATAAATAAATAAATAAATAAATAAATAAATAAATAATAGGCAGGGTGACAGTATATAGCCTTGCCAAACTCCTTTCCCAATTTTGAACCAATCAGTGGTTCCATGTCCAGTTCTCACTGTTGCTTCTTGACCTGCTTATAGGTTTTTCAAGAGACAAATAAGATGGTCTGGTACTCCCATCTCTTTAAGAACTTGCCACAGATTGTTGTGATCCACACAATCAAAGGCTTTAGCATACTCAGTGAAGCAGAAGTAGATGTTTTTCTGGAACTCCCTAGCTTTCTCCATGATTCAGCGTATATTGGCAATTTGATCTCTACTTCCTCTGCCTCTTCGAAATCCTGCCTGTACTTCTGGTAGTTCTCGATCCACATACTGCTGGAGTCTAGCTTGTAGGATTTTAAGCATAATTTTACTAGCATGTGAAATGAGTGCAATGGTGTGATAGTTGAACATTCTCTGGCATTGCCTTTCTTTGGAATTAGAATGTAAACTGATCTTTTCCAATCCTGTGGCCACTGTTGAGTTTTCCAAATTTGCTGGCAAATTGAGTGTAGCACTTTTACTACATCGTCTTTTAAGATTTTGAATAGCTCAGCTGGAATACTGTCATCTCCACTAGCTTTGTTGTTGTTCAGATTTCCTAAGGCCCATTTCACTTAACATTCTAGGATGTCTGGCTCATGATCAGTGACCACCCAGTCGTGGATATCTGGGATGTTAAGCTCATTCTTGTATAGTTCTTCTGTATAGTTTTGCCACCTCTTCTTAACCTCTTCTGCCTTTGTTAGGTCCCTGCCATTTTGGTCCTTTATCATGCCCATATTTGCATGAAACGTTCCCTTCATATCTCCAATTTTCTTGAAGAGATCTCTGGTCCTCCCTATTCTATTGTTTTCTTCTATTTCTTTGCACTGCTCATTTAAGAAGGCATTCTTCTCTCTTCCAGCTATTCTCTGGAATTCTGCATTCAGTTGGGTGTATCTTTCTCTTTTTCCCTTGCCTTTTGCTTCCATCCTTTCCTCAGCTATTTGCAAAGCTTCCTCAGATAGCCATTTTGCTTTCTTGCATTTCTTTTTCTTTGGGATGGTTTTAGTTGCTACCTCTTGTAGAATGTTGCAAACGTCTGTCCATAGTTCTTCAGGCACTCTGTCTATCAGATCTAATTCCTTAAATCTATTTGTCACCTCTACTGTGTATTCATCAGGGATATGGTTTAGTTCATATCTGAGTGGCCTAGTGCTTTCTCCTACTTTCTCCTCAATTTAAGCCTAAAGTTTGCAACAAGAAGCTCATGATCTTATTTTAACTGGGGTTTTATTTATACAGGGACAAATATAATTTTTTAAACTTGTTTTTAACTTTTGTATCTTGGTTTTTAATTACCCTGTAAACCGCCCTGACTCCTTCGGGAAAGGGCGGTATATAAATGTAATAAAATAAATAAATAAATAAATGATCTGAGCCACAGTCAGTTCCTCATTTTGTTTTTACTGACTGTATAGTGCTTCTCCATCTTTGATTGCAGCGCACATAGTCAATCTGATTTCTGTGTTGGCTGTCTGGTGATGTCCATGTGTAGAGCCACCTCTTGGGTTGTTGGAAAAGAGTATTTGCTATGACCATCGTATTCTCTTGACAAAATTCTATCAGCCTGTGCCCTGCCTCATTTTGTACTCCAAGGCCAAACTTGCCTGTTATTCCAGTTATCTTTTGGCTTCCTACTTCAGCATTCTATCCCCCATGATGATAAGGACATCATTTTTTGGTGTTAATTCTATAAGGTGCTGTAAGGCTTCATAGAACTGGTCAATTTCATCCTCTTCAGCACTGGTGGTTGGGGCATAGACTTGGACTACTGTGATATCGAAAGGTTTGGCTTTGATTCGAACTAAGATCATTCTGTCATTTTGGGGATTGTATCCCAGTATTGCTTTTCCTACCTTTTTATTGACTATGAAGGTCAGGTATTTAACTCATCATCTGAGTTAAATTCACCCATTCCTGTCCATTTTAGTTTGCTGATTCCTAAGATGTCAATGTTCAGTCTTGTCATCTCTTGTTTGACCACATCCAGCTTGCCTTGATTCATAGATCTTACATTCCAGGTTCCCATGGAGAATAAATCTTTACAGCATCAGACTTTCCTTTCACCACCAGACGCATCCACAGCTGAGCGTCCTTTCGGCTTTGGCCCAGTCACTTCATTCTTTCTGGTGCTACTAGTACTAGCCCTCTACTCTTCCCCAGTAGCATATTGGATGCCTTCCGACCTGAGGGGCTCATCTTCCAGCGTCATATCTTTTTGCCTTTTGGTACCGTCCATGGGGTTTTCATGGCAAAGATACTGGAGTGGGTTGCCATTTCCTTCTCCAGTGGATCACATTTTGTCAGAACTCTCTCCTATGACCTGTCCATCTTAGGTGGCCCTGTATGGCATAGCTCATAGATTCATTGAGTTGCGCCCCTTCACCACGACAAGGCATTAATCCATAAAGGGGGAATCATCTTAGAACTTGATAAACTACACTATCTATCCATACTACCTGCTTCACATTTTTGCAGCTATTTGGAGTTTGACAAAGTAATTAATGTCCTGATTTTCATACTTTGGTTTCAGAACATTCTATTTCTTTTTTTGTGAAATACAAAAAAAGGTATATTATTATTCTGTAGTGAACTAGGAACAGACTTTGAACTCTGCTGACCTTCCATAGATTATACATTCTTTTGCAAATGTATATGGAGTTATTTAGTAATGTAATTTGTCAGCAATGCAACCAGAGTCCAAAGGTCATCAAAGACAATTTCATTGTAATTCTATGGTCAACTCTACTATGAACTAAAAGCATGTATCTCCCTAACATTATTATACTTTCTTTGTTTTCCAAAGTGTTAGGTAGTTATTCAATCCAAGGAGTGCTAACAATGATGATTTGTTGTAATTGCTGTTGCTTACCCATCAGGGTAATTCTAATGGCTGTGCAAACTCAAATATTCTTTTTTCTTCCACATGGGAAAACTTATATGCTGGGGAAACTTCACATCATATTAGTTGTGTTCACCCATTATGTTAATATTTATGGTTTCTTGCTTTTAACTTACCATGATGTGTGGCTAATTTAACAAGTGATGAAAATAAAATTAAGCTATGCCTTATGAACCCAGTGACTGATAATAATGAGTGCAATTATTTGCAAAATTCTCTTTTAATTTTGATGCAGACGGAGAATTAGGCTGTAGCTCAAGGCGAGACAGACTAATATCAGCATCCAATCAGAATGATGGAGGAAAGCTTGGTAGGGTCACTACTGCTGAGAATAGTGTTTGTTTTTGAGAAGGGAAGAATGATCTTTGTTAGGAAGGGTGAGCATAGAATTTGATCATTTGCTTGCATTCTTCTGCCCCATTATTCATCAAATTTTAAAGGCCAGCTTATACCAAATCAGGACTCAGGACTGAGTATATATTATATTAAGCAAGCACGTTGATCTAGAAGTTCAGTCTGAGGACACACCATTGTCAATAATTGGTACTTGTTTATTCATTGTTTGTGTTTTCACTCATGGGGTGAATAATATTTTTTCATTCCTGAACTTCATTCAACCTTTGTGGGGCCAAAGACTGTGTAGTGCAGCTGTTTTTATTCTCTCCTGCATAATTTGAAATGATATATTCCAGATTGTTTTTTCTGTACACTGTTGCTTGGGAAAATGAAACCTTACATCCAAAAGGGCCATTAGATTTTATATTGCATTTCTATGCAATATAATAGATGATTTTTAAAGGAATAATTTCCTTTTGTGTCATTGTTTTGAAGATACTGGCCCCTGGAAGTTACTCTACCTCTTATGACTTCTGACCCAATGTATCTTATTCCATCGATTATGATACCTATTTCTGCTTGAAAATAGGTGATTTTTAAAGGAATAATTTCCTTTTGTGTCATTGTTTTGAAGATACTGGCCCCTGGAAGTTACTCTACCTCTTATGACTTCTGACCCAATATATCTTATTCCATTGATTATGATACCTATTTCTGCTTATCCTGCTTCATCAATCTCAAGGGAACCCATCCACCATGATCTTTAACTAATATACCCCAGATCTTTCAGAATTTCTCATCTCAACCATCTAGAGATAAGAACATAGCAGATAAGAACCTAAAAGTCCATAGGGTTACCCTGGGTGTCCTAGAATATAAATCAAACCTGGATTTTTTTTTCTCTTGATGCCTATCCTTTTTTTGCCTCCAGAAGAGTATAGAAGTAGCAAATAATGGAAGAAATATATATCTGTTTTGAATGATGATAACCACATTCTTATAAATGTTATATAAAATCACTGTAGTGTAGTGCTTAAGATGCTAGAAACTCAAGTTCAAGTCTATCTTGGAAGCTCATGAAGTGACTTTGTAACAGTCATTCTTTCTTGTTATTTCAAAGCCTGTTGTAAAATAAAATAGGAGTAGATAATATGTATATCACTTGAGGTTCTGAAAGAAGGTCAGAATAAAAAAAATACTACATGCTTGGCCATAGATTGATGGATTAGATGCCATAACTTAGCGATGATTTGTAGTGACTGTGTAGACTTTTTCCAGGATGCCTCATCCTTAGCCAGATCTTTTGGGTCTCTCAGTCATATATTAATTGCTGTTGTAATTGAGTCTCTCAGTCCTGCTTCTGGTTGTCTTCTTCATTTTCTTTCCACTTTTCTCAGTGTTACTGACTTAAAGATGTTGGTTTTTTGGATAATGGAGCCAAAATATGTACTTTGATAGGCATTATGGACTGATTTATTTGATGAACCATTGGTTTGTTATCCTGGCTCCCTGTGGTATTCTCTAGAGTTTTCTCAACTCCAAGATTCAAAAAATGTCAGTGTTCTTTCCGTCCTAGTTCTTCAAAGTTCAATTTTCACATCCACAGAGTGTTGCAGGGAAAAAAAAAAATCCATTGCCTACATGATTCAGATCACTACAGGTATAGAAACATCATGGTATCTGAATATCTTCACCGAAGTCTTTATCGCTAGCATATATCGCTAATTTGTGGCATATTTGTGGCATATTTCTTGATGCTAGTTCATTTATTGTTGGTAATTAATCCTAAAAGGCAGAAGCAACCACTTCGCTGTCTTCCCTGCATTTCTGGTTGCTGCTGTCATTCATTTGTCTTCAGTATATTTCATTGTAGTCCCATTTTTCCACTTTGCTCCTAGTCTTTTATTATTAGATTTTGCAGATCATTCACAGTTTTTAGCTACCAGAGCAGTGTCATCAGCATAACACAGGTTATTGATGTTTCTTTCCCATATTTTAAAACCATCCTAGTCTTCCAATCCAGCTTCTCATATTATATATATTTATCATGTGAGCTGAATTAATAAGCATTATAGTTTTGCTGGACTCGTCCTCTGATGAGGAGGAAGAAGTAGAGTCATGGGAATCTAGGGATAATATTCCTGGAACGGGTGATTCCAGCAGTGTTGAAGACAATAACTCCTCTTTGGCTGAGGCAGATCCCACAAGTCTCTCAGACTCCCTGCCCTACAGTAGCATGCAGACTATTATAGCAGTACAGAAGTATGACAACTTCTTAAACTCTGTTCAGCCATCTACTTAAGCAGAAGCATGCTTTAAAGGCACAAGAGTAGAGGGTTGAGTTCTACAGATCAGGTAAACTAGCCAAAATGCAGGCCAGCAAGATAGTAGACTCTAATAAGTAATGTGCTTCAGTTACACATTTGGGTGAAGGCTTGCCTTGGCTTAATTAGTGGCTGCATTTCTGAAAATGCCAAGAATAATTTTTCAAGCCTCAACTCCATGGGGCTTATCTTGCTGTGGAATGGGACAACTCACCATGGACAACTTGTCATAGACAATTCCATGTGGGTTAACTCAGTGTGACAAATATTATCTTCAAATGTTTCTTTGACATACAGTAATTTCCATTTTTACAATAGTGGTGAATATTTGTAGCTTGGATGTAGAATGAGGGTGAAGATTTGTTCTCTGAGCTTGTGACTTGGTTTCTGAAAATTTCTTACCAGGCTATGTAACAACTGGAAATGACAGCCAGAATTCTCCAACCTCTAGGAATAGCAATAGCCCACAAACCCACAGCCACACTCTGCCAGGAATTCTTCAGAACCAAAGACAAGATACAGAAGGATGAAATAAACAATGTAATCTACAAAATCAGCTGTCGCAATTGGGGCAAACATCACGTCAATTAAAAACCAGGGTCCATGAACACCAGCTGGCAGTCAAATGTCACCATCCCAAATCTGTTCTGTACCAGCCTACTACCAGCCCTGCAGAAAAGGCAGGGACAACCCCTTTTACAAAACGGCAAGAGGCTGGAACTAAGCCTGCCAAATTTATTAACATAAAACAGAGCAAACAGAGCAAAGAGAGCAAACACGAACCATGAAACAAGAGCTATTCAAATGGTTGCCTTCAGCAAACCAGCCCTCCCACACATTCCCCTTTTAAACAGTTCAGGGCGTGGCTTCTCTCTGCCTCCTTCCGAGGTGCCCCATTGCCTTCCTCTGTTTACTCCTGATTGACTGCCTCCTGCATCGGGCGTCCTTAAACAGGGCCAGCTGTGGGTCATCTTCATCCACGCTGTCAGGCTCACACAGCTGGGTCTGCGTCGTGACCAGATGGGAGGGGCCTGGCTGAGGGCTCTGCGGAGCCTCAAAGCCATCAACAGCAAGGTCTCCAACACCCCCCCTCCTCTTCTGAATCATCCGACCCAACTGCTGAACCCACAGGCTGACCCTGAATCACAACAAAATCCTTAATCTCTACCCACACCCACACTAAACAGCACCAGTTCGATTGGCACAACAACACAAAAATCACTGACCACACTGCCACACATGATGATCATGAGTTCATCAAAGCCTGGCACTCCACAAACAATTCCATCAATGGACACATTAACTTACTACCAGCCTACGAACCCCTCAGAATCCAAACCAACCGCATAGCTAACCAGAGAGAGTACTGACCTACAATCAATCCACACAAGCCTCCACAACCAGCACTTCACCTCCCAATGACCTTCACCTGAGGTAACCTCCCCATCACAAGATTCTCACTGACTCACACCTGACCCATCACAAGAGCCTCACTTGACACACCCACACCTGACCCATCATCATAAGACATAGTGCCCTTATAAATAGAAGAACACTGACATCCCCTAAACTCTACTGAAGATATTACCTAGCCTGGTAATTAAACCTTTGGGAAACCACCCCACAAGCTCAGAGAATGAACCTTTACTCTCAATTTCCATTTTCTGGAAATTTTGAAGAAACAGTGGCATTGGATTATTTCATGTGGAATTGTCCCATGGTGAGTTGTCCTGTGGCGAGTTGGCTGCAGCAACATGGCCAGGATGGGTTGGTTGTGGCAAACTTTCCCATTCTTCAGCGAGTTGTCCTAGACCCAAACTGTTGGATTTCCTCTAATCATGTCTCCTGTTTTTCCCCCTCAGATTTATCACTTGTTTACTGGATTCCGGACCTCTACCTGTGCCAAGGCTTTGACAATCTACACCAGGGCTTGGAAATCTTGGCTCTTTTATGACTCGTGGACTTCAACTCCCAGAATTCCTGAGCCAGCATGGTTGCCAAGGTTGCCTACCCCTGATCTACACTGTTGCTATATTTAAGATATTAGTAAAAAGAACTCCTTTCTTTTAGAAGTTCTTCTTCAGCTTTGCCTATGACCAGATTGTGGCAGGCAGCCAACCTGCTTTCTTGTTGATTGGCAGCTGATACAGAAAACAAAGACAAGCAGCTTTGTCTCACCCTTTTGCTGACCTGGAACACGGCTTTTTACCATGTTCTTCAAATCTAACTTTCCCTAAAGTTACTTACCCTTGACTCAGTATCACATTCTTTAGGGCTAGATTTAACATTCTTTCATCTACACTTCTTCAAGGCACATACAGTAAAATCCCTATAGCTGAGCACATTTGCCCATGTGGTAACAACGAGGTTAAAACCATCTCCCATATATTTCTATGTTATAAATATTACAGAAACATTGGGTCAATCTACATTGTACTTCTAATAGATACATTTCCTGGGAAGCCAGATACATTTTACATGAACCTTCTTCAGGATTTAAAACCACTCATTACGTGTGCAGTAACTAAATTTTGTTACTAAGATGAAAGCAAGTTATAATTGGTCAAGGATATATTTACGTTTGCTTTAAAATATTACTTGGTTCTGATACATTTTAACTATAGACAATATATTGTTTTTATTTTTATTTCATACATATTAAAGTTTAAGTTTGTCACCAAGTGAATTTATATCCTGTGATTTATTTTGCTAGCAGAATAACAGAGTTGAAAGGGAGGTCTTCTAGTTCAACCCCCTGCTCAAGCAGGAAACCCTATACCAGGGGTAGGGAACCTTGGGTCTTTTATGACTTCTGGACTTCAACTCCCAGAATTCCTGAGTCAGCATGGGTGGTTTAGGAATTCTGAGTATTGAAGTCCAGAAGTCATAAAAGAGCCAAAGTTCCCTACCCTAGCCCTATACCATTCTGGATAAATGGCTGTCCAATTTCTTCTTAAAAGCCTCCAATGGTGGAGCACCCACAACTTCTGAAGGCAAGCTGTTTCACTGGTTAATTGTTCTCATTGATAGGAAATTTCTCCTTAGTTCTCGATTGCTTGTCTCCTTGATTAGTTTCCATCAGTTGTTTCTTGACCTGCCTTCTTATGCTTTGGAAAATAGATCAACCCCATCTTATTTGTGGCAACCACTCAAATATTGGAACACTGCTAACATGACACCCCTAGTCCTTTTCATTAGACTAAAAGGTAAAGGTAAAGGTTCCCCCGCACATGCGTGCTAGTCATTTCCGACTCTAGGGGCCGGTGCTCATCTCCGTTTCAAAGCCGAAGAGCCAGCGCTTGTATGAGGACATCTCCGTGGTCATGTGGCCGGCATGACGAGATGCCAAAGGCGCATGGAACGCTGTTACCTTCCCACCGTAGTGGTCCCTATTTTTCTACTTGCATTTTTACGTGCTTTCGAACTGCTAGGTTGGCGGAAGCTGGGACGAGTAACAGGCGCTCACTCTGTTACTAGACATACCCAATTCATGCAACTGTTCTTCATAATTTTAGCCTCCAACCCCCAATCTTTGTTGCTCTTTGCACTCTTTCCAGAGTCACAACATCTTTTTTATATTGTGGCAACCAAAACTGGATGCAGTATTCCAAGTGTGGTCCTACCAAGGCATAATAAAGTGGTACTAACACTTCACGTGATCTTGATTCTATCCTTCTATTAATGCAGCCTAGGATTGCATTGGCTTTTTTGGTGGTTGCGGCACATTGCAGGCTCATATTTCATTGGTTGTCTGTCAGGACTCCTAGAGCCCTCTCACAATTGCTGCTATTGATCCACGTTCCACCTAATCTATACCTGTACAATGGATTTTTCTCACCTAAGTGTAAAACCTTACTTTTCTCACAATTGAATTTTATTTTTTTAGATAGGATCTAGTGTTCAAGTCTGTCAAGATCCTTCTGTATCTTAAGCCTATCTTCTGGAGTGTTGACTATTCCTGCCAGTTCAGTGTTGTTTGCAGATTTGATGAGTTCCCCTTCTATTCCCTCATCTAGCTAGTTTATGAAGATATTGAAGAGTTCTGGGCCTAAGACAAAACCTTGGAGTACTCAACTGCTTCTTTCCTTCCATGTAGATGCTGTTCCATTCAGAACTACATGTTGAGTGTGGTTTGTCAGCCAGTTATGAATCCATCTGTGATGATGCTGCCTATCCCACATTTTTCTATCTTACCAAGAAGTAGGTTGTGATCTACTTTGTAGATGTCTAACTGCTAATTACTTCAGTAATGCCTTATTGAAATCCAAGTATACTATGTCCACAGCATTTTTCTGGTCCACTAATTTAGTTTCTTTGTCAAAGAATGAAATAAGATTTTTTTGACATAATCTGTTTTTGACAAACCCATCTTGGTTTCTAGTTATAAGTTTGCTTGCTTCTAGGTGTTAATAAATCTGTTGCTTATCTTTTATAGGATCTTCCCAGGTATTGATGTAAGGCTGACAGGATTAGATTCCTGGATCCATTCCCCCCCCTTTTTTTTGAAGATAGGAACCATGTCAGCTCTTTTCCAGTCCTCTGGTAGTTTCTTGGTGCTCTAGGTCTTTGAAAGATATGGTTCAGTGGTTCTGAGATCTTGTCTGCTGTCTCTGACATCAGTTCCAAGATCAGTCTGCTAGCTGCTAGTATATTATTGTATTTATTTAATTCACACTGTTTTTGTTTGCTTTGTTCCTTCAAAGTTTGCTATCATTGATTGAATAAATATGGTTGATTGGTTTATCTGTTGCACAATTAGCCCCTAGGAACATCTTTCCTGTTCTAACTGAGCTTTTCCATTTTCTTGAATATAGTCAATCTTGTCTCTGTGTGCTCCATCTGGTGATATCCATGTATTTCATTTTGAATGTCATTTTAGTTGATTGAAGAATGTAAAAATTGAATTGACAGAAACTGGCAAATCCTTCTCCTGCTTCATTTCTGTTTCCTAAACCATACACTTAGCTACATTTCCCCCAATACTATTTGCAACTTCAATGTTCCAGTTTCCAGCCACATGCATATAAATAAATAATAAATAAACCTTTATTGTCAAAGTACAACATGTGTACATTGAGATTAGCTGAGCCTCCCCCCGTGCTCTCTCCCCCAACACACAGTGACAACAAACCCTCCATCCCACCACACCATGTGAACCAACTACCCCACACACTGGCCTCCCAAGTCAATTCTGCATAAGATTATGTCCCATTTAAAAGCCTAACAGCCACGGATAAAAGCTATTCTTCAGCCTGTTGGTACGGCTGGCTATATTCCTATATCTCCTACCGGATGGTAGGAGAGTAAAGAGATACCGTCCAGGGTGTGAGTCATCCCTGAGAATCTTCCTCACTCTTCCAAGGCAACGAGCCCTGGCGATGTCATCCAGTGGTGTCAGGGGACAGCCCACAATGTCTTGTGCTGTGCTCACTACCCTCTGTAATACTTTCCTATCCACGGCTGTCAGACCAGCATACCAAACCACAATACCATACGAGAGGACGCTCTCTATAGTAGACCAGTAAAAGAGGGTCATTAGCTGTTGTTCTACCCTGTTCTTCCGCAAGACCCTAAGAAAGTGAAGCCTCTGTTGGGCCTTTCTAGCCACCTGGGTTGTGTTAACTTTCCAGGTCAGATCTTCACAGAGGTAGACTCCCAGAAATTTAAAGGAGGAAACTCTCTCTACACAGTTCTCTCCAATGTAAAGTGGGGCAGGTTCCTTGCATCTTCTGTCAATTTTAGATTGAACTTGACTATAAAACTCATAAACGTCCTCTAATTCTGCATCAGTGATTGGGACCTGAATTAAAAAAATGGTTTAAAAGATTGTTCATAAAATCTAATTATCACTGACTGCACTGTACATAAGTGCTGCCTTTGGTATATCCTTCCTGATCATAAAAGCAAGGCCCTTCTTTCTTTGTTTTTGCATTCTGAGTAGTAAAGGTACTACTGGTAATTATCCACTGGTAATGACATTATCTTTTGACGGAAAGTATCCAACTCCAATCTATTTCAATTTGCTGATTCCCAGTCAGTCAGTCTGAATTTGATTCCTTTCATCTATCCAAATGTTGAGCTTTCACACATTCCTAATCCCACTGTAATTCTATCTTTGCAGCTTTGGATTTCTTTTTATATGTCACATAACAACTAGGTGTTTGGGAATCTTTAATTTAACTGCACGATAAACAGGACTGCTATTCCGGTCTCCTCCAGTAGCCTATTAACTGCTATCCAGTTTGAGATTTTCATCATCCAGCAGTAATATTTCCTCTGCTGATATTAAAAGCTTACTGATTCCTTGAAAGGTTTGGATTGGTTTGAATAAAGCTATGGACCAATTGTAGATTTAGTATATTTTGTTATGGATCATTAATTATTATCCTTGGTTTTTTTTAATTAACAGACAAAAGGAAATTCAATATAAATGGTGCTTAATATAGAGCTATAGGTTTAAAGTTGCATTGTGGAATCTATTGAATATATAAATATAAATATTTTCAGTGAAAATATTATTAAATAATTTCCTCCATGTTTTAAAAGAAAGAATTAAATGGAATACATGTAAAAGGATGAGTATGCTTAAATGAGTAATTCATTTAATTCAGCATGAAGTATTCAAATTAATCTATTAGCATTAACAATTTTAACTTAACAGAATGTTTGGCTGTGAAAGGCTAATTGAGGCTGCTGAAACAATATGTCATCTTTGCAAATGATGAAGGTGTTTCATTGCTTGCACAGGCTGTCAACCCAACCCCATTATCCTGAGGAGCATGGAGATTATTAGAATCTCAACATCTGCAAAAATCTGTACAAGTCTTAAAATGAACTGCCCCACTTCTTGTATTTTCTGTCTGCATTTGTGGCTTGAGTAGTTACCGTAAGTCTTCTGCTTCTGCCACACCTAGTTCTGAGTGAATTATTTGCACAATCAATGGCTATACCAACCAGTTGATATACTGTACAGTATATGTCGTGATTCCTTGTATGCTCTTTCCTTGGGAATTCCACTCTTTGATATTTTTTTGAAAAACAATTAACTGATCATTAAGATTTGGTATTCTTATATACCATAACCATCAAAATTATTTAAAAAATCAAATAAATTGAAAGTGTAACAGACAACTGTTAAAAGGTGAAAAGTGGCTTGGACTCAGTTACAGTAATACTAAACTAAATCCAGTTAAATAAATAAAATTTAACTTAAAATCTATTTAAATTAAGTAAATCATGACTAATCTAAATTCCACTATTTTGGTGAATCTTTCTGAAAGACTGTATGTCTAAATTTGAATCCAGCATAATATATAAACAATGGATTAGCTGTAGTAAATTGTTTGCATGTCTTATTTTAATATGAAATAAACAGTAATAAGATATCATTCAGAATAGGATGGAAAGTAGTAATTTAGAAAGACGTTTTATTGATAGTAAACAGCTCCATATTTTGTCACATCACCAAATAGGGATCATATAAAATCAGTACTACAGCAGCCAGTTGATATTTAGCTGTTATTAACAGGACATTAATTCTATGTTGGAAACATTCTCTTCTTACAAGTAACTCCAAATTGTCCAATTGGATGATAAAATAATTCAAGATTATATTTCTATATAAAAATCCTTTATTACGGGTTCAGTTGCTTTTATGCATGGTGACCAAATCTGCAAATATATTCTTTTTTTTTTGCTAGATCTGGTCACTGTTTCTTAACATTCAGAAAGTATGATAAAATCAGAAAGGGGCTGTGAGTCATTGCTTATATCTCCTCTCACCAATGATGCATACTTCTTCCAATCCAATCAGTCATTCATTCAACAATAGCTGGAAGAAGACAATGTTCCTATGTTAACTCTTATGCATGATGCCCTTATTGTGAGACTGGGGGCACTTTATACATGTTAACTGTGGGAAGAGGCCTGAATTTGCAGAATCCCATGAATAAGAAATGAGTGGAAACCTTTAAGATAACCAGAGTACAGCTAGAAAAATTCTGAAATCATAAAGAACATGTGATTTACAATATGAGAAGTTCAATGGACAGGAACAGAGAAAGATGTCAAAAACTCTATGAAATATATAGTATAAAAGGTAAGTATGGCTACATTGCTAACACCAATCACAAATATGAGGACCTGCTATACTGAACCACAAAAACAATTGTATGTAAGAGGGCCTACATAGAGATAGCATAATGTCCCTGTTCAGCAGATACCAACTTATGGAATGAGCAGAATTGCAAAACTGGGCAGGAAAATGTAAACAGTAAACTGCTATTGAGAAAGGGTAAGAGTAAAACACAACGACACGGCTATATTTTCTTCTTCATCATCAACATTGTTGCATCTTATTTAGTGATGGTTGAATACTTGGCTTGGGTCAATATCCTTTTCAAAAGTGCTCCTGTATCAGATTTGATTATGCTTTTGGGGGTGGGCAGTAAAAACAATTTTAAAAGATATGTGCTTTTCCCCATGATTCTGAAACCCTGCATAATTTGGTTTACAGACAGTATTTGTAATCTGTTGGAAAAGACCAAAGGAATTATGGCTCATTGTGAGCAGTGATACCAAAAGTTTGCACAGTCCTTTTGGCTCTATTCCTTCATGGGAGTAATATGAAAAAGGTAGTGTCGCCAGATGTGGGTCACATTGTTTGATTGTATGCTTTCTAGTGTATAGGTGCACATGCTGCAAAAGACGAAACTCAAAAATCAAGGGCCAAAGAAAAAAAGGTAAGAAAAGATAAGTGAATCTCTTTCCTGAGGTGTTTCTGGTTTTGAAAAGTAGAAACTAGAACACCATTCTCTGGAATATACTGTTCTAGTAAAAAGAGTTATGCCCCCCTGCTGTGGACTTTTTACTAGTGGTTGTATGTTTTCACTGGCTACATTGCACAACACTGATTGTTAAATAGCGGGTTCTTTGGTGCAGGAATGAAGATGATGAACAGAGTACAGGGTAACTCATTGTTCATTTCGTGCTGGAACTGTACTGGGGAAATGCCTGCAACTAGCCACAATATATAGTCTAGCCCCTAGGCGGCAGCCAATAGGTTTGAATCAACCATTGCCACCTGGAGATAGCCAATTGCAGCACAGGAGACTTGTAGTCTGGGTTGCTGGAGAGCCGTTAGCTGCTCCAGCAACCCACGTGGTATTTCACAAGAGCCCAGTACATAACACTGATCAACTGAAACATGATTATTATCTACGCTTTTCTGCACACCGCTCCCTATCAATAAATAATACTCCACAAATCTCACAGAGAAGAAGCTCTGGGCAGTGGTTGACATCAGCTCAGTGGCGGTTCTCTAATTTTTCCTTTTAAAAATTACCTTCCTGCTTTTAATTAAGCAGAGTTTTATTGATTAATTCCAAGACTGGAATTTTAAAACCAATAGATCAGGGGACTTCAAACTTGGCCCTTTTATGACTTGTGGACTTCAACTCCCAGAATTCATCAGCCAGGTGCTTGGCTGAGAAATTCTGGGAGTTGAAGTCTGCAAGTCATAAAAGGGTCAAGTTTGAAGACCCTTGCTATAGATCAAGTAGTGCAGGAACATCATTTCCTAACTCAGTCTCTTTTTCTCTGCTATACATCATCTTTTCTTTATTTTGATGCTCTCAACTAAGTTGGGACTCCAATTCCAAGAAAACTCAGACGTGCTGAAAGGCTAAGGAAAATCTGGAGTTGTAGTTTCAACACAATGAAGGTTGGGGAAGCATGCTAAATATCTTAATGCCTTGATGGTTTTCTGATAGGGGGGCTGTTGCCCTTACTTATTACATGTGCCTCTTCAATCTTTTGCCTTTTTTTTCTATAAACAATTTTGTGATGGAAAGAAAGAACATAAAAGGAAGGAGGGGAAAAGACCATCTCCCAGTGGCTATTCTTAGCTTGTGCATGTAATTTCAAAAGCTCTTTTTTATTGGAAGAAAGCCATTTGCTAATCTCAACCCCAGCCTTCCAGTCCCAATTCCTAATATCAAAAAACATTTTTTTCTTCAATTGCAGTGTTGCCATGAAGACACAAAGCTTGATATAATTACAAAGGCGAACTGCCAAATCTATAACCCTGGCTTCTGGTCTATTTTCTGTTTTGTTTTGTTTTGAGGAGGGGTATCAGCTGAGCAATGTTAGAATGTCGGCCTTGAGGACATGACCCTTTGCCACAATATTTATAGCAATAGGAAAGAACAGATAAATCAATGCTGATTAGCAATGAAATATTTTCCAGGGAAGGATTAGTTATTCCAGGCCAAATGGACCATTATATAAAGATATTGATCACAACCTCATTGGCCAAAGGAAGCAGCTTCCATTTTCCATTAAGAGAGGTTGGTTGGGAGAGAGGACTGTGGCTTCCTCCTGTCTCCATGACAGATCAACTCAGGTTTGTGAAGCAAATGAGCAGGGTTTATTGCTCGTTCAATTGGAGAAGAGAACTCCTTGCCTAGGCATAAAAACAGCATGCAGATGGCATTGTTTATCTTTTTATTTTAGCTATTTGTTTCAAGTGCTCAGATGGGATAAGTACTCAAGCGTCTGCTTGTTTTAGTTCTCAATATTTGCATTAAAGACTTGGTTGAGCAAGGCGATTGGCTTTGTAAGGTTATTATATTCCAGCGTCAGACTTTCAGTTTTTAACTTGCCATCCTACTATTTCCTGATATTTTTCACAGCATTGTTCATCCTAGTAACTGACCATGGAGTCTTTGTTCTGGTCAGTTTTTTTTAAAAATCCCATTTATATCCCGCCTTTCTCCGAAGACTCAGGGCGGCTTACAATTTAAAGCACAAATCAATGTGCTTAGCAATAGCCTTCATTCTATGTATATGCCTGCTTATTCACACACACCCCCAAGCGGCATTATTACAAAGTCAGCTTAATTGCACCCAACAATCTGGGTCCTCATTTTACCTACCTCGGAAGGATGGAAGGCTGAGTCAACCTTAAGCCTGGTGGGATGCGAACCTGCACTAATTGCAGGCAGCTGGTGTTACTTAAGGAGGCATTAGCCCACTGCTCCACCAAGGCTCTTTTACATGGACTCCTTGTTTGGTGACTGTTCACAGTTACGATGGTGTTCAAAAAAAAAACACAATATTGCAACCAGTTTATTTATTTAAAACATTTATATAGTTGCCTATCTTATAGTGAACTCTGGACGGCTTCCAACCAGCAATTAAAACCTCATTGATATGCACTAATGCACTCAGATACGTATCTATTAAAAGCACAAATATTAAATTTGATACCATAGTTAAACTTTCACATGCAGTCTATCACAAAGTCATTTTGTCAATCTCATCCTTTCCCAGCACTTGGGGGGAAAACCACACCTTACAGAAAGTTGGCCTGCCGAACTTCAGGAGGAAGGGTGTTGCATAGATCAGGGGCTGTCATGGAAAAGACACACTTCCCAGATCCATAAAATGGTAATATGCAATTAAAGTGACTTGGAGCAGGTTCTTGCATTTAGTACAACCTTCACAGTCCTCGTATTTATGACATTTGCAGGTCTGTAAAGCAAAGACAAATTATAAACATAGTTGTGTTTTCATTTAGCAGCCACTTCATTTAGTTGCCGATCCCATTCGTGGTTGCTTAAAGAAGACTACCAATATGGCCCATGAGATCTTGCAGCATCTTCTGTTTCTGAGAACATTCCTACCCAGAGACTTTGTCACATTTTGAAATCAGTTCATAATCTGTTTATTCTCACGATCTGAGTTGAGCTCAGAACTGAGTCAGTTTATTTCTAACTCTTCTGAGTAATTCTGTACAATTGCAGTGAAACCTAATTTCTTCTTTTGAAATGGCAGAGTCGGCTCACTCCATTTCCTAGGTTCTTCATTTCGTGCTGGAAGTCTGTCTTTGAAATTGGCAGCCATGAGAACAATCACGGGTCAGTTTCACATTTTTTGAGGAACTGGGGAAGGGAGATGGTGATGTTTGAAAATACGGCTCAGAAGCACGCATTGGAATATGCCTTTTTCCCATGATACTTTATTTCATTGTCTTTTAGCTCCATGGCACCTCCTTAAACAGTCTTTTCACAGTGGAGGGTGGATGGGTTTGTCTGTTTCTGAATTATACACATTTTGCACTTATTAATTCACAAGCGCATTTCATCTTCTTTCCTCCAGTTATGGGAGGGGGGGAAACCCACCCTGAAATAAACAGCTCTGTACATTTTGTGTCATAGATTTTGAATGGATTTATAGACACGTTGGCACGGTTTTCAAATATAATGCAACGATATATTAAATATACTTTGATGACTTTGCTCCAGAATAATGCACTCAGAGGAGTAAGCTTCTATAGCCAATGGTCATTATATTTGCAAGTGATTCAGATTCAATCTGATATCTGTAATTATCAGTACTATGCATGCAGTTTCATCTATGCATAAAGCAAAGAATAAAGGAATAGAGGCAGGATAGAGATCTGTCAGACCTAATAGGTAGACCAGACCTACTTTTATTGAGATTGACTATAATAACAGAATCTTGCACATCTTATTGTGCTATACCTTTCCCCACTTATTATATTCCAACGAATTAGAATAGTCTCTTCCATAAACTGCTTAATTCTCTGGGTTCCAGTTAAAAAGGAGCTTTTCATATCTCAGAGACCAGAACTGGAAGCTTTTAGCTTGCGTTGAACCTTGCAGTTTCTTTGAACTGTGATCTAAGGATGCAGGGCATTTCATAAACCACACTTGGTACAATGCTAACCTATTATAGCTAGCAAAAAAGGGGATGCAACAAAGAATATGACAAAAGTATTATTTCCTAAATGCAGAGAAGAGAGAGAAAGAAAAACAATTCCCTCTCCAGTTCTGATTAAGAATATTGTTTTCATGAAACAGGCAGTAGCCTTGTCATGTTTTCCATTAAAATGCATATGTGAGAAAAGTGGGGTGGGGGAACCTGTCCATACTGAAGTCTAATGCTCTTGAAGGAAAACTGTAGATTATGCCCTTTAAATGCTGCCATATTAATTTAAATAGGCATGGTGGCTGATTAAGGGAAGTTGAAGAAGTGTGGGAACCACTGTCATCACTTATGTGGCTGAAAGAAACAATCAGATCTTTTTAATCATACATCAGCTTGGGCTAACTGCAGCTTCTAGAATGTCTCAGTAAATGCATAATTACTAGGTATAGGTATAAACAAATAGATTCTAATTTGAAAGGACAATATTTGTTTTGGTTTTCCCTTTCTTTTGGTTTTTCTTTCATTGCCTCTTACTAGCTCTGTTGATAATTCTTCTATTTTTCCCTCCTCATCTTCACCCTTCATTATCCGCTTATAAAATCTCATGTTATCATATAGCTTCTTCTAATGTGATTGCAACTTGGGGCCCTGCTTAAAGTTAAATTGATAGAAATAAGAAGTTTTAATTCAGTTGCATTTCAAATTATAGAAAGCAGTCCTATGTCGAAAGCGTATGGTAGATATGTATTAATGAATGCTCAATCAGACTTATATATCCTTACAGCTCAAAGAAAGAGCAGCCTCTTGAGTTCCTATTACAGGGTTATTAAATAAATACAATATTAGGACAGTTCCTCCTTTTGCCATAGGAGAAGAAACATTTTTTTTTCTCCTAGGGCACATCAACTATGTGCTTGGACAGCCTAAGATTTTTATGTCTATATGTGTTATAAGAAGCATAGATGATAAATTCTTAGATAGTTAAATGGCAATTGCTTTAAAAACCTTTGTTGGAATTGTTCAAGATAATAAAAGAAAAAAAATTGATGAAAAATAGGGAAAAAACTTTAAGAAAAAAGAAAAGAAATGAATAATGAAAACTTCTACCCTTCTTTCTATGAAGTAACTTCCTCTTTAGCCCTTTTTAATTTCGAAATCCATAAATCATCAGTTCACCCTTTTCCTCTTTAAGCAAAAAGTCCACAAAAGGCTTCCAGTCTTTAAAAAGGAAAGCCTTTATACAATGGAATTTGGGTTGCATGGGAGCTTGGGGGGAATTCTCAGCAAAATCAATAATTTACTGGTCAGGAATTGCCTTGTACTGTGTCCAGGGTCTATGCATGGCAACTTATGAAGCCAAGATCTTTTCCTGCATTGTTTATTTCCTTTTATCTCATTGTAAAGAGAAGCCAGAATAACAAAATTGTATCTTTAAAACCACACAGATAGAAAGTAGAATGAAAATATGATTTCAAGCCCCAAAATGGAGGCCCAGTTGAACATATTGTGTTGTAGAGAGAAAAAGATGGGCTTTCTCACTCCACATATGCATCTGTTTCATGGAGACAATACCAAACTATCCTTCCCCCCTCCCCCCCAGGCAGTAGAAGTCTAGGCACTAAGAATAGAGCAGAATCAAGCTGGAAGGCAGCAGACTGTGATGCTGGTTGAGACCCCATTTGGTCTAGTGGTTAAGGCACCAAGATAAAAAGCCATAGAACATGAGTTCAAGTCCCACCTTAGCCACAAAAGCCAGCTGGGTAACCTTGGGCCCATCACTCTCAGCCCAACTCACCTCACAGGGTTGTTTTTGTGGGAAAAATAAAAAGATGTGTTTGATATATTCACAACCTTGAGTTGTTTGTAAAAATAATAAAGATAGGTAGGATATAAAGCAAACATATAAATGCTAATTGTTCAGTCCTCCTACATCCCATCAAAACTTCCAGCAGCTTGCTGTGCTCTCCCAATCACACACACCCAACTGTGGTTAGTGGGTTTATTAATATTCCCCCACAACTCCCTTCACCAAAACCCCAGAACTGTTCCGATTAATTTCAGCCACAAGCAGACCAGTGCTAGTCCACAGATCAATGGCCAATGACTCCACAAGGCATTTGAAAGTTTCCCAATCAAAATAAATCCACCAGATAAAATTAAATCCACAAATACAAGAGGCTTCATGATGCAAGAAAAGTTCAGAGTTCACAAGGCATAATCCAAGTCAAGGCACAGTGTCAATCCAAAGCAAGGCAAGAAACACAACAACCAGAAAACACACAGCTAGGAAATGAACACATTGTTCCCAGCATCACTTCCCTCTCTCTGCAGTGCTAAATAGCCAGCTTCTGATGCAACCTATCAAGAAGGGTGAGGCTTTCTCCTCATGAGTAATCTGTTTGACCTTTTCTGCTCCTGCCTTTTCTCTGCCCTATGTGTTCTTGGATCAGGTGCAGCAAGCAGTTCCTCTTTCTCATCACTGACTGGTTTCAGCTGCATGCTTTCTCCACCTGAAGCCTCTGGGCTGTCCTGGTGCAGCTGTGTTTGAGCCAAATCCCTCTCAGATGGCTGCTTGGAGCCATTAACCAAACCCCCTTCAGACATGCCTAGAAATGGTTCATCTTCCTCCAAACTGACACCTGGAGAGATAATTGGAGAAGTATCCAAGTGGTGTGTGTGTGTGTGTGTGTGTGTGTGTGCGCGCGCGCACGTGTGCATCAGCCATTCTTGTTGAAACCGGGTAAAAAAGAACAACGGTCATTGTTTTTTTCTTCTTCTTCCAAAAATGTCTTCCTTTTAGCATCAGGCGCCTTCCCTTGGTTGGCTCAAATGTGGCTGAGGTTTCAGAAAATGGCTGGTCTGCAGTGCACATTAGGACAAAGCTATTTTTGGAATTGGTTGCCTTCTGACAGGTGACATTGCAGTTCCTTCTTCTAAGCTTAAACTTGTAACATGTCTCCAGCTTTTTCTTTGACTTCCTGGGAACCTTGGTCAATCCTTCTCATCTTCATTGCTACATGGCAGTAGGTTATTGTCATCTTAGGAAAGAATTTGACCATACTATATCTTCTTCATACTATATCCTCTGACTTGGTAAGGCCCTGCTTGGAATACTGCATCCAGTTTTGTTCACCATGATGTAAAAAAGATGTTGAGACTCTAGAAAGAGTACAGAGAAGAGCAACAAAAATGATTAGGGGACAGGAGGATAAATCATATAAGGAACAGTTGCTGGAATTGGGTATGTCTAGTTTAATGAAAAAAAGACTAGGGCTGACATGATAGCAGTGTTCCAATATCTCAGGGGTTGCCACAAAGAAGGGGGGTGGGGGAGTCAAGCTATTCTCCAAAGCACCTAAGGGCAGGACAAGAAGCAATAGATGGAAACTAATCAAGGAGAGAAGCAATCTAGAACTAAGAAGAAATTTCCTTACACTTAGAATAAATAACCAGCGGAACAACTTGCCTCCAGAAGTTGTGAGTACTCCAACACTGGAAATTTTTAAGAAGAGATTGGACAACCATTTGTCTGAAATTGTATAGGGTTTTTTGCCTGAGCAGGGTGTTGAACTAGAAGACCTCCAAGGTCCATTCCAAATCCTCTTCTCTTCTCTTCTCTTCTCTTCTCTTCTCTTCTCTTCTCTTCTCTTCTCTTCTCTTCTCTTCTCTTCTCTTCTCTTCTCTTCTCTTCTCTTCTCTTCCCTTCTCTTCTCTCTCTTCCATTCCATTCATGTGGCTGGTTTCCTTTGAGGGAACTTCATAAAAGATGGAAGATGATTTGTATGAATCTGAAATGGCATTTGAGGAGGGAAAAATCATTTTAATTTCTCCCTTTCTGCCAACAGGTGTTCCACTCTTAATGCTGCTCCTGGTTTATTGCCAATCATATTAGAGGACCCAAGTCTGCTTCTAATATATTAAATAGGGCACAATGGTCAGAATATTCCATATTGCATTAGGGAAGTCATTGAAAAGAAACCTCCTATGGAGATGCATACCTGTCCCAGCAGTAATATTACTATACTACTGTAGGGAAAAGAGAAAAAGTAATTCCTTGTGGCAGGCCATAATATCACCAAGAATTGATAAACTTCCTTTTAAAATCTCCATGTGTTCTCACAACAGTTCACTAGGAAGATGAATGGCAGAGCTTCACACTTTGATTATATTTGTCTGTATTTTGAAAATACTGACAAATATAATCAAACTGTGAGGCTCTGCCATTCACTGATCAAAGAGAGAAGCAACCTGGAATTAAGGAGAAACTTCCTGACAGTGAGGACAATTAAGCAGTGGAACAGCTTGCCTCCAGAAATCGTAGGCGTTCCATCACTGGAGATTTTTAAGAAAAGACTAGACAGTCACTTGTCTGAGATGGTATAGATTTTCCTGCTTGAGCAGGGGGCTGGACGAGAAGACCTCCAAGGTCCCTTCTAACTTCTATTCTATTCTATTCTATTCTATTCTATTCTATTCTATTCTATTCTATTCTATTCTGTTCTGTTCTGTTCTGTTCTGTTCTGTTCTGTTCTGTTCTATTCTATTCTATTCATCTTCCTAGTGAACTGTTGTGAGAACACATGGAGATTTTAAAAGGAAGGTTATCGATTCTTGCACTGAAAACTTGTTTGTTTGTGTAGAGTCATTTCTTTGGGAGGAAACTGTCCCTATGGTGGTCATAATTTATCTTCCATCTCTGACGTGAGAAATTGGTAAATGGATTGAATATCACTTACCTTGCTCCAGCAAAGAGCTGATTCCCCCAGTGCAAGCTCTTTAAGCTGTTACTTTAATGAGGGTCAGAGACACTTGAAGGGTTTTACAGCTTCTTTCACTCATATGAGTCCCATTGGAAGGTTCACACAACTTCTCCAATATGTTTGGATCCTGAGCAAATGGCCATACAAATTTATTTGATGTCACTATGAGGAGCAAAAGTATATCTGAAAAATCCTAAATTGGAATCATGCCTGTAAGGGGTCATGTAGGTCATTGTGTCCTATCTCTATTCAAAGTAGAAATTCAAATTAAAGCATAAAGATATATGGCCACTTAGCTGTCACCTGAACATATCCCATAAAGGAGTAATGGCCCCACTCCTCTGAGCAATTGGTTCCTTTGTCAATTGATTTTCAGCAAGAATTAACTAACACAGGTAGTCCTCCATCTATGACCAATTGTTTACTGAAAAGGGCACTGAAAAAAAATTACTTGTGATCATTTTTCACACTTACAACTGCTGCTGAAGCATTCCCATAATCTTGTGATCAAAATTAGGTCACTTGGCAACTGGCATGTATTTATGACAGTTGCAGTGTCTCAGGGTTGTGTGATTACTTTTTGCAAACTTCTGACATCTAAAATCAATGGGAAAGTCAGATTTACTGAACAACCACATTACTGATTTAACAGCTATTTTACTCAATAACTGTGGCAAGAAAAATTGTAAAATGGGGCAAAACCCTCCCAACAACTTTCTCACGACTCAATTGTGGTCGTAAGCTGAGGACTACCTGTAATGCATCTGTTAGTTAATCCGAAATCTTTGTATCTGTGTATGCATTTGTGTATCTACCTTATATATAATTACATGCAAACATGCATGCACATGTGTGAATGCTTAGTATGCTTTTAAATGAGACATTAAGCTCCATCACACAGCAGATATATTTTGTGATCTTTTGCACGCTGATCTTCTCAAGGAAAGCAGAAATTGAGAAAAGGAATCAGAATGAGGAATTCCAGTACATTTTCCAAGACTTTTTTCTTCATAGAACTGCGTTTGGCTTCTTGAAAATTTGCCCTTTTGGTGTTCTTGGGAAGTAGCTCTTGCAGAAAGTTGTAACCCTTTTTTGTCTCTTTGAAAAACAAAAATGGGGAGTCTGAAGTAAAAGCTGAACAGCACAAATCTAATATATACTGGAATTAGAGAACATTCTAATTTTCCAGCACATCAGAAATATATTAGTATTTTTTTATTGTAACCAGAGGAAAAAGCAAAATATTGTGTCATCCACCAGAGGGACATAATTGTGCATTTTGGAACAAAGGGATGGAGCAGAGGTAATGCCAGTAGTAACAAAATCATCAAGCAATTTAGCATTAGTTGGAACAATTTTAGCAGAGCCCAAACATACGTTCCCTCCTCCACAAATTGTTTTAGACTTGCCATTAAACCTTACAGTAAAATGAATTTCATAATACAAGGTTTCTACCA
Source organism: Vipera ursinii (assembly GCF_947247035.1). NCBI lineage: Eukaryota > Metazoa > Chordata > Lepidosauria > Squamata > Viperidae > Vipera > Vipera ursinii. The sequence continues at coordinate 274,923,575 of NC_139512.1, read as the reverse complement.
AGATTCAAAACACCAGGCCCAGAACAAAGCCAGTTCAGAGTTGCTTTTCATTTACTCAAGGCAGAGTAGGTGACTATACAGTAATTTACCTTGACTTTCATTTATGAACTCCCTACTCAGGTATGTAGGAACACTGTGCAGATCAAAGGAGGACAGCCTTTGATTTTACACGGCAAGGAAAATGGCAAGGAAAAAAATAGCGAGTAATGGACAGGTCTGCCTTCAAATGAGGGTGATTGCGATCAGGCTACATATGTTGCTGCTTGCAGTATCTTGGGAGCAGGTTGGGGGGAACAAATTCCTTTATTTAAGAACTTGACACCCCTTGCTGTGCCCCTTTTTCCATCCATAAGTGTAAGAAGGTAGATTCATATTTTCTCCTTCTGTCTTTCCCTTTGTATGAAATCCAGTCAATCTACCTGACATTTACTACAGATAATCCATACTACAGGCTTCTATTCTGCTATAAGTTTCTTTACATTATTTACAGACAATACATAATAAGTATTGGAAATCTATCATTTGGAAATCCTTCCTGCTCACTGTGAAGTTGGAACATGGTTTAAAAAGAAATATTAGCATTGTTTATAGTTTTGCTGTATGTTTCACTCTGTTCTGGTAATGAGCATCAAAAACACAGTCATTTTAATATTAGGACTGTGTGAATCTTCAAAGGTAAGATGAGATAAGAGATAAGAGGGCAAGACGAGACGAGACGAGATGAGACAAGACCTTCCAGGATTTCACACAAGGACAAGGACAAGGACTTCCCAAAACTAGCTTATTGTTAGGAAGTTGTCTTTTAGTAATCTGCTCTTGGCCTCTAGTGGGCCTCTTAGAAAAACCTCTATTGAGTATCATGAACGATGCACTGCTTGAGTTCTCTGCTCTGCTTGCCAAAAGCTTTGGAGAACACTTTGAAAGATGCAGCAGTCCTTCCTCCTGCAAGGCTGCTGCAGGTACGCTATCCAAATCCTATATCTCTTTGTCTTTTCCAGGATGTTTTTGCCAAAGTCCAAAGAGACATTTGTTCAGCATAAGTCTTTTCTAGCATTGTAAAGTTTAAAAGTTCCTGTCCACTGAAGGAACTCACAGATGCAGTGAAGCAAAAATCCCAGTCAAGGCAAATTTAGCTCACCTTGCACAAGCCAATTCATCAACTCTGATTTTAAGAGGACAGTTCACAAACCTCTGACCATTTCTTCTGAAATCCAGGAATCCCATTCTTCATTTATAAATTCCAGCACAATTCAATGTGTTATAACATTATGATGAAAGGAAATGCTTACAGTTGTTTTTTATTCTTTTTCGTCATGCTAGATTATAGAAGAGCAGACTCCATTTTCTTCCCCCAAATTAATGCTTTAGAATGCACACAGATTTGCAGACTGAAAAAGTTGGGCTCCTGTCAAAACCAAAGATCCAGATGCAAAAAATAAAATAAAATAAGGTTCTGCTTTGGCAAATTATCTGAGAAATTTTGGCAGATGCCACAAGATTAATAGAATTTCAAAGTAGATTTTTCAGATTTTGAGTCTTGCCTCCACCAAATCTTGCTTTAAAAGTGATTCAAATCTAAAGATTGTTATTTGGGAGGCAAACTAACAAAACACTTCTTGGAATTATGTAGTTAGTTGCACTCCAACTAATCCGGGATCCCTATTATATCCACAAACTTCTCTAGCTTCATGTGGATCTTGTGAACATCTGTGGGTTATGATGGTTTTCTCTTCTTGACTGGACATTTTGACTGGCTCTCAATTTGGAAAGATTTCATTAAGTAGATGATGGATTCAAGTAATATGAATACTCTTCTGTGATCTGTTGTATGCAATCCTGACCAAGCTTTGTTATCATCTAACCATTATAAACCAATCTACACCATGGTATTATTTATGCATGCATAGGTGAATATGAATGAATGGTGATGATACGCTTGGTGAGGTGGCTGATGTGTGAATGGCTATGAGTAGAAGTTTAAAATAAGATGTGTAAAAGAATGAATATACATATATACAACTTCTGGCTTGCTGTCTAATAAACTATGAAGATTAAATAACTGTACTACCACACATGATTTACAAAACTGTATGCAAGTTCTAGAAATAGAATATATATTTTAATCCTTCATAGAATCAAATTTAGTAATTGCCATAGTCAGGGCTTTTTTTCTCATAGAAGGCTCAGAACGGTGTTCTGGCACATATTTTTTTTTTTGCAAAAAAGAAAGCTCCCTCTATTGGCTTTAGGAGTAGGCAATCTTGGTTCTTTTTTATGACTCGTGGACTTCAACTCCCAGAAACTCTGAGCCAGCCAAGCTGAGGGGAAAGAGAGGTTTCCAAGCTGAGCCATGCTGGCTCAGGAATTCTGGGAGTTGAAGTCCATGAGTCATAAAAGAGCCAAGGTTGCCTACCCTGCACTAGAGGAGGACATTAAAATTATTTACAAGGTTACTTCTTTAGGAACTAAACTTTTAGAATCGAAAACAGCTAATTCAAAAAACCCAACAGGAAAGAACCTCACATTTTTCATCTGCTTCTGTCTTTTGGAAGGTAAAATTAGATAACAAAACAATCTATTTCCTATGTTAACATCTCTGCAATGAAATCAATAAATCAATAAGGAAAGAAATGAGAAACATTTTTCTCAATGTAATATGTCTAATTTAGCTGATGCTAGAAAAAATAGTATCTTTTGTACACTCTTGGAAACTATTTTGAATCTATAACCATCTATTACAACTAAACCACTTTAAATTAAACAATTCTTAAGAATGAAATATTCTTAATTTGGACTTTACTTTTACTGTTTGGACTGTTGTGTGTTTTGAAAAATAGATTATTTAGAATCTAGTTATGTTGCACTTCAGTCTTTAAACAATTAACCTAGTATATACATAACAATATATGATGTTTTCCATGGTGAGCCTAACATCAATAACAACATTTATTAAAAAGGTTAAAATAATTTCTGGTGGTATTATCTGTACATTAAAATTTTGTTTAGTCACAATCTTTCACTTTTCACATTCTGGACAAGCAGTCGTCATGTATCCTAGCAAAAGATGATACATATGTGCATAAGTCCTTCGGGAAAGGGCGGTATATAAATCTAAATAAATAAGTGTAGTCAGTAGCATATGCCTTTTTAAAAATATCAAACATGCAAAGAAACAAAAATAAGTCCAAAATATCTGTATTACATCCAGAAATGCCAACTTTGCAACCAATATTTCTCATCCATAACTATGGTACCTTAAGAATACCTGCATACATGGAAATGCTTCTCTGGGATCAGTAATGCAGCAGGGATTGCTTTTTCCTTCCAGTAACAGATTGCTGGGAAATACCAAACATGGCCTTGAGAATTCCAATGTTTGTTACAAATTTTTATGGATGTGGTTGGAAAGAGGCTGTTTGGTGCTGGAGACCACTGCCCTGAGGAACACAGCTCTCGGTCAGGGTTCAGAGCAGCTCCGAGTGGGGGGCTCAGCACAGGCTGCGGCATGGCAACTGTGGGGAGGGGAATCCCCACGGTCGCTGTGGGGAGGGGAATCCCTGCAGCATGTGGCTCCGAGTCGCAGGGGTGCAGGTACAAAGGAGGGGCAGCGACGCCTTAGCAAGACACCAGCATCACTCCCAGTGACAACACCTCTGAGTTTTTTTGTTTGTTTTTTTACAAAAAAAGCACTGGCCATAGCAATATTTTATAATCACACATAAGAGTGCAATGATATATAATGGATTTCTATTTTTCTTGTGATATATAAATAAGCTCACATTTTAGACAACCTTCAAGCTGGCTTGCTTTTCTAGCAGTGACAGTCAAATATATCTGAGGTAACTTGGAAAATACTATCCTAATGTCAAGACGTTCATGATTTGCATAAAACTAGTAGAAATAACATTTTAACCTGATTGATATTAATGGTATGAATCTATTTTTCAGATCAGTTGACTCGTGATTATTATTAAAAAGAACCACTGCTTGATTACCTAGAATGGAGAGCTGAAACACGCTTTGGTAAATTTTCTTCTGACATATGTCCTTTCCTGCAAAGATTTATATCCTTATTATATATAACTTTGGGTGAAATTGTCAGATTATTTTATGTTATAGTTTTGTGTTGAATTTTTACAAAATGTACTTCAGTGACATTTGCCATTTAAACTAGTAAAAAAAAGATCTGATCAAAAGATGTTGAGACTCTAAAAAGAGTACAGAGAAGAGCAACAAAGATGATTAGGGTACTGGAGGCTAGCACATAAGGAACGGTTGCTAGAATGGGGTATGTCTAGTTTAATGAAAAAAAGACTAGGGCTGACATGATAGCAGTGTACCAGTGTCTCAGGGGCTGCCACAAAGAAGAGGGAGTCAAGCTATTCTCCAAAGCGCCCGAAGGCAGGACAAGAAGCAATGGATGGAAACTAGTCAAGGAGAGAAGCAACCTAGAACTAAGGAGAAACTTCCTGACAGTTAGAACAATTAACCAGTAGAACAACCTGCCTCCAGAAGTGGTGAATGCTCCGACACTGGAAGTTTTTAAGAAGAGACTGGACAGCCATTTGTCTGAAATGGTATAGGGTTTCCTGCCTGAGCAGGGGGTTGGGCTAGATGACCTCCAGGGTCCCTTCCATCTTCTTCTTCTTCTTCTTCTTCTTCTTCTTCTTCTTCTTCTTCTTCTTCTTCTTCTTCTTCTTCTTCTTCTTCTTCTTCTTCTTCTTCTTCTTCTTCTTCTTCTCCTTCTTCTTCTTCTTCTTCTTCTTCTTCTTATTATTATTATTATTATTATTATTATTATTATTATTATTATTATTATTATTATTATTATTATTATCCATATTTAGTTGTGACTTCATGAAAGAGTGATCTCTGAGTCTCTTGGAACCAGCAAGACTCTCAAACAATGTGATACGAGAAGAGTAGATGTTACTGCTCTGAGTACCTTCAGGATAATCCAGAATGGAATGTAAACTTAATTATTCAGAAGAAATGATGTATTTTTGTTGCATTGCATAGATCTTTGGGATGTGTGAAACATGAGCTCTATGATTTTTTTTAATAGACTGCATTAATACAACTAAAGTGAATATACTGCTGCATCTAAATTTTTGTGCTGATATTAAAAAGGCTTCATCTTAGGATAAAGGATTATCTTGCTGCAGTTTATCAGGAGCCACAAAGAAAAGTAAAGGTTTACTTGCAATATGTTCTACAATGTTATTTTACACAAATGAAGTTGGCTATTCCCAAGTTTAGCTTTAGGTCCAGCTTTATTCTTTAGATATTAGTTATGCTACTATCATTCTAAATTAGACCACTTGTTTTGTATGTTAAACCAAACGAATGTCTTTTGTTTCTGATCTTTAGTAATAATATTGCTAAGAATTTGCCCAGCACAAAAGATTTCTGAAAAATGGCAGGTATCTTGAATGAAATGCTGGTAAACGAAAGTAGGCACGCATTATGTATATCCTATCTTGGCTCACAATTGAGGCTGTTATTTATGGAGTCGGGAAAGAACTCAAGCAGGTTGTAATTGCTGCCTTGGAAGCAATTGAGGTATCATTAATGTGCCCATGAAACTCATGTCAAAGTATCCTAAAATTCTCTGTATTGAACTGCATGTCAAACAAATGTCATCAGACATTCCAGACAAATGGCTGGGCAATTGTTGCTTGGAGATCTTCATGACAAAGTAGTCGCAGTTGTTCAATTGCCTAATAGCTCAATACAATGAATGCTCAGAGTTCAGTGTGATGCTGTTTCCTCTTTTCTTTTGTTTAGGCAAGGCAATGAATGGAGGCAAAATATCCACTTCTGAATCTAAGATTTCTCTTCCTATTGCTAAATTTTCATGTCCTGGACCTTGCCATGAACTGCTTTATAAATCCTTAGTAAGACCACACCTAGAATACTGCATCCAGTTTTGCTCACTACATTAACAAAAAAGATGTTGAGATTTTGGAAAAAGTGAAAAGAACAGCAACTAAGACAATTAAGACAAAAACATATGAAGAATGGTGGCAGGAATTGGGTATGGCCAGTCTAGAAAAAAGAAGGACTAGGAATGACATGATAACAATATTCCAATATTTGAGGGGCGGCATAAAGAAGAAGGGGTCAATTTATTTTCCAAAGCACCAGAGGGCAGGACAAGAAACAATGGATGGAAACTCATCAAGGAGAGAAGCAACCTGGAATTCAGGAGAAACGTCCTAACAGTGAGGACAATTAACCAGTGGAACAGAAGTTACCTTCAGAAGTTGTAGGTGCATCATCACTGGAGGTTTTTAAGAAAAGACTGGAAATCCCAGTTTGGATTCTTCTGCTTATGAATCCTCCTTTCTCTCAAAGAAAAGTTTGCATTCAGTTTACCATTTACAAATATAGTGTAGAGTAGAAACAGGGGAATGGGTGAACATTGTCTCAAGTGAAGAAGATGAAGGAGGAAAATAGAAAAATATTGGATTTAGAAAGCAACCATACTTTGAAGACAATTCTATATTTGTACATTGAATTAAAAAAATGCAAAGAATTTAAGATGAAGATGAAAATATTTAACAGCAACATTGCTGGTTTTGGGTGTGTGTGTGAAAAATTAAATATTTTTTCTGGAATTGGTCAGTGGGACCAAATAGAAACTATAGTTTCAATATGGTAATTATTCAAACCAGTCTTATGTACACTCAGCCATTATATAAAACTTATTGTAGCCATAAAATGCAGCCAAAATTCAAAAGGAGTCAGGCTTGTTTTCATAAGAAAAGCTCAAGAGCAAGCAAAGGCCAGTGTCCAGGTTAAACAAAAAAGGTTCCTGAAATAATAATAATAATAATAATAATAATAATAATAATAATAATAATAATAATAATAATAATAACAACAACAGCAACAATAATAATAGAGAGCATTATAAAAATAACAGAAATAAAGGCAGAATATAAGGAAAAACAGCTGGATCACAGATTAAATAGATGGAAAACAAAAGCTTTGCATGGACAGCATTTGAAAAATATTGAAGGAAAATGTGATAACATCTTGACATGGGCATGGCTTAAGATGGGAACCATCAAGAAAGAAAAGGAAGGCTTAATAATGGCTGCTCAAGAACAAGCACTACAAACTAATGCCATGAATGTGAAGATACAAAAATCTACTGACAATCCAAATTGCCGACTTTGCAACAACAAAGTTGAAACTATTTCACATTTAATATGTGAGTGCAGCAAAATAACACAAACTGATTACAAAGCTAGACATGACCAAGTTGTTAAACTAATCCACTGGGCATTGTGTAAAAAATACGACTTGCCCGTGTCCGAAAAGTCGTGGGATCGCCATTTGGAACACAACCCACCAGATATTGCAGTCATAGAGAACCGAAGCATACAGTTGATTCATATCACTGTACTAGGAGATGCCAGAATTGAAGAAAAAGAACTGGAAAAAAATACCGCGACCTGGCCATCAAAACTGCACGATTATGGATGAAACATGTAACAGTGATACCCATCGTCATCGGGGCACTGAGAACTATGTCCAAAAACTTTGCAAAATACATCAAGAAATTGTAACTTCCTTCAATAACTCCAACAAAGCTACAAAAAACTGTGCTACTCAGAAAATCTTACATTTTCGGGAGATACCTTGTTGATACCTAGGATGCTGGCAGCAACTTATGTCAACCATTAGTGCCAGTCAATTTGAGTGTTCAGTTGACTGAGTTTCATGTTTTATAAATAAAAGTTTTAATAATAATAATAATAATAATAATAATAATAATAATAATAATAATAATAATAATAATAATAATGTCAGAAGGGACCTTGGAAGTCTTCTAGCCCAACCCCCTGCTCAGGCAGGAAACCCTATACCATTTTGGACAAATGGCTGTCCAGTCTCTTCTTTAAAACTTTCTGTGTTGGAGCATTTGCAGCTTCTTGAGGCAGGTTGTTCCACTGGCCAATTGTTCTAACTGTCAGGAAGTTTCTCCTTAGTTCTAGGTTGCTTCTCTCCTTGACTAGTTTCCATCCATTGCTTCTTGTCCTGCTTTCAGGTGCTTTGGAGAATAGCTTGACTCTCTCTTCTTTGTGGCAGCCCCTGAGATATTGGAACACTGCTGTCATGTCACCCCTCAACTGCAGAGCTCGGAGTTATATATTTAACCAGGCAAGATGGACTATAATTGAGCATTTTTCCAACTCTGTTAGAAAACATAACACTTAAATACAGGAAGCTTTCAGCTTCTGCCTGAGCAAATGGGTCAATAATGAGTTCTCATTCCTGGCATCAGATGGTCTCTGATAACTGATGTTGACCTCCTGAAGCAGGTCTTTCTGGGAGTAGCCCAATATTTTCCCTTTGTCTTATTCTCTGGATTTCGCTGAATGACAAGATCTAGGTTCAAAAATGATGTAGCCTCTCTACTTCTACTTAAACGAGAACTGTCTGTATCCATTTATTTGTGCCCTTCCTTTTAATCTTCCTTCTCATCTGAGGAGGATTCCTCAGTCAAGGACATGACACTCATGAACATTTGCATTTGTTTTTTAAAAAATAATCCTATTAAAGCTTATAATTACAACAATAAAAAGTCATACAAACTAAAAAGAAATAGCCTATCATTTTGAAATGTACTTTCAAATCAGTCTAAATCTTGGCAGGCAGACTTCTTTCTTCTCCCATTAACATCTTTAAGCACATTGTATCTATAAAGGCAGACACTCTTAAAATTAACTTCTAATCCAATGTTCAAAAAGATTCTTCAATATGTCCACTGTTAGAATATTTTGCTTCGCTAGGTAGTTGTACGTCAAGCTTGAGTGTCCTCCTTTAATTATAATCTTTAGTTCCTCTAGTTCCCTCTAGGGTCTAATTTTTAAAGTCTTTATTGTATTATGTTTTCTTACCGAATCCAGAAAATAAGCATTTTCCCATGGGTGGGATTTGCATTTTTCTAAAATAAAAGTTTCAACCACCCTTTTGCTGTTTATTTTTTTAAAAAATTGAGTCTTTAAATTTATATTTTAAACTTTTTTCACTAAAAATTGAAGGAAACTCACCTAGTTTGATAAAATCTCTCTGCCCAAAGGTTCCTAATAGCCCAAAACAAATTAGAACATTTCTATGTTGTTGATCACTTTTAAGAAGCTTCTCCAGCTCTCTTGATATGCAGCACTGCTGAGAGTACATCGTAATAAACACAGAGGTCACGTACTGTATTACTTCCAATTTTATTCCTAAATGAAAGATTCTCTTCAAGGTAAACAAGCTATTTTGGGAAGAATGGCAGTATAGGAATTGTTGTTGTTGTTAGTTGTGAAGTCGTGTCCGACCCATTGTGACCCCATGGACAACTTTCCTCCAGGAGGTCCTTTTTGTACTGTCCATGGGGTTTTCATGGCAAAGATACTGGAGTGGGTTGCCATTTCCTTCTCCAGTGGATCACATTTTGTCAGAATTCTCTGTTATGACCTGTCCATCTTGGGTGGTCCTGCACGGCATAGCTCATAGCTTCATTGAATTACGCAAGCCCCTTCTCCATGACAAGGCAGTAATCCATGAAGGGGAGTATAGGAATGTGACCTCTAAAATTCTCTGATGGTAAAGACCTAACCCTGCAGGCTTAACTGACATTTGTAGTGTCAGAAACTGAAAACTTTATGACATTGAAAAATCTCCACAGTAAGAACTTTGTTCCTCTGGCAGGTGAAATAAGGATTGAAGACTGAACAATTGTGAAAGAGTTTGACTATAATATCTATATTCTAAAGTAATTTTATGGTCAAAATCAGCCAGCTCTGTGAAACTTCCAAAGCACTGGATAGTTTTCAATACTAGAACAATGCAATTTGCACCTTGTATTCCTTTTGTTTAAACTACTACAATTTATAATATGATCTTTTTCCCAAGAATTTTTGAGTAAGTCACAAATATTTCAAAGGTATTCTCTATGTCATATAGGAAAATTAAAGTGTTTAGTTTAAGCACTGGGTTTCATTTATATGTCTTCAGACTATTCCTGTTATGATTGAGGACACTGAGGATCACATTGTTAGTCATCCAAAATGCTGAGAGCAATCAGATAGGAGTAGAAGTGGGTGATCAAGTATTTAAGGGATTCTCCTCCAGGGGCTGATTCCAGTTGATATTGATGGGGAGACTTGGAAGATCCTGGTCCCTGCTTTGAAGGATCCCTTGAAGCTGTATGTTCTTCCTGTTCCTATTTAACATATATGTTAGACAACATATATTTTCCATCAAGATTATTTTCCATCAGACGTGAAGACATGTTGATGGTACTTAGTTTTACATCTTTATTCTAAGTCAACCAAAAGATGCTGTTGAGGTCCTTTCATGGTATCTGGAGGTTGTGGAGTCAGGATGGGGAAGAATAAGCTTCATCTTAATTCTAGTAAAACTAAGTGACTTTAGGGCTTTAAGACTCCTTGGATCCAAGGATTTTTTTTCCTTTTAATTTTGATAATGTAGTACTTTTGCAGATACAACTGTTGTGCTATTTCAGATCATCCTGGACTTGTAAGCTCCTGTTTGAACAGCAAATGACAGTTGTGGTCAAAAAGACCTTTGCACAACCTGTCTTGTGTGTAATTATATCCATTTTTGGATTAGGAGGCACTGCTCATGGTTATTCATATTTTGGCCACCTCCTGGGTGAACTAATACAATCTGCTGTAGATGAGGTTCCTCTCAAAAATGTTTGGAAGCTGAAACTGCAATATAGCAGCTCAAGTGGCTATAGCAGTAACAATAACATTTAGTCATCATGTATTCATTCCTCCTGGATCTAGGCTTGTGAAAGGATCAATTTCACGTTGATATAAAGATCAATATAGGGCTCAACCTGATCTATTAGGTAAAGGTAAAGGTTCCCCCGCACATGCGTGCTAGTCGTTTCCGACTCTAGGGGCCGGTGCTCATCTCCGTTTCAAAGCCGAAGAGCCAGCGCTTGTCCGAGGACGTCTCCGTGGTCATGTGGCCGGCATGACTAGACGCCAAAGGCGCACGGAACGCTGTTACCTTCCCACCGTAGTGGTCCCTATTTTTCTACTTGCATTTTTACATGCTTTCGATCTGCTAGGTTGGCAGAAGCTGGGACGAGTAACAGGCGCTCACTCTGTTACGCGGCACTCGGGATTTGACCCGCCAAACTGCTGATCTTCTAATCAACAAGCTCAGCGTCCTAACCCACTGAGCCACCGCGTCCCTTGATCTATTAAAAGTATGATTCTTTTTTACATTTTTAGGCCTAGAATCACTTAGGGATGATCCTGAAAAGAGTCTATAAAGCCATATTCCAATATTGTAATTTAATGCTGATTTAAAAATATGTCTAGAAGGTCTGGGAAAATACTACTCATAATTGTTAAGAAATAAGATTTTTCTAAAAAAAAATACATTATACAAAAAATAAACCTTCCAGCACCCACCATTCTAAAAAAAGGAAGGAAGCAAGGAAGGGAGGGAGGGAGGGAGAGAGGGAGGAAGGAAGGAAAGGAAGGAAGGAAGGAAGGAAGGAAGGAAGGGAAAGAGCGAGGGAGGAAGGGAGGGAGCAAGGAAGGAAGGAAGGAAGGGAAAGAGGGAGGGAGGGAGGGAGGAAATATCTGAGGAATGAATCAAGCAGGAAAACTAATTCTGCTGATGCCTGCTACTTTCAGAGAAATGTTACTGCATCCTGTTGTAAGAGATTATCCATATAAATATATAATTTCTAGTAAAGTCTGAAATTATAAGAGATTGTAAAATAGGTTGTCTGAGGTTAAAAGCAGATGTGTTACTCTGTGGTGCAATAATACCTTTATCTTTTCCTTCCTACAATTCTGCCACTGCAATTTATGAAACTATCAGCGTAACATTATTCTTTCTTTCCCCTGGATTGTAGATGTGTCTATTTTTATGCCGTCTACTCTCCACTGCAGCCACACACGTACCATTTGCAGCTTTGATCTTATGAAAGACTAATGTTCTGTCTTCTAGTGTCTCATAATGGGATCCACGTAAAATAGAATGAAGCTATTCTAAACTTGTACAGTGAGTGGGAGACATGGTATAATTCTGTCACTGAACCTCATTTGCTCATGTGTTCTGCTTCTCTGGTAAATTTGTTCTTACAGAACTAGCACATATCTATTTTTAAAGTTGCCAGAGTAAAATGCTTAACATTAGAGAATATTTATCAGAATGTTCTGGCATCAAGCTCTGCATCCTCAAACCTGAACAGAGATATTTTTATTTCTTACCCATGGCAATTCATGGACATTTTCAACACTGTCTTTAATTTCTTTCTGTCATGCACTCATATTTATCATGCACTGGGATTCTTAGCAAACATCCAAAGCAATTCTTCATTATGGTCACAATTTTGCACCAGAGATGGGAACCTCTGATTCTCCATTGTTGCTGAACTATAACTTCCAACCAAATTCATCAGTTCCTGCTTACTGCAGCAACGGAAATGTGGAATTTTAGCCAATTCTGAAGTCTTTCCCAAATTTAAATGAGCGCCTCAGTTATAGGTGTCTGCAAGAGGGACAAAGGAAACAAATTATGAAAATATGCACAATGATATCATTGTACAAATGGCAATAACTTATGGTCTTGCATCAGATATTGGGATGCAAGTAAACATCTAATTTGCATGATGATGTCACCGTATATATGTCTCATAATTTAATTTAATTTAATTTAATAATATTTATATACCGCCCTTCTCCCTGAGGACTCAGGGCGGTTCACAGGGCAGAATAAAATACTAAATACAAACGTTAAAACAAGATTAAATAATTGCCCATATTAAAACAGTTGGAATCAAGTTCTAAAACACCAAGTTAAAATTAAAACACAAGAATAAAAACCCCACCAATCCCCATCAGGCTAGGCCGGCTTGAACAAATAATAATATTGGTGTCATTGTGGTTTGCCAGGATTACTTCTGAATTGGGACACCAGTATCTCTACAGCTGCCTTCATAGAACTGCCTAGATCAGATTATTTCTCCCAATAAGGGTTAAGCATAACTTTTTGTAACTGGAATGAAACTAAAGATCAGGCACCTGAAGTAGAGGGAAACTTATAACTAATAGTAGAGCATTTCCACAGTTTAATAGGTGAGGTGGGAAAAATAAAAGAGTGTTATTTGCTTTTATGTTTTAAAATTTTCTCTAGTCTAGTGAGGTAACCTGTGAAAATTAACCCAGCAAACATGCAGAAATGATTGGGATGCTTTAAAACTGGCTGCTAAGAAAAATGGACAGCAGCTGTTCTTGAAAAAAGTATTCTGTTTATGTCAATGGGAGTTGGATGAAAGCTTGGAAGTTTATAGTCTTTACAAAGTTTTATTGCTGCTTTCAGTACTTAGTAGAGTGATGGCTTTTAGCACCAGTGGGGAGAATTTAGAAGACAAGTCTAAGTTATTAAATTTGGAATTATGTCCACCTTATTAATCAAAATGAAAAAAACTGGTTTTAAAGGAAAAGTAACTTTCTGATTTTGGTATTGTGTAACTTTAATCATGTCCTCTGATTATGCTTGTGGAGTATATTTAATCATGTCCTCTGATTATGCTTGTGGAGTATATCATGGGTTCCCCCAAAGCAATAGATCTTATATACCCAGTGATCCAAAGCTACAGGATAAGAATGACCTTATGTTTTCTACTATGTGCCATATGTTGTGCCTGAACCTTAACATATTACAGGTTACAAATATTAGTTCATTTTCCAACCTGTATTAAGCAATAGATGGGAATTGCCATGAAATTATGACTTAGGGCCCTTTCTATATATTTATTTATTTATTTATTTATTTATTTATTTATTTATTTATTTATTTATTTATTTGGATTTATATACCGCCCCTCTCCGAAGGGACTCGGGGCGGTATATGTTGGATAATCAACAATAACGGCACGATTGCCGTTTGGCTATGGGACTTTTTTTCTCATATATTTATTTTCACTAAAAGCTGGCAAGCAAAAGAATCTTTAAACAATAAAAAAAAAATCCTCGAGCAGAAAACATGATATTGGATGTGAAAAGTATTGCAATCAATAAGTCAGCTTTTATATAATCTCTCAATTAACCTGGGGGATGTATTGGATCTTTAAAATGAATGGAGCAAAACCTCTGCAAACTGCAAAAAGGAAATACTGTACTTCCTTGCTCAGATAAGTCAGGAACCCAGTTAAAATGCTTAGGATCCATCTTTTCCCAAAAACAGTCACCTGAATTTCTTGTATTTGGGCTTTTAAAACAGAAGATATAATCTCTTTGTCAAGAAGGAATGAAGGTCCATTCAATCAAAAGCATTTTCTCTTCTATGTATTTGACTTTAATGTTACCAATAAAATGAAATGCAATTGAATAAAATGAAATGAAATAAACCTTATTTTTTGATAGAAAAGGAGAACAAACACTATTTAAAAGCATTCCAATTTGAAATAGATTAACAATATTTGTGTCATTTTTGAACAATTGGAAATTGTTACCTTTGAATGCAGAAATAAAACCAAAGTTATCTATTATCTGTTGTTCAGGTTAAATAAATCTACTTTCAGGGTACACAGTAATATACCTTGCTAAGTTACATCACTCAAAAATATGCTTTGTGGAGACAAAATACTTCATCTCAGCAAAGCATCATGGCCAGTCCGAACATAGGTTACACCAGTAGTTTCTCATTTATTGGGGCAGTATCAACAGTACAAAATGTAGCTTGGATGCCTAAGCAAAATGCTAGGTACACCAAAAGGACATCAAGCAGCACAAATTCTGTATAAATAAGGAAATATAAAAGGTTCATTTTTTTGATTGGTTGCACAATCCAGCTATGAGAATTCATTACCTATCTCTATTCAATTTCTAATCAATAATTTGATTATTTTGGTCAGTTTCACAATCAGATAAGAAAGCATCAATATTTCACTACACCCTCACTACACCCTCCTTGGTGGAGCAGTGGGCTAATGCCTCCTTAAGTAACACCAGCTGCCTGCAATTAGTGCAGGTTCGCATCCCACCAGGCTCAAGGTTGACTCAGCCTTCCATCCTTCCGAGGTAGGTAAAATGAGGACCCAGATTGTTGGGGGCAATTAAGCTGACTTTGTAATAATGCCGCTTGGGGTGTGTGTGTGAAAGCCCTAATAAGCAGGCATATACATAGAATGAAGGCTACTGCTAAGCTTGTAAGCCGCCCTGAGTCTTCGGAGAAGGGCGGGATATAAATGGAATAAAAATAAATAAAATAAAAGTATGGAGTCTATACAGAAAAAATCTTAGAGACCAGGTTTGAGTGCAATCTCTGTTTCTTTATTGTTGATGATAAACTGTCAATTAAGAACTGGAAAATGTATTACTACCATCATCATCATTAGTTATCATCAATCATCTGTATTACTGTAGATAAATTTGGAGTTATTGCATCATGAATATTGTGGATGAATTCTTCTCTCCTGTTCTGCTCTTAAATGGAAAATAACAACGAACAACAAACAAGGATGCATGGCAGTATAATGTGAAAATAATATGTTACTTTAGAGGTTTGTCTTCCAGAAGAGAGCTGATTGGGTCAAACTATTTCCTTATGTAAAATAAATATTAAATAAAGTTATAATCCTGCCTTAGGCATAAAACCAACTGAGTGTTCTGTACCAGCCTGCTACCGGCCCTGCAGAAAAGGCAGGGACAACCCCTTTTACAAGAAGGCAAGAGGCTGGAATTACGCCTGCCAAATGTATTACCACAAAAACAAACAGAACAAGACAAACCAAGAAACAGGAGCTTTAAGAAGCATGAACTATCCAAGCGGTTGCCTTCAGCAAACCAGCCCTCCCCACACATTCCCCTTATATAGAGTTCAGGGCGTGGCTTCTCTCTGCCTCCTTCCGAGAAGCCCCATTGCCTTCCTCTGTTTACTCCTAATTGACTGCCTCCTGCGTCGGGCATCCTTGAACAGGGCCAGCTGTGGGTCATCTTCATCCACGCTGTCAGGCTCACACAGCTGGGTCTCTGTGGTGACCAAGTGGGAGGGGCCTGGCCGAGGGCTCCCATCAGCAAGATCTTCAACCCCCTCAGCAAGCTCTTCAACACCCCCCTCCTCCTCCTCTGAGTCGTCCGACCCAACTGCCAAACCCACAGGCTGACCCTGAATCACAACACTGAGTGACCTAGGACGTGTCTCTCTCTCTCACCCCATGGAAGGAAACAATAGGAAACCACTTCTGAAATCTTGCTAAAAAAAAAACTGCAGAAACTTGTCCAGGCAGAAACCAAGAGTCAACACTGACATGAAGGTAAATGCATACAAGACAACAACAAGACATCATTCAATTTTGGAAATGATAAACTTTAAACCATGTTAAGCGGAGTATCCAAAAACCATTAATACATTTCTGAAATAAAATCCTTAAGATAATTATCTTGAAAGTGTACTAAATTCTACAAATATATCTTGGGATATTGCAACATTAAGTATGGCCTGGAAAGAGAAGTTTGGTACAGCAATTGATAATACAATTGCTAACAAGGTAGACCTCACCTTATGATCATTTAATGACAAATCAAAGTAATAACAGCCTTGGAAAAAGTGAGTTATGACTTGGCATTGTTATTCAGGCTCTTGGCAAACAAGTCACATTAATGACAGTTGCAGCATTATGGTCATGTGATTGTGATTTGTGACCTTCCCAGCCAGCTTGGACCAGCAAAATGAATTAGGGAAGCTAGATTCACTTAACAACCATGTGATTCACTTAACAACTACAATAAAAATGATCATAACAATTGAGTCTAGTCACATGATAACTTGCTTAATGATTGCACTAACCTATGATGGAAATTCCAGTCTGAATTGTGGTTGTATGTTGGGCACTACCTATAAATGAACAAGGTGACCAATTGATGGAAAGCAAATCCAACTCAAGCATGATATATGTTCTACATTGCATATATGACATACTAGTAGATAGAGACTGAGTTTGGGAACTTCTATTGAATTTCCTTGGACTTGCAACAGTTTAGAAATCTAGAACATTTGTTTTGCTCTATACAGGCAGAAAAGGCAGACACAGCCACACTTCTCTATGCATTAATGATTCACTTGTGGAGATGGTTAGCAGCATCAAATTCCTGGCTGTGCAGTTAACAGGTAGGCTGGCTTGGTCACTCAACAATGAGAGACTGGTGAAGCAGACATTGCATGAGAAAAACACATCTTCCTTCCCCTGTCCTGACCACTTTCTACAGGGAGATGATCGAGACCATCCTGTCATACAGCATCACAGTCTGGTTTGGAAGCATCACTGCTTCAGACAGGAAGGTAGTGCAGAGAGTGGTGACGATTGCCAAAAAGATCATTGGCAGTTCCCTCCCTCCCATCCAGGACATAGCACAGAAGCATTGTTTGAGCAGGGTCCGTAATATTATCTGGGACACTACACATCATGACCTGTTTTCCTTGCTACCTTCTGGGAGGAGGCTTTGTGGCATCTGAAGCAGAATATGCAGATTCAGCCATAGTTTCATTCCATACAGCATTAAACTTGTGAACTTTCAAGCTTCCTTCTTCCATTATATATTCAAGATGGACAGTATTTAATATTTATTTGTTATGTATAAGTAAAGGTGTGGGTCTATGCATATGTTGTATATAGGATGTTTAGGTGTGTGTCATGTACGTACGTACTGTATGTGTTCACTTTGAGAGTGGGCAACTAAATTTCATTTTTGATATGTGCCATTGTTCCCACAGTAAAAAAAAATGACAATAAAGGTTATCTTGTCTTGTCTTGTCTTACCTTACCTTACCTTACCTTATCTGTTTCTATAAAAAATTGTCAAGATTTAAACTCATCATTTGGAGAGCTAACGAGTATAGGCTGAAGTAGGAAAAGTGGGAAATGACTGACCTTTTAAATTATGATAATATACCCAAGAGTAATATATTTAATTTTATCCATTTGCCTAAAACTGATTTTATATTTTTCATAAGTGGATTATCATTTCTCAGCACTAATTCTCCAAGCAATTTTTGAATTGCCTCCCTGAAAGCTTCAGAACCAAATACAATGTATGACTACATATGAATGTTGTGGAATCAAAGATGGTTTGCAAAAATAAAAGGGACAGAGATGTACAGAGAATGGGGTTGATGCAACATGCATTTGAGAGCCAGTTTGATGTAGTGGTTAAAGCACCAGGGTAGAAACAAAGAGACCATGAATTACAGTCCTGCCTTAAGCTTGAGTTAGACTTCTGGGTCACTGCATGTTGGGAAGCATACTGTATGCGTGTGTTGTTCAGAGATGGTTGCATAGCTGTTGCATTTATACTTCTGTGAATGTTAACATTTTGGCTAGGGGGTACTCAAATAGCAAAGCACAGAAAACATAGATCAAACAATCAGCATGCAAGACACCCATCTCCACACAACGTGTAGTTGAGATTTCAGAAGTGTGCGTATTGGCCCATCTGCAACCATATGCAACCATCTGCAACTATCTGCAATCATCCACCAACCCCTTTGCAGCATAGGTATGAGTCAACACCATCTTTTTAAAATTGTTATTGCAGATTGAGAAGTGATCTTGTTGTCCTAAAAAAGTGGGCCATATTGGATGCAATATACTGTAAAAATGGAACAGTGGGCGAATATGTGGTTGAAAAGACTGACATTTACATTATTTTATAATCTTAAAAAGAACTGTTATAAATTGAATGGAATACTTTATTTGGACAAATATGATTAGACACACAAGGAATTTGTCTCCAATGCAGAAGATCTCACTGTTCATGAATAATGATAATCATAATAATACTAATAAGAGAGGGAAGTAAAGAAGGTAATAAGAAGGATAAATAATAATACTACAACCATACTACATGGATAAATATACCTAAACATTAGACAGCACTGTGAGAATTAGGCATTCAGCAGAATGTCAGCATGGAATTGGTGTATTGCTGTGTATATCACCAGGGAAATTGTCTAGCATATATAAAAGTAATTCAAACGTATGTTGGAAATGTGAACAATAAAAGGAACATTTTTATCATGCTTAATAAACATGTAAAAAGCCTGAAATTTTTAGTTTCAAATACATATACTAATACATAAGATTTTAAAGACTGATTTGCAATTGAAACCAAGGGCTTTTATTTTGGGACTGATGGACAAACGTTTGGAACTGTTACTTTTACACATGATAACGGCGGTAAGTTTATTATATGCACAAAGGTGGAACGATTCAATATGACCCTCAGTGGAGGAATGAATGGTGAAGATGATGGAAGTTAAAGAGATGGCCAAATTGATTTTTTTGATTTAGGAAAAGAAATTATCTATATCTGTATTGCTGAATGGAAACCATTAACAGATTTTTGTATCAAACGGAAAAAAGTAACTTATGATTCATGGTTTTGTTTAGAAAATATAGATTATAGGTCCCCAGCCTTTTTGGTTCTGGCCCAGAAAGGGAAGCAGGCACCGTTACGTGCGTGTGCACAAATAGGCTGCACACGAGCTGATGTGCATGTGCAAATGGGGCTGTGCAAGTGTGAGTGCCACAAATGGAGTGGCGCTTGCACTGGTAGGACACTTGGGGTGGGGCAATGCTAGTCACAGTGGGATGCTCAGGGCAGGGCGTTGCTAGCACTGTTGGGATGTTCGGAGCGGTTCTAGTGCTGGTGGGATGTTCGGGGAGGGGTTGTGTTAGCACTGAGGGATGCTCACAGTGGCACTAGTGTGTGGGGTGAGTGCATGCACACACGTACGTGCACTGGCTATCACTTCACACGACCCAGTGGCCAAGTGGTAGTGGGCCATGGCCCATAGGTTGGGGACCCCTGGATTATAGAACAGAAGAGAGTTATATTGTAATCCTAGCATAAGGGGTAAATTTATACTTGTGCTTATGATTGATGTAAGGAAAATCAGAAATGACTTTTTTATATTTTCTTTTTCTTATTTCTGCACTTTTGGTTTTGTCTTCTTTTACTTTTACTTTTCTCTCTCTCTTCTCTTTATTCCGTATTAATTTTTGTGAGTTTTTAATCTTTCATTTTAAATTTTTTAAATAAAAAAAAAATTATACAGAAACTAAGAAGTGGAAAAGGCACAATTGGTTGTTTATTTATGATCCAGCCTGCTAGTTCCTGAAATATAAGAAAAATGTCTTTTCCTGAGTTAGAAATAAAAGAATCAAAATGTCATCCATAAAGGGATCAATCTTGTATTCAGTGCAAATGTTGCAAATGTTATACCTTGTCATGCAGTGTGACTTCAGATTGTCTTAGGTAGTGATTCACTGTCAGCTGCAGAGAGGAGAGGATAAACACAAACTCCAGGCCTCAGGATTCTTCTCAAAGCAATAATATGAAACTCTGAAATTCGTTCTCACTAGTGTTGGTGAACCTTTATAGGAATGTTTGAGGCTGAAATAAATTCTTCCTCAACCTTAATCTTCAAAGTAATTTAAAAAGTTAATAACATCCCACTATACCTCTAAGAGAGAAAAACTGCAGAGAATCTTAGCGTGTTGGCGTAATGAGCATCATTGAATGCTCAAACGAATGCTCATGAATCTAGTCTACCATCTGCTGATTCAGCATGAAAACTCATTTGTTGGTGCATTGCAATTAGAAATAAAAGAATTGATTCTCTATGCAGGAACTGATGTAAACATCTCAAAATTATGTGTTAATAATATCTGTAAGAAGCTAAGAACTCTACATCTTTCTTAATCTTAGAAATGTCAACAAATCTGAAAGTTTGTCAAGTCCCCAACCTCAACCTACTGAATGATTGTGATATAACAGTTTTAAATGATGTGCAACTACATCTTTAAGTATTTACAGTACTCAATATTACGACTATTTCTGGTTATTATAAGAGCCTTGGTGGAGCAGTGGGCTAATGCCTCCTTAAGTAACACCAGCTGCCTGCAATTAGTGCAGGTTCGCATCCCACCAGGCTCAAGGTTGACTCAGCCTTCCATCCTTCCGAGGGAGGTAAAATGAGGACCCAGATTGTTGGGGGCAATTAAGCTGACTTTGTAATAATGCCACTTGTGGTGTGTGTGAAAGCCCTAACAATCAGGCATATACATAGAATGAAGGCTACTGCTAAGCTTGTAAGCCTCCCTGAGTCTTCGGAGAAGGGCGGGATATAAATGGAATTAAAATAAATAAATAAAATAAATATTATTTTTTCATTCTACTCCAGGGTTTTTAATTATAGCAGTTGCTCATTTGGCTATTAGATTGGTCAAAGACAACTAGTTTTGTGTTCAGTTTGACCAAGAAAATAATAAATCTTTCTAAAATCATTTAAGAGGGACGTGGTGGCTCAGTGGGTTAGGATGCTGAGCTTGTCGATCAGAAGGTCAGCAGTTTGGAGGGTCGAATCCCGAGTGCCGCGTAACAGAGTGAGCGCCTGTTACTCGTCCCAGCTTCTGCCAACCTAGCAGTTCGAAAGCACGTAAAAATGCAAGTAGAAAAATAGGAACCACTCTGGTGGGAAGGTAACAGCGTTCCGTGCGCCTTTGGCGTCTAGTCATGCCGGCCACATGACCACGGAGACGTCCTCGGACAAGCGCTGGCTCTTCGGCTTTGAAACGGAGTTGAGCACCGGCCCCTAGAGTTGGAAACGACTAGCACCCATGTGTGGGGGAACCTTTACCTTTACCTTTACCTAAAATCATTTAAAGCAGAACTATAAAGCTGGGAGTTAAAAAGTTCCTAAAATGTTGAAGAACCGAACAATCTACAGTGCTATTTGGGAGGTTATTTTTTTTTTGTTAGTTTGCCCTCTAATTTTTTCTCCAGGATCTAGCTAATAATTTTTCTCTCAATAGGAACATTGGATTTCAAATGTTTATATTTGAATTATTTCTTATTCTGTTTGCTTACAAAACAAATTTTGCAAAACAAATGCAGTAGGCCTGTTGCATTCATGAACAGAAGAGGAATAGTTAGTGCCTTTATATTTTGTCTTATTGATTCTCTTAGTTTTTTGGGGGAAGGGGAATCTTGCAGTGTTTTGTACAAAAAAACTGCCCTAAAAAAGTTAACATGCCCTACAGTAGAGCTGGCAGACAATTAGGACAGGAATTTTCTTTATTAAAAATAAAGTTCTCCTTTATAATATATGCATTATGAAATTCACTAAGAAAAAGTACCGTATAGAGACATTCCAGATGCAGGATGCAATATTGTATATTGAACAAATGAAATAGAAGGGTATGACTGAGATCTTAAATGGATTACAATCACTGCTTTTTAAAAAAAATGACTTGTCAACATTGCAAACTCAAATATAGGGATATAAAGTATTTCAATGTGCCTCACATAGCACAACATTTTCTTCTCCTCCACTTACCCACCCAGCATATAGTCTGCCTCTTGAACCCTTTAAATCAGGGGTTCTCAAACTGATCACAATTCCCTGTAGCATTGCAAACAAATTTGAACAAGGTTGTTATGAACTTGCTACGAGGTTGTCTATGCAAAGTATAGAGGAAGATATGATTTGACAGGACTCCGGGTTTAATATACACAAGGTCTGCCATGGCCTGTCTCTTCCTATAATGTCATAACAAATGCCCCCTAGCCTGGGTCCACATTTATTAATTGATTATGTGCCATCATGTTGATGTCAACTCTTGGCAGCCACATAGATAGATTTTCTCTGTAACAATCTATCCCTATCCTAGTCTTTCAGGTCTTCGAATAGTGCGCTCACTACCATTAGTGGTCAAATCAAGTTGCTACTAGCCATTCTCTTCTTCTCTTTTCTTCTACCCTTTTCCAACATTTTATATTCTTCTCCACAAAGATAGGATTTTGGATAATGTGTCTGAAGTAGGATGATTTGTCCTTCCTTCTGTCCTGTCCATCCATGCATCCTTGTATTTTTCCAGAAGAAAATGAACTAGAGAATCCAAATGGAGTGGTTTCAAAATAATGGCACAATGAGGGGATGGATCTAAATAATGTAGTGTTGTTTATGCTCAGAGAATCCTGTTGAGTTCATCTCCTTTGTCTTTTTCTGTATATCTGACCTGACATCCAGCTTGCAATTAGTCATCAAAATGATTCTAAGTAAAACTACCAGATCTGGGCTGTAAAAATCTG
Organism: Vipera ursinii; assembly: GCF_947247035.1. Taxonomy (NCBI): domain Eukaryota; kingdom Metazoa; phylum Chordata; class Lepidosauria; order Squamata; family Viperidae; genus Vipera; species Vipera ursinii. Next base: position 274,900,425 of record NC_139512.1, on the reverse strand, counting down.
GATGATAACATTAGATGATAGCAAAGAGAGAGATTTACTGACCCTCTTTGCTACTACCTAGTGTTTACTATACAATTTGCATTCCAGATCTGGCAGTGCTAGTTTTAATTCACCAAGAGGATTCAACTATTTGGGAACATACAGCCTCAAAATTTGCCATCATCAGAGAAGACTCTAGTTGACTGCAGGTCCCAGATAACTGTAGTGCTAATTTATTCCTGCTGGTGCTTGCAAAGAATAGTTCAAGGAAAGGCTATGGTTGTTAGCTGTTTGTCCTTGGCTGGCATAGAAAGGTGTCAGGAGAAAGACAAGCACTAAGTCTGGTTAGCAGACATATCTAGTACTCATCAATAACAATTGGCTGTATTCAGAAATATTTCAGAGTTTAAAGCAAAAAAATCTGGTTCAGCATTATATCAGACATGACATTTGAGAGACTGTTTCAATTTATATCCTTGGTGGAGCAGGACACTGGAGCTCTCTTTATGAGAAACAGCTAAGAGATAAGACCTGTCATAATATTCCAGGGAAAGTAGAATATATCCCTTCTTCTTTGTCCCTTCTCATGAATACACATGGACAAAGGTTTATCTGTATCAGATATTTGCAGGGATCAAAATTAGAGCATCCAATTTTTCTGGTGTGCTTTAATTTGGATATCTGTACCAAGCAGGAGGCTGACATGATGGCCTGCATGACCCCTTCCAACATACTGTAATATAATATTTTTCTCTGGTGAAGGATTTAACTCAAAGTGATTCAACAATTGGTTGAGCTAATTGTGTACTCAGTTTTTGTGGAGGACTGAGCCACAGCAGGCCCTATTTGCTAACCAAATTAACAGTGTCCTCTGAAATTAGGTAGACTCAGTGCTTTTTTTGTAAAAGAAAAAGGTGCTGGAGCTCACACATGTCATACAACCCACCTTGCTTACCCTACAAGGTTCCATCCAAAAAAGGTGCCAGAACTCCATTTTGAGTGTTCTGTGAGAAAAAAAGCCTTGGGTAGACTTATTGTAGACTTATAATCTTTCTTCTTGTGGGCCTTCTGCTTATCAACTTAGCCAGGCAGCTTTAGACTTGATGATAATTTCAGCTTCACAGCTATCAACTCAACTTGGGCTTCTGAGTTTTCTTCTTTCTAGTAGTCCACTGCCATCGTTATCTTTGCTTCCTTGACTTCTTTCATTTTGATGCGACTCAGTATATCATGCATCTTTGGATGAATAAAAAAATTCTGTCTTCCTCTCTCTCTCTCTCTCTCTCTCTCTCTCTCTCTCTCTCTCTCTCTCTCTCTCTCTCTGTCTCTTTGGATTCTGAGGTGGTATGAAATTTGTCCTATCTTTATCTCAAAGTTTTCACTAAAATGCTGAGTGATATCGTCCTTATCATCCTTCTGTTTATAGTGAATATCAAAGCACGGACTGTCCTGTCTATAATCTTGATATACAAGCATATGTTTATTGGTTGATGACCAAAATAAAGCTTCTGTCTCTCTGTCTGTCTAACACGCAAGCACAATAAGCCTTACATCTTGGAAAAAAATGTTTCTACCAAACTTTGTTAATTTTTTCATCTCGGGCTATGACGACCTATTTTAGTTCATAAATGCGGTTTTGCAATTTGCAGATTAAATCTACCCAATCTGGATCTATTGATTTTGGAGTTTGCTCCATATATTGCTCAGTGTTATTTTGATACAGGAAGTGTCAGGTCCACTATTGTGTCTTGCCATTCTGTTGAAGAGGGAAGGGGAGAGGAAGGCTTCTTGGCATATTTTGCATGCTTTCACTTTTGCTGTAACTGCTTGGGAATTAGGGAGGGGGATTGTCTTAGGAGACAGAGCAGATTCCTTCCCAGCAGGTTCCAAGGCTGTTGTGCACTGAAAGAGACTTGCTATCTGCCTAGCACCTCAGTGTTCTTAAAACAACCTTGCAGCATCACATTGGTTGCTGGTGGACTGGTCAGGGAGGTTGGGTTTGGGGAAACGAAACAATTGCTTTGTGCTGTGAGCAGGACCTTCAGATTCTGGCTGATTTTTCTGCAACCACTGTCTCTCAGTAAAAGTTCTTTCAATTCAACTCAATGGGGTCAAGAGTTTTACTTTCCTGAGGGGCCAGGAAAGGGGCAGGTCCTTACATGAAGACTCTTTTCACATCTAATAGCTTCACATGCATTTTTTTACTTGCATAAGTAGGATCTTTTTTTGGATATCCTACTTACAGTAAATACTGGGTGAATATCTTTTCATAATCCTTTCTGAGCAGGATTTCTGTGAATATCCTTTGGCAATTACTCCAGTTTTGTGGCATTCAGCTTCCCCATTTATTTGTTGTACTTAACTTTAATTTTTTATCCATTTATATACAGTTGCCTTCCAATCTTGTGGTAGTTAGATGAATATTAATTTTGATTTCCCTGAACCAATTCCATGACATCTTGTGCGGCTTCCCCCCTGTCTAATGGCCTTATTTCTAGGTAACTCTTCAGTCTCTTGCCAAGCATTAAATCCACACACTTTGTAGGATGTCATCATATATTGGAGTCTTCTAGCTGGTATAGCCTCCATTGTCTGATTCAATCAGGTTCTACATCTGGCTGTTGGCTGAATATGCCACTTGGTTGCCATTTGGTCTGGTACATTAGGCATATCTTCTGCTTCCACTATGCCTGTTCAGTTGCCATATCTCCAGCCTTTCTGTTGACTGATTGTTCTCTGGTGAAGTACACTTCCTACTTCACAATTCACTTAATCCATGATTCCCAGTTGAAAATTACATTGCTGCACATGGGCACTTTGTTTATATTAGAGTTAAGGAACTGTTAGTGTGTCCCACCATGATGTTCTCAGTGGCTTTGTTATTCAGTTTTGAGCAGTTTTGAGCATGTGTCACTAGAGATGTAAATTTGGCAGATTTAGCAGCTAATTATTCTTGACTGGGCAATCTCTTGAGCTGCAATATCTTTTCTGTAGCATTTGTCAGAAGATGGTTATATAGGTATTTAACTGTCATTGTCAGAATGTTTTGGGTAGGGTAGCATATATCAGCATCTTCTCACAACCCTGTTGTGTTTCTCTCTGTTTTTTATGGTAATCAATGCCCTGTTGCTTCAAGTACAGTATGCATTTCTCAGTTCACATGCTTTTCTTTATTGGAATTTGTTGTTCACTGCTGCCATTTACCTTTTGAGTTTTTCCAGAGTTTTGTTTTGGAATTTCTTGAGTAATATCCTGGCATATCTGGAGAAACTATTGATAAAGCTGATGAAAAATATGTTCTCCTTGGTTCAAATATATGTAACAATTCCAGAAGATGACTTGTCTGGTTATGGTTGAGGTACAACTTGTCTGGGTCACATCAGCACATGCTACAGCTTATGCATGTCACCTTGTTGCCATAGGGGACATGTTCAGCACTTTATCTGACTTCAGAATTACTGTGCCTAATCATCTGTACAACATGTGGTACGTTTCTGGTCAACAGGTAGACTATCATTCTGCTTCTTTGCTTTTGAAGAATGTGGAAAGGTTGTCTTCTGCAGCGACTTGAGGATGAATCTTTGGCCACAGAGAAATGCACCGTACAGCTATCCTTGATCAAATGCTTCATGTCAAGCAGGCATCCATCTATTCTTGGCACATACAGTAACCTTTTGCTGAGATCATGCATTTCACAATTAAGACAGCATGAAAGTCTATCAGTTTGAAAACTTCAGGACTCCATTTTTCCCCATGGCATTCCTCTTACCATGTCTCAGGAACAGCTGGTGGCCTCACACAAGAGTGGCAATTGATTACAGCTGCTTTGGGAGGGATGACCCAGTTGTGGCACTCCCATTAAGCATGGAGGTAAGTCTTTTCATTTTTCATTGGAAAAGACTTCTTTCTTGCTGGATCTAGCCTCAGCCTGTTTCAGCGGAAGTCAGTGACTGAGACTGAGAGTCCACTGTAAGGTCATGTCCTCTGTGAATGATCAATGGGCTGTCTTGGAATTAGGGCAAGGAGGCTGCCAGGTTGTGCAAGGAAAGCTTTGGAGCAAACAAGTCCGTTGTTTATTACAAGTTGCTGTAATAAAGAATTGGGTCATCTCCAGCCAAAGGGTCCATCTCATCTAACTTTACCTGACTTTCTCTTCCTCCTTTAACTGTACTCACCCATCCGCTTGTTCTTCATGAACTCTGGAACAACCTTGCATTCCTGTCTCTCATCTAAGGCATTTAAAAGGATTCTGGTAAAAAGCACAGCAGCAAAGCAGCTTTATGCCTCTTGCTTTTCCTCTCCCATGCTTCTGAGTGGCTTTTCGGCTCTCAGCATTAAATTAACATGAACCAACATTTTTTGAGATATTTACAACCTCATTCCATACAGTTTCCATCATAGATTCAATTTTCTGTTTAAATTAGCCTAGTCATATAATCTGTGTAGGAAAGTCTTCATTCCTTTTACTATTTGTTCTCATCTTCATTAATTAACTGGCTCTCCTCCATATATAAATTGATTCTAGCTCTAGGTTTCCTGTGCCTTTTGTCCTAAGCTGATAGGGCTCCGGCTTTAAAGGTACAAGCCATAGGCACAGCAGAGAGCAAAGAATGGCGCACTGCCTAATGATTTATACATATAAAGCTGGATTGCTGGCAGTTCTCCCTAGCACTTTGCCCAGCAAGCTGGCAGCCTGATTATCCAAGCAAAGCCCAGAATTAGTTCTGGTAGGGCTCCAAGGTTGGGTGCACAAGCCTTATGATCTGCCCATATTTGGCTGGATCACACACAGCCAGATTCACTCCCATTCTGACTATACAAGCTGGTAACAAGGTCAGTTGCTGCTATATTGTGGAACAACAAAAAAAAAATTAGAGTGACTTTCTTAAAAACATAGTATGGCAGATTTCAAGAAGGATATAAAATAAATATGATTGGTATTTGTGTGGGTATGTGTATTTATTTCCAAAGATTTTTGGTTTGTTTCCAGTGAAAATGTTTCATTCTATAGGGTTGCAAAGTTTTATTATTTTAGATTATTGTTGTCATTGTTATTTGGATTTAATACATAGCTGACTACTCGAATGGATTCTGGGCAGCCTACAAAATACAATGCTAAATCAAAACAATTAAAAACATAAATAAAACAGCTCAGATTAAAAGCAACCATTAAAACAAAGCTTTTTAATAATTACAACAAAACATACACACAACCCAAACAGCTCAGTCCCAAAAACAAAGCCATATCTTGCTTGTTGGATCCCTAGGAGAGAGCCACCATCCATATTTCAGGGCAGGGGGCAACCATTCCAAGGGTGGGGGCTGTGACAAAAGAAGGCACACTTCCTTAGTCCCATAAAATGATAACATTTAATAGAAGGAAGCTGAAGTACTCCCACTCTGGTAGAATGTACCAGCCTGGAAGAAATAAATAGAGATAGGTGGTCTCTCCGTTAACCACCTTCTATGCAAGATGGGCTTTAAAGGTAGAAAGCAGTACCTTGAATTACACCTGGAAGCCAACTAGCAATCAATCTAATTTGCATAAACAGTGGTGACACGTGAGAAGTGCCTATTGAAGCCTCCAGATGGTCTTCAAGGGCAGCCCCATGTAGAGCACATTGCGATAATCTAATCATGAGGCCACCAGGATGTGAGCGACCATCTGCAAGCCCTCCTGTTTGAGGGACCGGGTGCCACAGGATACCCTGTGCAAAAACTCTGCTGCCACCTGCTCTTAGAGCAGTAGCTGTGAATCTAGGACAGGGGTAGGCAACCTTGGCTCTTTTATGACTCGTGGACTTCAACTACCAGAATTCCTGAGCTCACTGGTCTTGAATGGGGAAGTTCAACCACAGGCAAGACCAAGGATGGAAATGTCCCTGACAACCAGAAGTAGCAGGGCAGGCCAAACATCCACAGCCACTCAGTCTTTTCAGGGCTGAGGTGAAATCTGTTTCTCCTCATGCAGACCCAAACAGTCTCAGACTCTGGCTCAATACCATGACAGTTTCAGTTATGCATCCCCAGAGCAGAAATATAAAGCTGGATATCTTCGATGTATTGATTGTACAGAAGCCCAAACAGACAGATGATCTTTCCTTGCAGTTTCAGGTTGCTCAACCAACAAGAGCTTACTTGAAGACCTGCCTGTCTGACAAAATATAAGTGGTTCGTGTCTTATGACCATAATCGGGGCCAGGGAAGGCAGTTGCTAAGTGAGTTGCACCTCATGCTATGCTTTTTGGGGGGTTGCCATGATTGTTAAATGAATCACTGCAGTTAGGTGAATCACGTGGCTGTTACGTGAATCCAATTTCTCCCATTGACTTTGCTTGTTGGAAGCCGGCAGAGAAGGTCGCAAATGGGGATTACCTGACTTCAGGATGCAGCAACCATCATAAATACATGGCAATTGCCACGCACCCAAATTTTGATCATGTGGTTATGGGTATTCTAGTACAGTTGTATGTGTAGGAACCAATGATAAGTCATTTTTTTCCAGTATTGTAACTTTCAGCAGTTGCTAAATGAAGGGTTGTAATATCTGCCTGGCTAGCTCAACCTTGCAGGATCGGCACACTCCATATTCCTTTGATTAAACAATACCTTCTATCAGGTTTCCAGATGAATTCCATTTTCTGCAGCAACTCCTACCTTCTGGAATGAGGTTCCCCTCTGAGATCTAGACTCTTGTTGTTTAGAAGAGCTATGAAGAACTGGCTCTTCAGCCAAGCCTTTGGTGAGGGAGAGTGAGACCCCTCGCTTCATTCCATCTGGTCTCTTCTTCTTGCCATCTTTTATCCTCTTATGTCCTTTTTAATTGGCTTTATTGTAACTTCTTGGCTTGTGAGTCACCCAGAGTCATTGAGAGTCAGGCTGCGTAAAATTTGAATAGCTAAATAAATAAAAAACATTAAACAGGAGGGAAGGCAGCATTAAAACCATGAATGAAGGTCTGTGGGCATGATCTTTACCCTCTCATTAACACTTAGAGGAAGGAAATAAACAGTGCATCCCACTCCTGGGTAGCACAGTTGCTCCAGAATGGATAACGTGGTCTATGGTAACAAAAGCTTCTACTACAATGCAACTGTGAATAGGAAAGGTTAGATTTATTTTTTTGCTCCAATCCTAACCCCATTACGAGAACTAGTTGTATTTATTTACTTATTATAAATCAAGTTTATATAGCCTCCCCCATCTTACAGGAAGTGTATGATAACCAAATTAAAACAGCACATGTATAAAATAATCATTGTAAAAATAAAATCAGCATTAAATATTAAGAATTATGAAAATTAAAATTTCCACCGGCATCTGTCTTCTTGCTAGGGGTGATTTCTCTCTCTCTTTGTTTTAGGGGTAACTACACTGAATATTAGGGTGACCCTATACGGGATTTCACATTAATGAGATTTTTGGATTGTTTTTTTTAATAGAAATCTCAAAGCTCACAAAAGCAAACTATGAAGCCTTCAGTTTACTAAAGCATCATAGATTAAGGTTAATATGAATAACTATTCTAATTTATTCTTAATTTATTTATGCAGAGAACACTAGTAGTGTAGTAATACAGCCAAAGAAGAAACAATTCGTAAAACCAAGCAGGTAAAATACCTTACATTCTAAAGATTATCACTAGTATTTTCCTGTCATTATTATTGTTATGTATATAGATGGGTGATCATGATAGCAGCGGCCACTCACACCACCAGGTGGCGCTGTACTGTGATAGGATTGGTTGGCCCGCGGATGGAGGGAAATTCAGATAAAGGGATTGGCCTTGGGTGTACCTGGCCAGGTATTTAAGGGGGTCAGTCAGCCCTATTGTCCAGTTCAGTCTGACTATAATAAAGAGTTGACATGCTGCACTCATCTGCCTGGCGTTTTCCATGCGGTCCATGCGGTCCAGAACCCGTGACACAATAGTGGCGACGAGGGTGGGATGCTGCTTCATTTCAGAGCTGAAGTCACTGGAACCGAGGGAAGAGATACCTCTCCCTAAGTCCATTCTAACGAAGCAGTATCTGCCGGATCGGACATAGCATGGCAAAACTCAGCCAGATCCGTGAATTCGATGTCAGCCCGCCCGAACGCTGGGAGTCACATCTGGGACAGGTTGAATGGTACCTACTCATTAACCGGATCAAGGAAGACCGGTATAAAGTGGCAGCTTTGCTGTGCCTCAGTGGACCGGATGTATATGATGTGGCTGTTGGGCTGTGTTCACCGGTGCACATCACACCCGTTTCGTACAAGTACCTCACGGACAAACTAAGTGGGCATTTTATGCCAAAGAGGTCTGAAATGTTCTGGCGGTTCCATTTCGCCCAGCGGATGCAGTTACCAGGCGAAGTGATGGCTAAATACATTGCGGCCGTGAGACAAGCCGCCTGTCTTTGTAAGTTCCCTGATCTGGAAGACAGAATATGCAACCAGATTGTGTTAGGACTAAGGGACAACTGGCTGCGTCGAAAAATACTCACAAAACCATCCATGAGTCTGCAAGAGCTCCTGGATGAGGTAATGGCCCATGAGGCATCCAGCAGCTCAGACCAGCCCACACACCAACCCAGCAGCAGCTCAGAAGGTACAGTTCACAACCCGACAGCCACATCATATACATCCGGTCCACTGAAGCACAGCAAAGCTGCCGCTTTATACCAGTCTTCCTTGATCCAGTTAACCAGTAGATACCCTTCAACCTGTCCCACATGTGTACGGTGGAAGCGGGGAAGTGGTCAAGGAGGAAGAAATTGATGCCGTACTTCCAAGGCTAGGAAAACACCTAACGCGGCGCGACAACGATGGAAGCCAGTGGATGACCAAGACGGCCAACAAATGCACTGGTTGCAGCTGCAGCAGCTGCAGAGGAAACATCCAAAAATGTGCCAGCTGTGGAGGGAATCACCCAAGAGCGACCTGCAGGTTCCAAACTGCGAAGTGTCATTCCTACGGCAAGACAGGACACATCCAAGCCATCTGCCGGAATCACAACTGGGACAACCTGCATGAACTTCAATCTTTGGATGCAGCGCTAAAAGGTACTGAGCCCCCTCAGCGCACACCTACTAATTTTTGTGAGAGCAGGAGGACCATGTTGCACATGGAAATCCACCATCTGCTCACCCCAAAAATTAAACTAGAGGTCCATCTGCAAGGTATACCTTGCAAGATGGAGCTCAACTCCGGTTCCGCAGTCTCAATAATTTTTTATGAGACTTTTAAAGTGGTTTGTGGCCGGAGCAAGTGGTGGGTTCCATTGAAACCCACCAGCATTCAGTTGTCTGATTTCCAGCCTGCCCCTATTAAAATCAAGGGGGAGGCCACCATGTTAGTGGGGTTTAAGGATTTCAAGGGTCCTTTGGATGTACTGGTAACTGAGGGACAGAGGACTAGTTTAGTGGGGCTGAATTGGTTTGAGCCTTTGGGCATAGGAATCTCAGGGATCCATAATACCCAGCCAAAAAGCCTTGAATCCGTCTGCAAACGTTTGCAGATGTATTCAATGGCAAACTTGGCAAATACACAGGGGGCCCCATTAAATTTAAGCTAAACCCAAATGTGCTGCCAGTACGAATTAAGCCCCGGAGAGTTCCGTTTGCACTCAAGCATAAAATTGAGAGCGAATTGGATAGGTTAGTTAAACAAGGGGTGTTAGAGCCCATGGAGGGGGGAGATTGGGAGACCCCCATAGTTACCCCACTAAAGGCTAACGGGGAGGTTAGAATTTGTGCAGATTATAAGGCCACGGTGAACTGGGCCTTAAATCCGCATGCTTACCCGGTCCCGACGGTCCAGCACGTCCTCTCTGCAGTCCAGGGCGGCACCATCTTTGCCAAGTTAGATCTTGTGCAGGTGTACCAGCAGCTCCCAGTTACCAGGGAGACGGCTGACACTCAGACAATTGTAACACACAGAGGGGCTTTCAGAGTTAACCGTTTGCAGTTCGGTGTCTCTGTAGCTCCTGGAATTTTTCAAGAGGTGATGGAAAAGACTCTGAAGGGCATACCTGGAGTATGCCCTTAGTTTGATGATGTCCTGATTGCTGGGGAGTCTGAGGAGATTTTGGCTGACAGGCTGCAGGCTGTTATAAGCAGATTCCACTCTGCAGGGCTCAAACTAAAAAAGGAAAAGTGCAGCATTGGAGTGGCATCCACTGACTTCTTAGGGTTCAGAATTGATGCCAAAGGAATTTACCCAACTGATAATAAGGTAAGAGCAATTAAAATGGCTCCTACCCCTAAAATCAAGGCTGAATTGCAAGCTTTTATGGGATTACTTAATTTTTATCATGCTTTCTTGCCCCACAAAGCAGCAATTGCTGAGCCTTTACACAGATTGTTAGACAAGAAAACCCCATGGAATTGGACCACGGTCCATGAACACAGTTTCAAAAATTTGAAACAACTTTTGTCCAGTAATTCAACTGCCACACATTTTATAGAAAATAAGCCCATCTGCATCACATGTGATGCATCCCTTTATGGCGTGGGCGCTGTTCTGAGTCACATAGAGGAAAATGGGGAGCAGAGGCCTATTGCTTATTACTCCCGAACACTGTCCAGGGCGGAAAGAAATTACACTCAAATTGATAAGGAGGCCCTGGCAATAGTATCAGGAGTCAAGAAATTTCATGACTACCTATACGGCAGGGAATTCACTATTTTCACAGATCACAAACCTCTATTGGGGCTGTTCACAACAGATAACCAAACACCACAAATTCAATCCCCGAGAATGCTAAGGTGGTCCATATTTCTATCTGCGTACACATGCAAACTGGTACACAAACCAGGAAAGGATATGGGCCACGCAGATGCATTAAGTAGGTTACCTTTAATCATGACCGAGCCTGATCCGGCGCTGGCTGAACAAATACTGGCTATCCAAGATCTACCAGAGTGCCCTCTCCAGGTTAAGGACATTTCTGCCGGTACCACTGCAGACAGGGTCCTGAGCAGGATCTTAATGTGGGTAGTCTCAGGGTGGCAAGAGAAGAGTCCAGGCCTGGAGTTCCAGTCATACTTCACGAGGAGACATAAGTTGTCTTCTCATAAGGGATGCTTATTGTGGGGTAGCAGGGTCATTATTCCAGAGAAATTGAGGGAGAAGGTTTTGCAGTCGCTACACGAAGGACATCCTGGCATAGTCATGATGAAGGCGTTAGCACGGAGTTACGTGTGGTGGCCTGGCCTAGATAAAGTTATAGAGGAACAAGTAGCAGGGTGCTACGTTTGCCAAAGGTCCAGGCCAGAGCAACCGCACGTCCCTGTACACAAGTGGGAAGTAACACACACTCCCTAGTCCAGGGTAAACAATGATTATGCTGGACCATTTCAGGACAACTGTTTTTGGTGGTGGTAGATAGCTATTCCAAATGGCTAGAGTTAGTCCCAGTTGCGAGTATGACCACAGCAAAAACTGTCCAGGTGCTCAGGGAACTATTTGCCACACATGGCCTACCTGATGTGTTAGTCTCAGATAACGGCCCACAATTCACATCTGCTGATTTCCAGGCTTTCACCAGGGCCAACTTGATTAGGGATGTCACATCCGTGCCTTTCCACCCATCATCCAACGGACAAGCAGAACGCATGGTGAGAACGACTAAGGACGTGTTGAGATAAATCATCATCAGTGGGGACTGGCACCAAAGGTTGGCTTAATTCCTTCTGGCACAACACAACACACCATGCACAACCACTGGCAAGAGTCCTACAGAACTACGTTGGGGAAGACGGCTTATCAGTAAGTTGGACAGACTCCACCCCGACAGAGTGGCCGCAGAGACAGAACAACCAAAACCCACCAGGGAACTAAACATTGGCAAAATGGTTTGGGCTAGGAACTATGGGCCGGGGCATCTGTAGATTCAGGGGGTGGTGGTTGACAAAACAGGGCCTTTGTCATACATTGTAGAGGTGGAGGGAGACTGCCAGGTCAGGCGACATATTGACCAATTGAGGAAGCGTGCTCCTGAAAAGCCACAAACCGATCAACCCTAGCAACCGGCAACAATGGGTCCGGGGAAGGAGGAGGATTTCACAGTCATTGAACAGTTGCCGGACAGTTTTGGCAGGGCTGAGCAAAAACAGGCACAGGCCCACCATGACAATGTGGTCGTGAGGGCCCAGGGCCAGGACTCAACTAATGACTCTGCTGACCAAGCCGGGGAGCAAAATATGAGATGGTCATTCAGGACTCATAGGCCACCCGCGTATCTAGAGGACAATGTAAGGTCATGAAGGGGAGGGTCACATGGTGTCTCAAAAGAAATAACTGTATAACAGTGTATTCGTTTTTGTGTTGTTGTTTATTGTTTGTTCTTAGGGGAAGGGGTGTTATGTATATAGATGGATGATCATGATAGCAGCGGCCACTGACACCACCAGGTGGCACTTTACTGCAACAGGATTGGTTGGCCCGTGGATGGCGGGAAATTCAGATAAAGGGATTGGCCTTGAGTGTACCTGGCCAGGTATATAAGGGGGTCAGTAAGCCCTATTGTCCAGTTCAGTCTGACTACAATAAAGAGTTGACATGCTGCACTCATCTGCCTGGTGTTTTCCATGTGGTCCATGCAGTCCAGAACCCATGACACAATAATTATAATAGCATCAGATTCAGCAGAAGCCATAAAATGCATTGTGTCCATCAAATATTCACTGGAATTTTCTGAATCAAATAGAGGGTCCTGAGATTCCTGTTTCTTCTTGCTTAAAGACCTGTGCATTGTGCAGTTATGACCCGTATTGCTTAGCAACAGCAATCCCAGTCCCCATTGCCATTGTACTCTGAGGATTACCTAAAATGACTTTAGGATGTTTTTGTAAGCCATTTCTCTTCATCTGCCTCTCTGATCCCATAAATACTAGCCCAGTCATTGCTCTTGTAATAAAGCTCTAGAATAGATGGCCATATTTGTTTCATTTTATGTCTGAAATCTTCACTTGGGTCCATTTTGCAATACAAAATATATACCTCCAGAACACTAATAATTTCCAAAATTAGAATTTTTTTTGAAGATCTTGATTGATGTCTGGGGATTCATTGTTCAACCAATCCCAGCTCCTTTGATAGTTCCCAGACAGTCACAACCCAACGGTCATCTACATAAAAGATGCTTCTGATCTCTCTTCCATGTCTTTTGTTGGCTCTTTCCTTCTGAATTTGGAGGGAAGGATGTCATGGCTGGGTCATACAAATTCATTCATCATTTTAAAGGGCCATATCTCTGCAAAGTTTAAAGGGATAGGGTTTTTTTCCCCTCAACCTGTCCAGTGCTTCAGAAATAATTTAGAAAAAGTGCCTCAGAGTGCAAGCAGAGGGTATGTCTGCTATCTTAAAATCTTTCCCCAAGATTCCAATGCTGCCCTCTGAATCCCCTCCCTCAAAGTGTGGGTGCTTTAAGGAGTTGTAGTCATATTTATTTATTTATATCTTGTCTGTATTATTTTATTGTTTATTTATTTAGTTATCCAACTTTTGTAGCTGCCCATCTCAACCCGATTGACTCTCTCTGAAGAAATAAGTCAAGGCAGCAAACATACCTAATACTTATTTCTCCTCCTATTTGCCCCACAACAATAAATTTGTGTGGTGGATTGAGCTGAGGGAGAGTGACTGGCCCAAAGTCACCCAGCTGGTTTTCATGCCTAAGGTGGGACTAGAACTCATGACCTTCCAGTTTCTGGCATGGTATCTTAAGCACTAGACCAGACTGGCTCAGAAGCTCCATTAACACATCTCTAAAGCAATTTTTTTTAGAATCAAGGCCAAAGCATTAAACAGCCCTGGTTTTCAAGAAAGACCAGCCAAACAACACTCATATCAAATTAACAACTTCCATGTTCTTACAGCAATTACAGTATCAAAACAAATACCATAACTCTACACAAGGTAAGAAAATCCCAGCATTCGGATCCAGGTAAGATCAGGATCAAGGAATGCCATGGTAAATCTCTCAGGAATTTGACGGATAACTCAAGGCTCTCTGGGGGTAATAATACCATGACTCCTAATCTTTAGTTAGGTTCTGAACTACTGGAAAATACCCAATTTACAGGCTGTGATATTATTTGGATAAGCAGACAATAGTACTAATAATGTTTCTTGGTCTTTGGCCAAATGATCTACATACTTGTGCAATAACTTTGCCAATGGCATATATTATTAATTCAGGTAATAATTCAGGTAATTAATAATGCAACCAAGTCTACATTTTTCTATGATATCTAGAAGAAAAAATTAGCCATCCTCCTCAATACTTTTTACATGAGATTTGTAATCCAAACAGATGAGAAAACTACAACCTGATCCTTGGTGGAGCAGTGGGCTAATGCCTCCTTAAGTAATACCAGCTGCCTGCAATTAGTGCAGGTTCGAGTCCCACCAGGCTCAAGGTTGACTCAACCTTCCATCCTTCCGAGGTAGGTAAAATGAGGACCCAGATTGTTGGGGGCAATTAAGCTGACTTTGTAATAATGCCGCTTGGGGTGTGTGTATGAAAGCCCTAATAAGCAGGCATATACATAGAATGAAGGCTACTGCTAAGCTTGTAAGCCGCCCTGAGTCTTCAGAGAAGGGTGGGATATAAATGGAATTAAAATAAAATAAAAAATAAATAAAATAGTCAAGGAACAATATTCCCTAATCAGCATTCCTTATATTCCCTTATAAAGAAATTTGACCATGAGGATTAACAGATTAATTTAATAGAATATAGTAAGAAGATTGTAATTCTGAAGGAAGCAAAGTGGGAGTTGTGAAGCTAACTTAATAGATGACAAGGTATCGTTTTCATTTCATCTTGTTTGAGTTTGTAATAGGTTTAGCTGCCTGCTGAGAGGAAGCAGAAAAACTAATCTTATTCCATATACAACCTTAAGGACTCAGCTTTTCTTTTCTTAAAAGAGGACAATTATTCAAAGTGCTGTGGAGTATCTTAATAGCAAATGAGAAAGCACTTCTTTATAGTTTCAAATTACTCTCCAATTTAATCTCAAGGAAAACAGAAGCCTATTCATTTTTGAAACCAGTTCAACAGTATAATTCATAGCCTAAAAAAGAGCAGCATTTTTTTTTTACAAATAAACACTGCTGTGTATACATACAATGTGATTAAAGGTATCAGGCCTAAGGTTGGATTGATCACAATGTATTTTCTTCTGGGGAAAAAGAAAAACTTAGATTGTTCAGGAAATTTGTGGAACAATGTATGTATATAAACAATGTCACCCATTTAGATGTATGGAAGACTATAGAAACACCAATAATGGAGGAATGGATTGTGAAGATAACCGAGTTTGCAGAAACAGGCTAAATTGACTTGTTTGATGAAGTGACCTACAATTGCTTTTATAAAAAAAACCCTGAAAACTCTTTATTAGTCTTTTTGCTGAAAATGGATAAAAATGAACTGCTGTTTTCAGAATTTACTGATTTAAAAGATTGGTTTATGGGATATGCAGTATGGGAGGGTGGAGGTGGTAATTACTATATTTGTAACTGCTGCAAAAAAGATGAAAAACCACTTCTTTAGCATTTTTAACTTGCTTTTTTGTTCTTTACTTTTTCTTTTATACTTTTGTAATTTTTTCTGTTCCCTCTTCTGTATTCCTGTAATTTTTAAAATCTTTGTCAAATCAAATTTCAGATCAAATGTATTGCAGTCATAATCTTAAATCTTTGTAAAATGGCTTAGGCCCAGGATATTTGCAGGACCGTCTGCTGCCGGGGACGACTTCCCATCGCCCAGTGCGCTCACACAGAGAGGGCCTCCTCAGGGTGCCGTCAGCTAGACAATGTTGGCTGGCGACCCCCAGGGGGAGGGCCTTCTCTGTGGGAGCGCCAGCCCTGTGGAACCAACTCCCCCTTGAGCTCCGGATGGCCCCGGATCTCCGGTCCTTTCGCCGCGACCTCAAAACTTTCACTTTTCATCAGGCTGACCTGGATTGATGACGGGTTTTTTAAAATGTTTTAATTTTTAAATTGTTCAGTTAATTTATTTTGGGGCTGTTTATTTAATCTCTTTTAACTTTTGTATTGTTGTTTTTATTGTTGTTAGCTGCCCTGAGTCCTTTGGGAGATAGGGCGGCATATAAGTCCCAAAAATAAAATAAATAAAATAAATAAAATATTCTTTTCAATAAAATATTGTTTTAAAAAGCCAAGATGTCAGCTGTTTAATATATCATTCCCTCAGTAGTATCAGGCTGGTGTTTTGGGGTAACGTAGGATAGAAAATCCCAGCTACTGTTTATCAGGGCCATTCCTTTCTGCTAATATTCATCCATCCAGTAGAACCAAAAGTGGCAACGTTTGTCATCAGTCAGTAACAACGGCTTCATGAATAGTTGTGAAATATATGGTTTTTTGAAAGATGCCCTGAAAAGTCTGAATGGCTGTGCTGTTTTAGTTTAATGAGCAACATTCAATGAGAATATAATGGTTAAGAATTTGCCCTGGAAGAATTAAACATGCTTAACCATCATGCAGTCCTAATCATGTCTAGTCAAAAATAATCCCTAGTTAATTTTAATGGGGTTTGTCTTCCAGATAAATATGGTAGATAGAGGGCTGTAGCCAGTGGTGGGATTCAGCTGGTTTGTACCACTTTGGCAGAAACGGTAACTAATTTTTTGCTGCCCAGGCCCAGAATGGACTTCCAGAAGCAGCATCCACACAGAGAACTGGTTGTTCACATATTTGAATCCCACCACTGGCTGTAGCCCAGTGGTGCAAACTGAAAATTTCCTCAGTCTCTGAAGTTAAAATGCATGAAATCAGCAAAAAGAAATTGTGGTCTATTTATTTAAACATATTTATTGGTGTATTTTGCACATATTTTCCCACTTTTTGTTTGCCCTTTATGAAATTGGCAAACTATTCAGTGGCACAAACATCTGATAATCTCTACAGATGCTAGACTCAACTCTCCTAATTCTGGCCAATATGTCTAATGAACGTTATAAGAGTGGGGTATGGAGTGTCAATGTGGGATCATTGACATCTTTTGAAGCAAAATTTTGCTAGAAGCCAACACTGGGTAGCAAAGTAACCTATTTTCAAATTCATTACAAGCAAGAGATGTATATAAAGATATGCCTGGCTGTGTCCACATACCTTCTTGTACATTTCTAAATTAGTTATACTTCTGCCAGAGAGTTGATAGATAGAATAATTACTTTTCTAATGCATAATGTATAACAGTTCCAAGCATCAGTCTACATAATGGGAGATAAGAAAATTCACACTGTGATAAAAATCATGAATGATAAGGAAAATGCAGCAACAGAGCATTGGGATTCAGGGCTTGCAAAAATCTTAAATTCATCTTCTAGCACAGTGATGGCGAACCTTTTAGAGACCAAGTGCCCAAACTACAACCCAAAACCCACTTGTGTATTGTAGGGCGCCGGGTGGGTGTGGCCCATTGGGTAGGTGTGGCCAATTGGCCAACTTTGTGAGATCTTTTTTTTTCCGTGATAAGTTGAAACTGATTGATTGATTGAACCTTCTTTTTTTTTTTGCACACGGTGGCGGAGGCCTAAAGCGAAAAGGTTTTATAAAACCTAGCTGAAGGCCTAGGACTGGAGCAATGGTGCATGTACCCAAAGAGAGGGCTCTGTGTGCCACCTGTGGCACATGTGCCATAGGTTCGCCACCACGGTTCTAGCATTTCTAGTTCACAGAATTAAGTAACGCTACTGGAAAAGATAATGATTTTAGTTATGTTTTTCCTTCCCAACTCCTTCCTAATTTTAATTTTGTACCAAAACAGGAGAAAAAAACCCTGATTAATGTTTACTTAACCATCATAATTATTTATGCACTCCATGTTATCTAATAATAACTGTTAGTTATTGTAGATAATTCTTATCTTAGTAAAAAAAAAATCTTACCGATCACAAGATTTCACAGTTCCATTTAACATCGCCCAACTCTTCCAATCAGAGTTGTTTATTGTTAACATACCACTCAATGTGAGCTGAATTGGTAGGGACTGAGTAGGAAAAAATTCAAACCAGAAAGAAGTGAATTATTTTACTGTTCTTCAATACCAGCGTCCAATAGAATATAGAAGAAGCTTATGTGTATGTCATTTTTCATCCTTTTCAATGAATAGTGCATATTTCAAGATGGCTTTTTTCCATACTTAGGTAGATGAGAAGTGATTGGCTTTGTAGGAGAATAACATCATTCACATGGAAGAGGAACAATCTGTCCATTAACAGCAATACCAGCTTCTATTTGCATGGGGGATTCATGTAAGTAATATTCGCCCTAAGACAAAAACTATATTTCAGCATGAACAAAGAGCTGAAGAAAAATTTATGCACTCTTTAATTTATTCTTTCTAGCTTTTGTGTATTATTCATGGGAAGATTTTTTTTACAAACAGTGGGGAGATGTTTTAGCTCAATCTGCAGAAATTAGCCAGTTACAGTAATTTGGTTTTCTGCTGGACATATTATTATCTTAATTTTCTTATATTTATGAAAATAAACTGCTCAGGATGTAAATATATATTAGTAGTGGGCATGGGCCACCCCAACCAAAAAATAAGTAATAAATAATTTGATGATTGAGACCAAGTTCAGTGTAGTGGTTGAAAGACCAAGCTAGAATCTGAGAGATGGTGAGATCTAGATACAAAGCCACTGGATGACCTTGTGCCAGTCACTTTCTTTTAAAAAAACATTTTTTATTAGTTTTTCAATTTACAATCTATATATCTAGAAGGCATCATGGTACCTGTGTAGTCATCAATTGAATAACAGAATTTTCAATACATAGTTCGGGTTACATTATCATAGCAACCTTCTCTATTTCCTTCAACATTCAATACAACATATTTAAAATAACAGATTTATAAGAATAGTACGGTCAATTAAAAAAGATTTTGCCAATCCAATTTCAATGAAGTATATCTATATCCTGTTATTAGATTTTATCTAATTTTGTTGTTACTTGTAGTATCCAAGTTTAACCTTTGACATCCCAAATAGTATTCAGAACCCAAAATTCCCTTATTTTATTACACCAAAGATTATATCATCTAACATACACCCAATAGTTAAATAGCTAACTTCTACCTAATAAACATTGTTTGTTTCATATCCTGATACATCACAAGTTACCAATCAGAGAGCCTATATTTATCAATCTACTTCTACTTATACATAACCAAAATTTTGACATGAAAGATAGGATCCATAAACCAATTTTCCATTATGTCAATATATACATTTATAATATTTGGAATAAGCCTAATAAGAACTTAAACAAATTTTAATTCTATCTCATGAATATTTTCTATTTCAGATCCTAATAAGTCACTAATTACTAACAAAATGACCTAAAATAGTTCTCTAGGAATTCATTTTTTAAAAATCTAACTCTAGGTTTCCTTTTTTTTGCCAGTCGGGTTTCCAGACCAAGGGCTTTAAATTGCCAAGTAGGTCTTCCTTTGCTCACATGCATATTATTTGCACCAGAGGAGGCCATCCAACCATCAGTGGTGTACAAAGGTTGAACCATTTAAAGTCATTATATTGTTGTTAACTCCACTCTCTTTATTTGCTCTGACATCTCTGTCTGCAGTTCAGTCTGGATTCTTCTTCCATCTGGATTGATCTGTTTTAAGGAGAAAATCTTATCCAGTATTATAGTTAGTAGTTGACTGTCCAGGCTTTCCACAGGTTGTCTTAGTTGGTCTTTGGTGTCCTCTGTGTTGGCATCACTATCTTGCCTGTAGTGTACTTTTGAAGTTATAGGCTCTTTAGAAAGGGTCAAAAGTTAATATTAAGTTTTCCCCTAGTTTATTGCTGACTATATTTCAAGTCAAGGCGGGGTATTGGGAAAAGTTTTCAATTAGCAATAATCGCACCTCGGATAAACCTCATTGGCTACGATACTGCCACTGCACAAAGCTGGGCCAGTCACTTCTTTCAGCCCTAGGAAATAGGTAATGGCAAGCCACTTCTGGAGATAGTTCACCAAGAAAACTGTAGGGACTCAAAGGTGCAAACATACACAAAGAAAATATGGTTAACGTAATACTATGGACTGAATTTATACAGACCAATACAACTAAACCTATTTCTGAGTAAGTATTAGACCATACCTCTTCAACTGTAAAGAATTTTGAAGGACAGATTGGAACAGCCTCTTATTTTTCAATCTTACTTTTAACTCAGGCTGTACAGTACAAGAACTGACATTTACATTTGACTTCCTATTACTAAAGCCAAAAATGCATGATGTCAGTAACCCTTTGCTCACCATCTGTTTCTAAATTCCTGTCAAAAGGATGACTTTAGTGTGTTGGATTTATGAATGTGGTTTCCATCTGTTTTGGAAGATGCTTTGTCCTTGAAAAGGCTATGTCTATATCAAGAAAATCAGTGCATCCCTTTAGATAGCTTGACAAACAGCACATCATTATTCCAAAATTGGTAAATTGAATTGCAAATCGTCTAACAGATTTCTAGATGAGCACAGATTTACACGTGAACAGGAAATCTTCTGATTGTTATAAAACACCAGAAAAACAATTGTTGCATTTTAAATGAGGATCTACGTACAACCATATTACTATTAGACTACAATGCACAGGAATGGATGAAGCTGACATGATCATTGATTTATTTAGTGCAATACTGTTCATTAATATATTCATTAACAGCATTCAATAATTTAAGTTGGAACTGTATCTCAAGCCATCTACAGAATGTGCTTTTGAATTAAATGAGATCATTCTGCTGTCATTTGGGCTGGGGGGAGTATCTTTAAAACTATAGAAATATTTTATAATAATTTTACTATCTTCAATTGACTAGCATTGGAGAAAGACTTTTCCACTTTCTCCCCATGCTCAAAATTGAGGCATAATTACAAAACTGTACATTAATTTGTACAGTACATTTGCTTTGAAATATTGGGTTCTGAGCTTGATAGAAATACACTGGCACAAAAAAACCCTCATTACTATTAGTGAGGGAAACAATTCAGACTTATATGGATGAACTGAATTTAATAGACCCTTGGTGTTTGAAGTATCCAACTAAAAGAAAACATACATTTTATTCAAGCATGCATCAGAATCTTTTTAGGCTTGACTATTTTTTTTAATGTCATCAACTTAAGAATGCAATATTGATATTTGTTATGTATCTGGTCATCATGAAATTACCTTGAAATGTGTATTTCAAAAACCACTTAACATACCAAGACATCATATTTCAATGTTTCTCTGTCGAATGATAAAGAATTTGCACAATAAATGCAGACAGAGACTTTATGATATTTTTTATTTGACTTCAGAAACATCAAGTGTCCAATTTTTTGAATGGAAAGCATATAAATCACATATTCAAGGTAGGAGGTGGAATTATTGCTCATGCATCACATAAAAATAAGATTAAAAATAAAAAGAGAAATAACTTGAAGCTTGAATTGGAACATTCATGGGCTCAGATGGTTAGACGCACGTTCATCTTCAATTATAAACCCTGTATTTTCGTTGAAGGATATACAGGCACAGCAGTATCTTAGGATCCTAACTAGATTTGAAATTTCTAACTGATTCCTTCGCAAGATAGAGACTATGAAGCAACTTTTATTCCATCCCATTTATTGCCCATCAGGCTGTTGGAAGCATCTTTTCATCCCTAACTTGTTAGACACAGTTAATTCAGAAGTTTGTTAAAATATCTTTCTTTAATATTATACAATTCTTATCAAGAGGCAACACTGAGTTCAGAGAAATTACTCATCAAATGCAAGGGCAAACCACAGAACTGTTTTTATTGCTTAAAATTTGTAGCAACTTCTCTTGCGTGACATTTTATACTGTATCTAATTCCATCTGAAATTTCTCACTTGATAAGCAGCTTCCATGGTCTTTAGTGCCTGCAAATATTATCCCATCCTGTTGGATAATAAGAACAGTTATAATGGTTCCTGTAATAGTCAACAGGGAGATATAAAATTCCGATTTTCCAAATCTCACTTCAAATTTGCCCTGAGTCAAGGCAAGTGACCTCCAATAACTGTGAAACACAATTTTCTAAATGGCCAAATCAGAAACTGTGCCAAGTTCTGAAACTTCTTTTTTAAAATATCTTTCTCTTGCTCGTTTGTTTTGTCAAACAGATACAAGTTGCCCTTGACTGATGACCACAACTGAACTCAGAATTGATGTTGCTAAGCAAGGCAGTTGTTGAGTGAATTTTGCCCCATTGTACGACCTTTCTTGCCACAGTTGTTAATTGGATCACTGCAGTTGTTAAGTTAGTAGCATGGTCGTTAAGTGAATCTGGCTTCCCCATTGATTTTGCTTGTCAGAAGCTCTCAAAAGGTGATCACATGACCCTGGGACACTGCAACGGACATAAGTATGAGTCAGTTGCCAAATGTCTGGATTTTGATCATGTGACCATGAGGATGCTGCAATAAGTGTGTCATAAGTGTGAAAAACTCTCATTAGGCACTTTTTTCAGTGCTGTTGTAACTTTCAACAGTCACTAAGTGAAATGGTGTAAGTCGAGGACTACCTGTACTTACCAGATGGTATCTTGATATAGTTGCCTTTGTCTGGCTCTTAGTTATGTTTGGTAGGCCCTGGCAATTTGTTGACTGCATGCATAAATTGGTATTTTTCTTAGCTTTCCTGTTACATATATTACGTTTAACCAGTTCAAGAAACACTAATCCATATCCGTTCATTGGCACTGTGGAATCTTGAGGATTTTCAGCTCTGTGCGTATTCTGCCTTTCAGATACTAACAGCACACCAACGGGGAAACTGCAGTTCAAAGATTGCATCCTACATTTTGCTGAATTTCATGAAGTCCTAAGTGGCATAGAATCCTCTCGAATCTGCAAATCTGTTAGGAATCACTTTTGTCTACCTAGAGGTGAATGATAGTTAGATTTAAAAAAAGATGAAAAGCTATGCAACATGTTATATATATTTTTTTTCTGTAGCATCACCCAGCTCAGTATTAGCAGTACCCTTAATTGGCTTGTCTCAGGAAAAAAAAATCTCCCTTCTGTCATGTTTTGATTAGAATAGAATAGAATAGAATAGAATAGAATAGAATAGAATAGAATAGAATAGAATAGAATAGAATAGAATAGAATAGAATAGAACTGGAAGGGACTTTGGAGGTCTACTAGTCCAGCCCCCCCGCTCAAGCAGGAGAATTCTTCTTAATTGGTAAGACACTTTTCATTTTTAATTGAATTAATTGACATTTAAATTTTATTGCACTTTAATACACCAGAGTTACATTATGGAATTGAATGCCCATATAAATATAAATAAAAAAATAATTTGTAAATTCTAGTCCAGTTGATAGCATCTAAACCAGTTGGATGGATATGGTTGCTTACTAGACAAGTGGTAATTATGCCACTCTTCGCACTGATCTTGACAGTCTAGATGGAATAATTGAGCTCCATATATGTAAACACCATAGCTGTAAAAAAGAAACAAATCATACATACTGAAAACCCTAAGATATGTTTTGCTCCAGATCATCATCAGTGTAGCCATAATGGATGATATGCTTATGTGTGTCAATGGTTTAACACCTTATAAGGCAAGAATTTTTCCAAATAAACCAATAAACAACATTCTTTCTCTAATTATGTATTCACAAGTAGATGAACAATGACATGAAGTCCCAAGATGGGTTTAGAGCAGAATTGTACATTCTGCTTTCCAAACATACCTTTGTCAATGGATGTCTTTCTTTTCCTGTAGGATTACTTGCATTTTCTCTGAACAGAAGCAAGTCAAAGAAAACATTATACCAAGCATTGCTTGGAGACAGTTTTATTACCCTATAAATCATGCCTTGAGAACCACTACATGATCAGACCTGAGTCACTCCTTCACATTTGCTTACTTTACCATTTGTACCCACAGAGTGTTCAGAACTGCTGAGAATGCTCCATGTTGGAAAATTATTGTGTCCTACCATTAAAGAAGATTAAAGTGGGAGAGGGGGGAGAGAGATAACTAACAAAGATGGGCTTGATTGACAACAAAATTAGACTATTAGTATAATTAGTGCCGGTGAAATGGGAACCTACCAGCAGGCTGTTAGTGAATGTAATTGTATATAAAAGAAAATCCCAAAGGTAAAATGATACAAAGGTTGAAGCATAATTGCCTTAGGCTCTTGAACTAGCCTGTTACTCATTATGTCTACCTAGCCAATATCACCATTTAAACTGAGTGAAAAAGCATTAAGAGTGGAGAACTTCATTCAGATATCGTCCATTGTGATAGTGGATTACTGAAACATGAAAACATTACAAGCCATAGATTCTTCTGCTATATACTTTGTCAGTTTAGCATAATTGCTTTTTATCACCATGCAGAGGAAGTGCTTTTGCCTCCCCTTTGGGTTCAATGGACCTTAGGTAATAAATAGCCAAAATCTCCTGGACCATAGTCCAGTGACATAATCTACTCTTTTGATAGCTCTTGGTTCAATGAATGAAGAGGATTATAGTTGACATTTTATTTATTGTAGCTTGCTCCATTTGTCTCAGCTTGGAAGAAGGCATTTGGACTTGTCACCAGGAATCAATGCCAACTTGAAGGCACATGTCCTAAACAGTCTGCTAATACTTTTTGATATGGTATAACAATCTGGAAAGTAGAAAAGGAATTACAAAGGCCCACCAACCAGCATATTCAATTGATACACCCCACCCCATACAGTAAAAATACAGATAATTCTCAATTTACAACCACAATTGAGTCCAACATTGCTGTTGCTAAGCAAGTCATTTGCTAAGTGGATTTTGCCCCATTTTCAATCTTTCTTACCACAGTTGTTAAATGAATCTCTGTAGTTGTTAAGTTTGTAAAGCCACCCTGAGTCTTCGGAGAAGGGCGGGATATAAATGGAATTAAAATAAAAAAATAAAAAAAAGTTAGTAACCCAGTAGTTAAGAGAATCTGGCTTCCCCATTGACTTTGCTTGTCAGAATGTCCAAAAGGTAATCACATGACCCCAGGACACTGCAGCCATCGTAAATATGAGTCAGTTTCCAAGTGTCTGAATTTTAATGAAATCTACCTGTATTATTGGTGGTCAGATGTATGATATTAGTTCAGCTGATTCTTCATAATGTTTAATATTTATGATGGAACACTAATAATGAATTGAGAGGTTTCTTAATTGTGCACTGTTTGTATACCCAGCACCTCTATATCTACAAATGCATTTCTTCTTTATTTGTTCCCTTTTTCCTTCTCTTGCATCTTTTTTTGTCTCTTTTTATTTTTCTAAGTGTAGACTGCATTGCCCTTTTTAAAATTAAATCAATAAAATTATTAAAAACAGCAACAAATCACTCTGATTTTTTCCCCCACTGGGATAAGGATGGCTTTGGGTACCAATCCAGTGCTCAGTTCTGGAATTTCTTAATTCCACTAGCAATGATGACAGAAACATCTTCATATTCCCACCTTACTCCTCAACTAATACTTCTTAGGGGGATCAAGCCCCAACTTCAGATCCACAATTCCCCATATATACATATATATACATATATACATATATAAATATACATATACATACACACACACACACACACACATATAATAGGACCTACTGATTTTTTCAAAACAGCAAATGAGAACATTCAATCTTCATTGTCTTGTTTCTGTATGTAGAAGCTTTTACTGTGAAGATATAATTTACAGCATTCCCAGTCAGCTCTTATGTAAATTATTTATTTAAATTCTCAACAAATTGCAAAGGCTGAGATCATTACTGATTTCTAACATCAATCTGCAAGAATGAATTAGCATCGAACTTAAAATGCAAAACCATATTTGTCCGTATATATATAAAATTGAATATATATATATTCAATTTTATTTTCCCATTTCTTCCACAAACAAGTCAACAAATATATCGCCATACATAAATACATACACATAACTTTGGATGCTGCTCGTCCATTTCCCCTTTCACTGTATCCACCCTCCTTCTCTCTCTTCCCTCTTCTCTACTTTCTTTCTCCCTTTCTCCTTTCTTTCCTACTTCCCTCTTCTTCCTCTCCTCTCCTCTTTCCCTCACCACTCCCCTCCCGTTTCTCCCCACTTCTCCTCCTCTTTCCCTCCAACCTTCCTACTTCCTTCCCCCTCCTCTACTCTCTTCCCTCTCTCCTCTCCTTTCTTCCCTCCCATTCCTCTTCCGATACAATTCAGGGGAGATGTCCGAGCAGCTCCTCTCCTTGGATTTTCAATGTTTATATTAGGTATGATAATATCCTTATCTCCTCATTTTTCTTCCATCTAAATTAGTGTTAGCTGTCTTTTAAGCATATTCTCTTTTTCACCCACTCATAAAATTTCCCCAAATTTCATAATACTCTGACTCTGTCTTATCTTTAATTATCATTGTTAATCTATTCATTTCCGCACATTCCATTATTTTCCTGATCACCTCTTCTTCTGGAGGAGCTTTCAGTGCCTTCCAGTTTTGTACAAACACAATCCTAGCTGCAGTGGTTATATGAATAATCAAATATGTGTTCTCTTTGCTGTATTTCTCTGGTAAAATAGCCAACAGGAATATTTCTGGTCTTAATTCTATACGTTGTTGTATCATCTTTTCTATCCATGATTTGATTATGTTCCAATAGGTTTTAGCTTCTGCACACGTCCACCACATATGATAGAAAAAGCCTGGTATTTGATGGCATTTCCAACATTTCATAGATCTGTTCTTAAACATTTTAGCTAGTTCTTCTGGAGACATATGCCATCTGTAGAACATCTTGTACATATTTTCTTTCTACGCTGTCGCCATTGTCAGTTTGTAGTTCCTTTCCCACAATTGCTGCCATCTATCTAATTCAATCGTATATCCAAAATTTCTTGACCATTTTATCATTGACTCTTTAACTTGCTCCTCCTCTAATTCCCTATATAATAAGTAGCTATACATTTTTTAAATCTATTTTTCTTCAGTTCCCATAAGTATTTCATCTAACTCTGTTCTCCCCAAATTAAAACCATCTATTTTAGCATCTTTTTCATATCTAGATTGTATTTGCGTTCTCATGTACCAATCCATCCTTATTCCTTGTTCCTCTAATTGTTGTTTGGTTTTCAGCTTCCCCGTATCTGTTAGTAGGTCTTTATATCTTATAATGTTCCCCATGTTAAAGATATTGGGGTGTATTAACGCTTCCATCGTTGAGAGCCTATCTGGAATCCTCAAGTAATTCTTCCTCTTTATTTTCTCCCAAACCATCAATAAAGAATTCCTGATATAATGTCTCTGGAAATAGCTGTGTATTCTATTTTTCCCATATCATATGAACGAATGCCATCCCAACTGTAAATCATGTCCCTCTAATGTCAATAATCTAGTATTCCTCAGTAAAATCCATTCTCTCATCCATGACATTACTGCAGCCTGGTAATATAATTCCCAATTAGGTAAGCTAAACCCACCTCTGAGTCTTGCATCCTGTAACATTTTTAAATTAATCCTTGCCTTTCCCCCCTGCCAAATATAGTTCAAAATTATTTTATTTAGCCCCTCAAAATATTTCTTTTCCAATCTTATTGGTATTGTTGAAAACAAAAACAACAATCGTGGTAATATATTCATTTGGATTATTGCAATCCTGCCCATTAATGATAGTTGTACCTTTTTCCATTTATCCAAATTTTCCATTTATTCAAATCTACTTCGATTTGTCTTTTCAATTTGTAATAGTTATCTTCTTTAATTGTTGTACATCTTGCTGTCAGGTGAATCCCCATATATTTTACCTTCTTTACAATCTGTATCTCTAACTTTCCCATCAATTCTTTTTTTTGTTTTTCAGTAATATTTTTCACTAACATTTTTGTTTTATCTTTATTAATCTTCAAACCTGCTACCTCACCATATTTTTCTATTTGTTCTATTAATACAGGTCCTGTCTCTAGTGGCTCCTCCATGATAAATACTAAATAATCTGTGAAAGCTTGTAGCTTATATTCTTCTCTCTTAACTTTCATACCTTTTATATCCTTATTCTGTCTTATAGTTCTAGTTAGTATCTTTAGTGTCAATACAAACAATAATGGGGATAAAGGGCATCCCTGCCTTGTTCCCTTCATAATGTTAATCTTTTCAGTCATATCTCCATTTATCATTATTTTGGCTATTTGCTTATTGTAAATTGCTTTAATTACATTTATAAATTTCAACCCAAAATCCATAATCTGTAGTTGTCTTATCATGAATTGCCAATTCACATTGTCGAATGCTTTCTGCGCATCCAAAAACATCAATGCCATCTGTTTTTTGGGATGTGTTTCATAATATTCTAATGTGTTTAATATAATTTGCATATTGTCTCTAATCTGTCTTTTGGGCAGGAACCCATTTTGATCCATATGTATAAATTCGTTTAGGAACTTTTTAAGCCTTTGGGCCATGATTGATGCGAATATTTTATAGTCCACATTCAGCAAGCAAATCGGTCTATAGTTCTTTATTTTCTGTAAATTTCTGTTTCTTCCTTTGGTATCAGGGTAATAGTGCTTCCGACCAAGAATCTGGTATCTTAGCTTCAGAGAGGAGTTCATATAGAGCTCCAGCATTACATTGCCTAACAGTTCCTGCAATGTTCTATATAGTTCCGCTGGTAGCCCATCTGGTCCTGGTGTTTTGCCATTCTTTTGTTTTTTAATTGCTTCTGTTAATTCCATCATTGTTACCTTCTCTTCTAGTAGCTTTTTAAATTTCTCTGGTACTTTAGGTATCTCTTTTTTTTCCAATAATTGTTTTATCCTATCATCTGAAACTACTTGTTGCTTATATAAATTCTCATAATATTCCCAAGCTATTTTTTTCTTTTCTTCATTCTGGTGTTGTAAAGTCCCCTTGGCATCTTCCAGTTGTTTAATCCATCTCTTCTCTTTCTCCTTTTTAATTTTATATGTCAACCATCTCCCTGGTTTGTTTGCATGTTCAAAAAAGGTTTGTTTAGCTGCCTTTATTTTCCTTGCCACCTCTTCATTTTCTATTAAGTTCATTTTATGCTTGTTCAACTCCATTAAATTTTTTTATCTTTTTGTTTTGTGTATCTTTCTGTAATTTTTTCTCAAGAGTCTTATATTCTTCCTTCAATTTTTCACTAATTTGTCTTTTCTGTTTATTCTTTTTCCCCATATAAGATATAGCAAGTCCTCTCATGTACGCTTTCGCAGTATCCCAGACATTTGAAGTGAGGTATCTTCTGTTTTGTTTTTCTTAAAGAGGAAAGTCATTTCTTTTTCCATATACTGCAGGAAGTCTTTTTCATTCAATACAGTTTGATTTAATGTCCACCTAGTTCTTTTTTTTTGTCCTTTCCATGTAATTGTGACTGGGTTGTGGTCCGCCCATGTGCTTGTTTCTATGTTTATATTTTACGTACTTGTAAATAAGTCTATTGACGTCCATATCATATCTATTCTCGACCAGGAAAGGTGTCTGTTAGAATAGAATGTATATTGCTTCTTTTCCAGATATTTTTCTCTCCAAACATCTAGTATATTTAATTTGCCAACCATATTATGAAAATATTTTGGAAGTGTTCTCCTTAGGGTCTTATTTTTTTTTGTCATATTGTAATCCAGCCTGGCCTTTACAAAAGCATTTAAATCTCCAATCATACATATGCTTTCGAATTCCAATTCTATTATTTTCTGGTGTAATTTTGAATAGAAATTTTCTTGGTTTTCATTTGGGGCGTAAATCGCTACCAATAAAGTTTTTTTTACAATTCATAATTACTTCCACCATTAAAATTTGCCCTTCTTCATCTGAATATAACAATGTAGTTTGTATTGTTTTTTGAATATATAATACCACACCTCTTTTACTCTGATCTGCAAGTGAGGTATATAATTCTCGCAATTTTGGATATTCTAGTAGATTTTTATGTTCTTTCTTAATATGAACTTCTTGTAAACAAATTATATCCATTTTTAGTTTCCCCAATTTATTTAGTGTTCTTTTTCTTTTTATAGTCAAATTCAGTCCATTTACGTTTATCGAAATTGCTTTTATTTCTTCTTCCATGATTATTTATTTGAAGTTTTAGTTGCTCTCATTATTCTCATCTCTCTTTGCTCTTTTGCCTCTTTTGCTCTTGTCCCTTCTCTCAACACCCTTTCCTCCTGTTCTATGCTATACTTACTGCATAGCTTCTCTGTCTCGTCTCCTTGCTGTCTGATTACTGTTTCCCTTCTCAGTGTTTCTTCTTCTTGCTGCCCAAAGTATTGATCATAGAAAAGTTCTGCTTTCTCTATTGTGTCCAGTCTATGACTCTGTTCTTGCCAATTTATCATTACTCCTTCTGGTATTAAACATCTAAAATTTATCCCTTTTTTAATTAAGCATTTTGTCAGACATTGATACTCCTTTCTCAGGTCTCTCACTCTTCTTGGGATCTCTTTTAACATGACTATCTCTCTTCCTTTATATTTTATTTTAACATTTCTCAGCTTCTGTAGTATATCTACCCTTAATGCTTTTTTTAGTAAATCTTATATGCACCTCTCTGGGGAGAGTATTTCTCATTGCATATCTAGTGTATATTCTAAATACCTCATCTATATCATTAATTATCTTTTCCTTGCTTTTCTCCAATGCTTCTGCTAATATTCCCGCCATTACATCTGCTAGGTTCTCTCCCTTTTCTTCTTCAACATTTTGGAATCTTAAATAATAATCAGTTCTATCCATCTCTAAAGCAATAATCATTTTCTCCTGGTTCCTGTCTGTTAATGTAAGTCGGTTATCAATCTCCTCTAGTCTCTTATCTGTTAATTCAATTCTTTCTTATGCTTGTTGCAATCTTTGTTCATTTTTCTCCATCAGTTCTTTGACCTCTTTTAGGTCCTCTTCTAGTTTGCCAATCCCTTCTTTGAAGTCTGTGTGTAGAGCCAGTATCATATTTTTCAATTCCATGTTGGATCTATCCTGCTGCGTTGTGTTGTCCAGTGATTTCTGTGTCACCGGACTCTGTGATATTAGGGCAGCTGTTGCTGGGTGTGTTGTGGTCTTCTTCATTTTCTCCAGTAGTTTGTAATCCAAATGTTGATGGGGTATTATAATCCAAACGTACTCAAAAAAAAAAAGAGTACGAAAAATTTCAGCGACAAGTAAAGGTGAGTACAAAGGGAAAAGGAAAGAAAGAGAAGGAAAAAGATAAATATCCTTATATCTAAAAAAAAGAAAAAGAAATTAATCCATACAGGTTACGCTCTTTGTTCATTTCAGAGTCTCTGTGCCTTAGTCCAAAAGAAAAAAAAATCAAAGTAAAAAACAATCCACCATTCCGCAAATTAAAAAACAAAACGAAAACCAGACTCTGTAAACTTCTTATCAGTGAGTTCAGCAGCTGTCATTCAAGTCATTTACTCTCCCTTTTTTTCTTAAGCTTCAAGGGTATTCTCAGCCGAGATACTTGATTCATTGCCTTCATTCCATTGTTATCCACCGCTGCAGTTCCAGGAGAGGAGCAGTTTAAAAATATGCTCCCCTCCCCCACTTCTCCACGGCTTCAAATTCTTCTTATTTTCTCCCCCAGTTTCCAGCATTTAAGGATTCTCAAACTTCTCACCCAGGCAATCCTCCAAACTTACTTTCAAGATCTTCCAAGTGGCCGCCCTGGCTTGTGACGGCTCGCAATGGCCGTCTGACAGCTGCTGGTCCAGGAAGCTTCTTTTG
Organism: Vipera ursinii; assembly: GCF_947247035.1. Lineage (NCBI taxonomy): Eukaryota > Metazoa > Chordata > Lepidosauria > Squamata > Viperidae > Vipera > Vipera ursinii. The sequence goes on along the minus strand of NC_139512.1, from coordinate 274,868,683 downwards.
GCTCTCCAGGAGGTAGCGATCTCTCCTGTGCTGCCAAAACTGTGCCTCCTTTCTTCACTGTCCCTACAGGACAGCTCTGATCTGTCTGAAACTCAGACAGATCCCCCAAACAGCTGAAAAGTGACAATCCTTCGGGAGCTTCCAAAGGATGTTGTCCCGCCATGGCACTGGCGCTAAAAAAACCCAACCCCCCCCCCAAAAAAAGTCTGTTTCTACTTACAGTGCTGTTCATTTACACACAATAACTTTTTTTCTCATTTATGCACATAGGCACTGCAGACTTCCATTTCTATCCTGTTTGTTTCTATTGCTACAAAGCAGCTGTGTTTACACAACACATTTGATCAGGTCAGTTAACACACCTGGTGGCTTCATTCATTTAAGATGGTATGCCTGGTTAGTGTTGTATGTGTGTGTGTGCTGTGTTTGAATGCAGCCAGTTTGATTAGCTTACAGTTCAGTGTATTGCACAAACCCAGAAACTGTATTAATTTGATAACCACGTTAAATATGTTGTGTGAACACAATATTCACATTGAGGAGGATTTTGATTAGGCAAATTGTCTCAGTGCTCTCAAATGTAAGTCATTTCAAGAACTGTCTGGTCTACCAGCTATTTTGTTTACTAATCCAAACCATGAAATGTAACTTCTTTAGTAAATATTTTCCTTTATTATCTTTGCTGCTACTTTCAAAAGGCCCTTTCTGCACAAGTCTACTACTAAAACGAGTTTAGAAAAGAAGCAATCTGAAGGCAACCAAGAAAAGGAGATATTTTCAAGTATTCTCAATTTTGTAAGGCTCCAACTTTTTTTCCATGGACTTAAGTACCCTATCTCAGTCTTCAATAACATGCTCCTTATTAGTGGTGCCATTTTGTCTTTTCTGTTTATATGTTGTTATGTATTATTCTCTTTCATTTTTGTTTATACTACTCTTATTTTACCTGTGAAGGTGCCCCTGCAGTTTTAAATAATGTGTGGGTTTTTTTATTTATTTATTCATCAAATTTATATACAGTAGCTATTCTTCTCATGAGAAGTGACTCTGGGCAGCGTACAAGAGTCAATTAAAACAACAATACACATATAAAAAGATACTTAAATATAGAACAATTAGCATTGAAAGTGGAGACAATTATAACTAAAATATATCTACAAACTTGGGAGTGGGAGAGAGAGAGAGAGAGAGAGAGAGAGAGAGAACATCCACCTCAATAGTGGAGCTACCTAAACAATTCCTAGCATTGATGGCATAACCAGGTCTTGAGGAACTTCCAGAACATCAAACATTTGTAATGGCATTATGCAGTTCTCATTAAGCCAAATGTGTAATGCCTAAAATAATATTAAGTAAATAAGAACTAAAGCCTAGGCATCTAGGGTATCCTACTTGAAAAATAATATTTTAGACACAATGTACACAGTAGTCCTTACACTCAATTACTGGTGTCTATTGGGGAAAGGGATAGATCAAAATAGGCAAGATGGTGATTTTTGAATGTACAAATGCTCACAAGTATACAGAGGCAGGACTTCAACAATGCTGCAATCATAATTTGCCTGTTTGGATCCCCATTCCCATGCTGACACTGCTGTAGCCAATACGGACCATATTCAAAGGCCATTATTGGATCAAGAGATTACAGGAACATGGATCAATCTAACCAGATTCTTGCTGTACAGAATTCCTGGCCCAGCTGTCATTGTCAGTGAATAAAACTCATGGGCTTTAAATGACCGAGTTAGATCAAGCAGCAAACTTGCTATCTTAAGAAAAGTGAAAACCATTTTAGAATATAAAGACTATCTATCCCCATCATAGATATTACAGTTAGAGAAACTCACAATTCCAAAGTGTACAACCATTTATTTTCCCACATAAATACTGCTCTCTCTCTCTCTCAATTATTTTGCATTCTTAGATGTATTGGTTTATTTAAATCCTGCCTGCCAATACCAGCGCTTACGCATAGTCTGTACCGAATTTTACACAAAATTAAGAATTAGGAAGGGATTTAAATTGGATTGGGTTTTAAGAATTTTCAAGTAAATTACAGCTCACAGGCACAGGTTACATAGCTCATCAAGTTACTGTGATGTAAGGAAACTCAAAATAGATGAGAAAAACTGTGAAATCATTTGACAAATGGTCACACTTTGATGTGTGCCTCATGGCTCATAATATTCATGAGCTTTTTACTAAAAATGTGATTCTTTACTGAGAAATATATTTGAGGAAGAAGCGTTCAGAACAATATTTTTAACTAGTAATGGCATTAAAAGGGAAAGAGCAGATTCATGGATTCCCTTACTTTGGGTTAAATGAATCACTGGAATGGTGATGGATATATGTATTATTCAAGCGAGAATAAGAATCAGGTTTATTTTTAGATATCTGCTAATAACATTTGTTAGTATGTTTTGCTGCTGGGAGATCACAAGTGGACACCTCTGACACATGTGTGTGTGTGTGTGTGTGTATGCATATGTATTTGCGTGTGTGTCAGTGCATTTTAAGCAATACTCTGTGATTACATTGTTGAATGCTAAAGGACATCCCCCATCAGCAAATGCAGGCTGATTATGGTACAGACATAACATGTTGACAGTCATGAGTAGACATGAGTATTATGCATCACTGGGCCAAAAAAAATAATAATGTAAAATTGGTGAGCCAAAAAGAGTGGATTTGGCTGATCAGAAATAAGTGGATTACAGTGTTCTTTAATATTTGTATAGTAATATTTGTATAAGATGGCTTTATCACATATAGTTTAGACTGGTACCACATGATTTCTACTTTTTTCCCCCAAAATGAAAAGAATAGCTTCAAGGGCCTCAATTTGACTCATGTTAAGAGGTGGAAAGGAGTCTTCCTGGTGGAAGAAACAAAGTGTGGAGTTGTTTTAATGGTAGCTTTGTAGTTAGAATATAACATTGCAGGCTGACTCTGCCCACTGCCAGCAGTTTGATCCTGACTAGCTCAAGGTTGACTCAGCCTTCCATTCTTCTGAGGTTGATAAAATGAGGACCCAGATTGTTGGGGGCAATGTGCTGAGTCTGTAAACTTCTTAGAGAGGGCTGTAAAGGACTATGAAGCAGTATATAAGTCTAAGTGCTGTTGCTTTTGTTGATGTTTTGTGATGGCTTTAAGAAGTTTGACCATAAGTGGCAGAAGTGTATAGCAAATGGTGGAGATTATGCAGAGAGGTAAATGCAGATAACAAAAAACATCATTTCAGGGTTGTTATTTTTTTGCGATTTTGTTCATTAAAATATACCTATTTAAGCCAACATTATGTACTAGTTGGAGACATTATTTTTTTAATTCACACTTTGTCTTTCTGTATTACATTTCCTAGCAAAAATAGGAGAGTGGCCAGCAACAAAAAAATAAATAAATTTACAAACCCAACAGTCAGCAAAATACACAGTTAAGATGCATGGATGTTTCTACTTTTTTACTAGAATAGCATCCAGATTCTTTAATTTAGTTTAATGTCAGCTACATCGCAGAATAACTGCACTCCAGAGATGTCATTAAAAATATACAGTCACTTATTTCTTAAAAGTTTGTGAATTAAGGTAGCTCTTCTTTTACACTCTTTCCAGTGTTTTTTCTTAAAATGAATTAATTTTTGTACTAAAATGCAGCTTTGTGCTTTTAGCTTTGAACAAAAAATATAACAAATGGTTTTGTTTTTTTTAGTAGGCTTCCATGTTACAGCCAATGTGCATTCTGGATAAAGTGTCAGTTTCAGACTATGAAAAATGGCTATGAAGCGTTTTAGCTGAGAATTTCAGTAGCAACTTTCTCTTACCTTAACCTACTCTACAATAGTAGGAAAGAATCCTATGCACTCAAAGTTTCTTAAATAACAGATAGGATGATGAGGCATGCCCTCATCATTGAGAAAATTATTGTTTAAATTACTTCAGGCATAAAATTACTCTTTATAATCTTTATATTTTATATACCTTGTAAAATGTTGCCTTGGGAATTAAAGGAGAATAGTTTCTATTTCCCCTTAAAACATCTACTCTCAAGCTTTCTATTAAAACATTTCTTATACTTTGAACTGGGATAATTTCTAGATGGTTGAAAGCTATATTCTTTTGCCTCCTCCTTTCCATGAATGCTTGTAAGTCACATCTTCTCCAAATAATACACAGCGGTGACTGTCCATATAAGAACAGGTTCTAGACAACCTAGGGCCAATGGGTTTGCAGTCCAAAATAAATACCAGGGCAATAGAGAAGAGGGAGGCAGGAAGCAATAGGATGGCACCCAGAAGGACGTTCTGCCAATGAAGTCCCTTTGGTATGTGTGGAGATGACAATTTTGTGTGGAAGTGTGGAGGTAGTTAAAGAGAATTGGGAGGTTAATTTCCTGAGGTTTGATGTTCCCTTGTCCCCTGTGCTAGTTTGACCAACAGTATTTTTACTTCCTGCTGTAGAGTTCAATTTCTTAGCTAATTACTCTATCACATTTCTCAGGAGAATGCTCAATAATGGATCCATTGCACTACTTATCATAGTATCATAGATCTATATTGGAAAGGATCTAAGGGTTATCATCAAGTTCAATCCCCTGCACATTGCAGGATTATATATATCGCTAATAGATAACTAACCATCCTCTGTTGGAAAACCCCTAGTGAAGGGGAAGAAACCATGCAGTAACTTATTTCCCTGATAGACAGCTATTACTGTCAAAACAATCTTCCTAATGTCTAATCTGTATCTACATCTTTGAAATTTCTTCTTAATAGTTCTAGTCTAACCCTCTGAAGCAAGTGAGAATAAGTCCAAACCTCTTATACTTTCATATTTTTGAATGAAGCCTTCTCTTCTGCAAGTTGAACATACCTAGGTCTTTTAACCATTCCTTGTAGGACTTCTAATCTTTCGCTGGTAGACTTTCTCTGAAAAAGCTCCAGTTTATCAATGTTCTTTTTAACCTCAGGTGTATAGAATTAAATTAAATGCAATACTCCAAGTGCATGATCACAACAGACTACGCCAAAGTAATTACCTCCTGGACTTTGCTCCTCTTGATGTTCTTCAGGATGTCAGTGACCTTCTTTGCAGCTATGCTACATTGCTTGCACATGTTTACCTAGTATACTAGTAATGCATTAGTACCCAAAATCAGTATTGCTCTTGTACTAGATTTTTCCCATCCTGTAATATGTTTATTTTGCATTACAATTCTATTTGTTTCTGCCCACTGTTCTAGCCTAAGTCTTTTTTAATGTTTTCCCTCTCCTCCTAGTATTAGCTAACTCCTCCTAGTGCTGTATCATGTACAAATTTGTCAAGCATTCCCTCAACTCCCTCTTCCATACAATTTATAAAAATGTTAAATAACACTGGACCTAGGACAGAACCCTCTGGCACCCAGCTCAAGATATCTCTTCAGGTAGCCTTGACACTATTTATAACAACTCTTTGAGTATGATCCTTGAACCACTTGTGGATCCACCTAAAGACTGAATTGTCAAATGCAGTTTTATCATTTTGTTAATAATGTTGCTATGAGATCCTGCTAAAAGCCTGGCTAGAGTCAAAATACACTATATCCGTGGCCTTTCCGTGATCAACAATTTCAGTAGTATTTGACAGGCCCCCAAACCAAAACTGACATGTGGCAATTCTTCCTAGACAAGTTCTTTATTGTTTCATACAATAAATATTGGCAGACTGAGCACTCTACAACATATTCTGTAAACTATTAGGGAGGAGCTGTCTTCATCCTCTTTCTCTCACACAATATCTGAACCAAGTTGCCTCTTACTACTCTGGAATTCATCCTGTCCTGCCTGGGGATCCACCTCCTCACTACATTCCATCACACTATTTCAGAAAAGAGATCAAGTTAGTTTGACATCACTTGTTTTGCATACATCCATGATGGCTCCTATTCATTAATGCATTCCTATCTAAGTGCTCATAGACATGCTGCTTGATAAACTTTTTTGAAAAGAATAAAAATATTAGACTTCTGGGATTTTGCTTGTACTTAAGGACTTCTTAAAGATTACAGAGAGTGGCTCTGCAATTATCTCTGCTAGTTCCTTCAATACCTTAGGGGTGTAACTTATCTGGACCTGGAGATTTTAACTCATTTGGATTAGATAGGAATTCCCTCATTTTCTCTTTGCTTATATTGAGCTTTACTTCCCCAATGGCACAGTGGGACATAACCAAGGGTTTATTCACCCTCCACAAGAAAAGAGATGTAAAGCAGGTATTGACAAGTTCTGCCCTCTCATACTCCACCTTGATCATTTCACCATCTTCTCTCTCTGCAGAAGACCTATTGTATCCTTAACTTTCCTTTTGGTTCTGACCAGGGCTTTTTTTTCTAAAAAAAAAAAAAGGTGCTAGAACTTTCATTTTGGCGGGCACAGGAGGCGGGGGTGGCACTGCTGCAGTCATGGGCATGAGGGGTGTTGGTGGCGGCTGCCCCCCGGGGCCAGAGCTGGCGCAGCTGGTGCAGTGGGAGCAGCAGGGCCTGCTCTATACAGCAGGGCTGCACGGGGCGGGCAGTGGAGGCGTGGCGGGCCAGGCAATGCAGGGCGGCCACTTAGGTGCGCAGGGTGAGGCAACGGTGGCACAGGTCCAGCACTGGGTAGGCCACCAGCCTGGCTGACATGGGTGATCACAAGGAAGGAGTGCACATGGACTCCGCAGAACCCACCTCCCACTCCTTGTCTTCTCTTACTTTCCTAATTGAGATGGTGTAGTTGGGCAGCAGGGAGGGATGCAAACTTCCTGCCAACTCACCTTCGCTGCAGACAACCTGCCGGTGCAATGTTTGCCGGCTGGGTCTTTTGGTGCGCTCAGCAGCAATTCCTATTGGCTTTCGAGTAGCATAGCTTGTGGGAGGGAGGGAGTAGCATAGCTTGTGCAAAAGCTTTTTTGTATATGCAAAAAAAAGGTGCCGGAATGTCATTCAGAGCATTCAATGAGAAAAAAAGCCCTGCTTTTATGTTTTAATCTTATGGTTTTACAAATATATATTTTTTCTATTGTAAGTTGCCCCAAGCCTTGCCATGTGGATTGCATACAAATATTATATAATCAGTAAATAAAGGTAGAACATATGTTAAATATACATCAAATGATAATATGCTTCCATACAAAGTCAATTCTTGCTCGATGACAGACCAAGGACTTAACTCGGAAAGGCAAGAGGAAAATCAAGAAGAGGTCTGTGCAACTTGTAGAAGGGAAAGGCCCACACTGATAAATTAAAAATCTTTGTGGTCTGCAAGGGAATGCTGGTGGGCTAATCAATGATTTGGTGACTAGAGGAGCATCTACAGTGTTGAAGCTCGTGGTCATGGTAAGCCATGGAGGCACTAGGCAACATGACTTTTAGGGCAGTGGTGGTGGTTTTATTACTTTTTTTTAAAAAAAAATGTCTGTGCTCTGTCCAAGGTGCTTGGCAGGCTGCATGTACAAGCCTGGTCTAGAATTTATTTTGGAGCATTCAACCATCTAGAGCAGGCGTGTCAAACTGATTTTGTTTGAGTCAACTTCTTATAAAAGAATTGTCATTAATTTGTTTTAATAAAATAATTTAAATAAATGTTTCACTTGATTTCAAATTAAATGAATTATATTGGTTGACAGTGAGATTTTTTTTTAGTACTGCCAAATGCAATAAACTGGTTTTAGGTATATGTTACTGGAAGGAAAAAGCAACCCCTGCTGCGTTACTGATCCCAGAGAAGCATTTGCATGTACACAGGTATCCTTAGGGTGCCATATTTATGGATGAGAAATATTGGTTGCAAAGTTGGCATTTCTGGATGTAATACAGATATTTTGGACTTATTTTTGTTTCTTTGCATGTTTGATATTTTTAAAAAGGCATATGCTACTGACTACACTTATGCACATATGTAACACCTTTTGCTAGAATATATGACCACTGCTTGTCCAGAATGTGAAAAGTGAAAGATTGTGACTAAACAAAATTTTAATGTATAGATAATACCACCAGAAATTATTTTAACCTTTTTAATAAATGTTGTTATTGATGTTAAGCTCACCATGGAAAACATCATATATTGTTATGTATATACTAGATTAATTATTTAAAGACTGAAATGCAACATAACTAGACTCTAAATAATCTATTTTTCAAAACACACAACAGTGCAAACAGTAAAAGTAAAGTCCAAATTAAGAATATTTCATTCTTAAGAATTGTTTAAAGTGGTTTAGTTGTAATAGATGGTTAGATTCAAAATAGTTTTCAATAGTACAAAATAGTACAAAAGATACTATTTTCTTCTAGCATCAGCTAAATTAGACATATTACATTGAGAAAAATGTTTCTCATTTCTTTCCTTATTGATTTATTGATTTCATTGAAGAGATGTTAACATAGGAAATAGATTGTTTTGTTATCTAATTTTACCTTCCAAAAGACAGAAGCAGATGAAAAATGTGAGGTTCTTTCCTGTTGGCTTTTTTGAATTAGCTGCTTTAGATTCTAAAAGTTTAGTTCCTAAAGAAGTAACCCTGTAAATAATTTTAATGTCCTCCTCTAGTGCAGGGGTAGGCAACCTTGGCTCTTTTATGACTCAAGGACTTTAACTCTCAGAATTCCTGAGCCAGCACGGCTCAGCTTGGAAACCTCTCCCTTTCCCCTCAGCATGGCTGGCTCAGGATTTCTGGGAGTTGAAGTCCACGAGTCATAAAAAAAAGCCAAGATTGCCTAGACCTGTAACAGGCTTAGGAAAGCCAATAGAGGGAGCTTCTTCTTCTTCTTCTTCTTCTTCTTCTTCTTCTTCTTCTTCTTCTTCTTCTTCTTCTTCTTCTTCTTCTTCTTCTTCTTTTGCAAAAAAAGGTGCCGGAACACCGTTCTGAGCATTCTATGAGAAAAAAAGCCCTGCCTTCAATAATACCTATGACACTTATGACTGAGTCATGGTGGTGCAGTGGTTAGAATGCAGTACTGCAGACTAATTCTGCCAACTGCCAGGAGTTCAATTCTCACTGGCTCAAGGTTGAGTCAGCCTTCCATCCTTCTCAGGTCATTAAAATGAGGACCCAGATTGTTGGGGGCAGTATGCTGATGCTATAAACAGCTTAGAGAGGGCTGTAAAGTCTAAGTGCTATTGCTACTGCTACTGCTAGTGCATGTTCCCTTACTTTGTGTTTTGGCGTAGGTGCATTTTAGCCTGTAGCTGACACTCTTTACTAGGCTGAATCTCTTATTTTCTTGCCCCACCCTTTTTTTTGGCTGTGTCCTACTTTTCTATTTTTGGCTGAATCAGCACTTTTCCTGTCCGCCATAGACTCAGCTCTACTACCCAGTTTTACTACCCAGAGTTGAGTACACACTACCCTTGATACTATAGTTACTAAAGTTATGTTTGCTTTCCAAGGCAGACCAGATCAAGAAATAGATTTCATAGAGATTTAAAGGTAGTTTGATTAGAATGGCTATAGTAACAGAATCATGCAAGTCTGAATGTACTTCCCTTCCTTTCTGTTTTTTTTTAAAAAATGTGAATTAGAGGCAGTCACATCGATCTGTTCATTGTTTTGGTAACAGATCTTCATTCTCTTCATCAAGAGCATCCTGTTTAGTCTCTAGCTTAATGATAATGCTACTGTATCCACAAGTTAAGAAAATAATGTGCATACAGCTTTTTGGCTTAATGCCTATGGAGATTCTCAATCATTCAGGTCATGGTTGTCCCAAAGGTGCTGTTTAAAAGGCAACTGGACTTTCCTGGTCTTTTAAAAAAATGTTTTCACTTCTCATCCAAGAAGCTTCTTCAGTTCTGGCTAAATGGTGGGGAATGGAAGGATTTGTATTCTGACCGCAAAGTATATAAATCCTTCCATTCCCCACCATTCAGCCAGAACTAAAGAAGCTTCTTGGATGAGAAGTGAAAATGTTTTAAAAAGTTGCCTTTTGAATGGAACCTTCTTGGCTTGTTAGAGATCCCCAAAATCAGAATTTTTATATTAATTATTTAAGTTTGGCTGATACCTTTACTTTCTGTGTCATTTTTGTATGGTTATGTTATATGGCATGAATTAGCTCTTGTGTCTTTTTTTTCATCAAAGTGTGTCTCCCCCCCCCCCAAATTGTGTGTGGGGGGAAATACTATAAATGAACATTATGCCCAGCATCCATTTGGGAACTATCAGCAGTAATACAGAAAATTAAATTTAGTTTTTAGAAAAACTACTTATTGTCACTTTCTGCTACAGTATAATTGCAAAACAGTAACAGAAAAAAATAGAATATATGAGCTTGTTTTAATGGTGTTATGGTGAGATCTGAAATGATAATCCCCAAAGTCTATTACTTTGCTACACAGAGAGATTATCTTTTGGTGTCTTGTTCAGCCTAGTCTCAGCAATATCACAAGCAAAACAACAAAAAACAAATCTGCCTTGATAAAAGAGTTAGTGTGTTGATTCCAAACAAACCAATATATTCTTTAGTCTGGATTTGGATGCAGAAAATTGCAGGTTTTTTTTATTGATTTTATCTAAAGAGCTCCTTCCTGAACAATCTTTCCTCTGTCAAGATTCCACTATAAATTTCTGCCAATTTAATTTCCCTTCCTTTGTGAGCCAGTCAGATTTTTATTATTTTGTTTGCTGAATTTGGAGAGTGATCTTATCATGCACAATCAGTGTAGAACAAATCTGCCTTGCTTCCTTGTCAAAACTATTTTAAAATTATAGCCACTTTATTATTTTAGTCCAATATATTGTCTTCCTAGTTGTAAATGGGGCTGCCCTTGAGGACCACTCGGAGGCTTCAGCTGGTGCAGAATGCGGCCGCGCGAGTTGTGATGGGGGTTTCCCGATACTCCCATGTAACACCTCTACTCCGTGAGCTGCATTGGCTTCCGGTTGCCCTCCAGGTAAGATTCAAGGTGCTGGTGATGACCTATAAAGCTGTAAATGGAGAGGGTCCGGGATATCTGAGGGAACACCTACTGCCGGCATCGAGCTCCCTTTGTCCAGTGCGCTCCCACAGGGAGGGTCTTCTCAGGGTGTCGCCGGTAAAAGATTGCCGGCGGACGACACCCAGGGATAGGGCCTTCTCAGTGGGTGCGCCTGCCCTCTGGAACCAGCTGCCAGTGGAGCTTAGGACTGCCCCCGACCTCCGTTCATTCCGCCGGGACCTGAAGACCTGGCTCTTCGAGCTCTCTGGCCCAGGCTGAGAATCTTAATTTTAATTTTAATTGGGGTTTTTATTTTTTCAGGGACTGATATAATTTTTTAAATTGTTTTTAACTTTTGTATATATTTTTTTAATCACCCTGTAAACTGCCCTGAGTCCTTCGGGAAAGGGCGGTATATAAATACAATAAAATTAAATAAATAAATAAATAAATAAATAAATAAATAAATAAATAAATAGCTTGCTGCTTTCCAAAGCCTAGGTTTTAATCTCCTGTCAAAAATTCTTTGCATTTTGACTGACACCTTTGGCAAGAAACCAGCTTAACAGAGCTGGAAGGGATCTTGCAGGTCTTCTTGTCCAACCGTCTGCTCAAGCAGGAGACCCTATACCATTTCAGACAAATTGTCGCCCAATTTATTGTTTAAAACCTCCAGTGATGGAGCACCCACAACTTCTGAGGGCAAGTCATTCCACTGATTAATTGTTCTGTCAGGAAATTTCTCTTTATTTCTGGTTGGTTCTCTCCTTGATTACTTTGTATTTCATTGGTTCTCTCCTTGATTACTTTGTATTTCATTGGTTCTTGCTCTGCCTTCAGGTGCTTTGGAATATAGGTTGACCTCCCTCTTCTTTGTGGCAGCCCCTTAAAGAAGATGGGCTTATAGTATTTAGAGTTTATAGTATTTATGTAGAAGAGGCAGTATACAAAAAGCTTCAGTAAGGAACCAATTTAGAAACTATACCTCTCTTAACTGCTAATGTAATATTATCTCATTTATTTCTCAAAGAGGAAGAAGTACATTAAGAATTCACACATCTCTTCCACTAGCACCTCCCCAGCTCATACTTGAATGCACAATGGATACTATATAGTTAGCGTTTCTGATAGATTCCCATTCCTTCAGTTGATTTTTTCAGTTGATTTTCTTTATCATGGAAACACAAGGTAGAAACGCCATTTTAATGTGATTATACACAGTGAAATGATAGTTGGCACTAATCAGACTTCAACTACAAATGAGATTTGTTTCAGTAATAAATAATAAATGCAACTCATACATTATCTACCCCACGTACAGTGGAACTTACTCCCAGAGAAATGAATACAAAAATGGATAAATCAGTATGGAGTTGCACTCTCTGAAGGTAAATTAGCATGAACTTCATTCATCCTTACTGGCAGAAGATAAAGAAAAAAGAACAAGTTTAGAACTCCAAATTGGAACACAACACAATGTTGATGTGAGATGAAAGACTAAAGTAAAAAGAGAAAATTAGCAAATAAACATAAAATAAGAAAAACAACAATACCATGTGAGTCATTTGTACTGTCAGTAGGAAGGAGAAAAAAGAATGGGCTATAAAATTTAAAATATTCACAAAAGTCTCAAATATGTAAGTTCTTTACAACATAGGATGATAAATGCATAAAATAACAACATAATATGTCAAACCAGAATATTTGGATGTATCTCTTTCATTTGAAAAGATGAATTATTAAGATGTGGAATTTTTAGAAGACTGATACAAGAATAAGCCTTTTAATTATTGCATGTAGATATTCTGGTGTGGGTTTTTTGTTATAGTTACATTAAAGGAATAGTTTTAAGAAAGTTGATTATCTTTAAGATGCAACATTCAGCACCTAGTTAACCCATTATGGGGGAACATCCAAAAGAATCTAAGAAGTTTGGATAGCTCTCCAGGAAACTTGCTTAAAAAATAAGAGTTGATGAAAATTGTATCCCAAAATATTTGGAAGATATGAAGTAGGCTTTTATTGACAAATTTTACATGTATGAGGAATTCTGAAACCTAAACAATTCCTCTCTCTCTCTCTCTCTCTCTCTCTCTCTCTGTGTGTGTGTGTGTGTGTGTGTGTGTGTGTGTCTGTGTGTGTCTGTGTCTGTGTGTCTCTCTGTGTGTGTCTATCAATTTCACAGATCTGGTAGGAGAACAAAACTTAGTGTACAGTGGTGTTTAGGAAATGTAATAATAAAAATAAAGACAAGAAGAACTTTGATACCTTACATTATACTGTCCCTTTGCCTTGTTCCAATCTAATTTAACACCAGAAATCTATTTTCTGTATTCCAGAACCTACTTTATGTTCACATAGAGCAATTAATTTTAGGTTAGTTCTGAAACTGTTGAAATATATATTATAGGTGTCCTTTATTGAACTTGAAAATAGATGTTCAGGAAAGCAATAAGTGTAGAGGGACAGCGCTGTTGGATGCATTTTGCAAACCTCTTGTCAAGATGCTCATTTAATTTGTGAAATTGATGGATCTGGATTTGTGAAATATGAAACTCACCTCTTACTCTATTTCAATATCTTAAGAGACTCTGCAGCAGAAATGACCATCTCAGAATTCTTACTGTATATATGCATAAAAGCACTAAGCTGGGGAATTTACATACTCATTTGAATTAACAATACTCAACTTTATATGAATTCAATCTAGACTCTACTGTAAAGCCCAAACAAACAGTAACTTGGTAGCACAAGGATTAAGTTCTAATTATGAACATACAGTATGTAGAGGTGCTAATAAAGCAGTGGCATTTACAGCTTTTGTGTGCTTCATTACTTCACAAGCAATAATGATTAGCCCTGCTAATTAAGTGTGGACAGACATGTATCTGGATAATCGCTTCTTTCTGAGTTCAACAACATTGCAGGGAAACAAATGAAGCTGTCCCAGTTCCAGATTCTATGCCATATTCACTTATCTGTGAGGCCTATGAATGTGTGGACAAACACATTCAGAATTGTTCAGGCAACTGAATATTCAAAGAGTTGAACCTCAAAAACCTGGGGATGGTGGTCAATAGGAAAGTACAAACAGACAGGGAAAGAAGAGAAGCTTCCACTGGTAAGAAATAGTATTTAATCAACTTTAGGGAATTTGTCAGGAGTATTGTGTAATATTTTCCTTGATTCTTTCTTCTGTAAATTAGAATGCAGTGTTTATTCAGTTAGCAAGTATTACTTTTGCATATAACCCAGCCTCCCCCAATCTAGAAACCTCCAGGTGTGTAAAATCCAAATCCTAGAATTTCCATAGAAATTGCAGTATTAACCCTTCTGGAGAGAACTGAGTCAAGTTGGAGAAGGCTGAGAAGTCTCTTTCAATTTCCACATTTCTTTGAATTTTAGAAATAAGAGCATGCATAAAAAATTACACTCCCCCTAATACAGTGGTCCTCAACCTTTATGGCTTGGTGGCCCAGTGGGGGGAGAGAGAGCAACTGGCCTGTGCACGTGTGCACAGGCATGTGTGTGTGCCAGCCCACCGTTCAGGCAAGTTGAGCTATGAGCACATGCTGGCCTGTGGCTCATGCGGCCCACTTCCAAACCGGTCACTTGTATGCCATTTCCTTAATCTTCCTATCTTTGGATGTAAGCATTTAGTTGAAAATTGCAGTGGAAATTTGTTTAAGGTTATGGTAGAAAACATAATTGCATTCTGAAAAAGATGTTTTGGACAGATTATAGCATATTAATTCCAAAAATACAAATTTTGTGAGTTACTCGAAATTCTCCCCTATTCCTATTATAAATCTTAGGATGTGCCATATGGCTTTCAGCATAACTCATGCACCAAAATATTTTCTACTGCTGCATTACAGCATTGCTTTTATTAATTCATCTCGCAAAATATCTTCCAGTTCTAAGCAGTGGGAACCCCTTTTGGTATGGGAAAAATAGAATACACAGCTATTTCCAGAGACATTATATCAGGAATTCTTTATTGATGGTTTGGGAGAAAATAAAGAGGAAGCATTATTTGAGGATTCCAGATTGGCTCTCAATGATGGAAGTGTTAATACACCCCAATATCTTTAACATGGGAAACATTATAAGATATAAAGACCTACTAACAGATACGGGGAAGCTGAAAACCAAACAACAATTAGAGGAACAAGGAATAAGGATGGATTGGTACATGAGAACGCAAATACAATCTAAATATAGATGCTAAAATAGATGGTTTTAATTTGGGGAGAACAGAGTTAGATGAAATACTTATGGGAACTGAAGAAAAATGGATTATAAAATATATAGCTACTTATTATATAGGGAATTAGAGGAGAAGCAAGTTAAGGAGTCAATGATAAAATGGTCAAGAAATTTTGGATATACGATTGAATTAGATAGATGGCAGCAATTGTGGGAAAGAAACTATAAACTGACAATGGCAACAGTGTATAAAGAAAATGTGTACAAGATGTTCTACAGATGGCATATGTCTCCAGAAGAACTAGCTAAAATGTTTAAGGACAGATCTATAAAATGTTGGAAATGCCATCAAATACCAGGCTCTTTCTATCATATGTGGTGGATGTGTGCAGAAGCTAAAACCTATTGGAACATAATCAAATCATGGATACAAAAGATGATACAACAATGTATAGAATTGAGACCAGAAATATTCCTGTTGGGTATTTTACCAGAGAAATATGGCAAAGAGAACACATATTTGATTATTCATATAACCACTGCAGCTAGGATTGTGTTTGTACAAAACTGGAAGGCACTGAAAGCTCCTCCAGAAGAAGAGGTGATCAGGAAAATAATGGAATGTGCGGAAATGAATAGATTAACCATGATAATTAAAGATAAGACAGAGTCAGAGTATTATGAAATTTGGGGAAAGTTTTATGAGTAGGTGAAAAAATATGCTTAAAAGACAGCTAACACTAATTTAGATGAAAGAAAAATGAGGAGATAAGGATATTATCATACCTAATATAAACATTGAAAATCCAAGGAGAGGAGCTGCTCGGACATCTCCCCTGAATTGTATCGGAAGAGGAATGGGAGGGAAGAAAGGAGAGGAGAGAGGGAAGAGAGTAGAGGAGGGGGAAGGAAGTAGGAAGGTTGGAGGGAAAGAGGAGGAGAAGTGGGGAGAAACGGGAGGGGAGTGGTGAGGGAAAGAGGAGAGGAGAGGAAGAAGAGGGAAGTAGGAAAGAAAGGAGAAAGGGAGAAAGAAAGTAGAGAAGAGGGAAGAGAGAGAAGGAGGGTGGATACAGCGAAAAGGGAAATGGACGAGCAGCACCCAAAGTTATGCGTATGTATTTATGTGTGGCGATATATTTGTTGACTTGTTTGTGGAAGAAATGGGAATATATATATATATATATATATATATATATATATATATATATATATATATATATATATATATACATACATATATATATATATATATATATATATATATATATATATATATATATATATATATATATGCACTTTTTTTCCTGAGCACTGCTCTTTTACTGTGATAGGGAAGAAGATGCACAGAGAAGAACAGCCAACACACATAAAATGAATTTCACAAGTAGTCCTCATTTAGAGATTGTTTCATTAAGCAACCATTGGCAGTTGCAATAGTGACAAAAAGATAAGTTTGTGACCAATCGTCACGCTGGCAAAGTGTAAAACCCACCTCTTACGCTATTTCAGGTCTGCAAAGTAACCGCTTCACTTAAGAACTCCAAGTTGCCAGTCCCGGTGGTGATTGCTAAGCAAAAACTACCTCTATACCTGGAAGTGCAGTTCTCAGTTCTTTCCAAACAAGGCAAAGGAGCCCATGAACTACTCAATTCTTTTGCCTTCTTTTCTGGCTTTCAAGCAAAATAAGCCGCCATCATTTTCCCCATTGAAAGAGAAATCGTGGTGGATTCATTCCTTTCCCCAAACAAGGATTTGCAAAGTGCTTCCAACAGACATTTTTGGAGGGAAATGGATCTGCAGTATTTTGTACAGGCATGTCTAGGATGCTTATTTGAAAAAGCTTTGAAAGAGGAAGGATATTTATCACCTGTCTGGTTAGGTTTTTCTTATATACCAGCACAGAGATCTAGGATTGACAAATTTCATCAGGCCAAATATTTTAGTCTCTTTCTCCTTATACTTCATTTTTCAGCTTCAGCCTTTTTCTTAACTGCAAGAGGGCACGCCACCATCTTATTTCACTTTTAGCAAACACTGAATATCACACTGGGAATTTAGGGCTCATAAAAAATAAAATACAGCATTTTTAGTGATTGATAGGGGTAGAAATTAAATGGAAATTATCATCAGCGTAGCTACAGCTCTGAAGTACAAGGACATATTGCGAATACAATTCCCAAAGCTGGATCTCCAACAATAGTCCCAACAATGGTTGTATGTGTGTGTTTGTTCACACCTACACACTCACACAGCAATTCACAGCAGAATATTTAGCTTTGTACAATTATGTGAATAAAACAAAAAACCTGAAACTGGAATGTTCCCCCGCCCATTCCTGAAAAATGACAGATTGGCAAATAATCAGACAAACTTGGTAAATTATAGACATAGGGAATATAAATTATATCTCATTTCCTAGCCAGTGGTAAACTTGCTTTCAGTGAGGGGGAAAAACAAAATAGCAGTGAAGAGCTATACAGCCACGGCTTCCAGATATTATATTTTGAGGAGTAAAGCTGGCAGCTTTTCTGAAATGCCTGCGTCAATCTACACTGCAGCTGAGTCATAGGACCTGAAGTTGCTATTGGAAAACATGAACACAGACATGAAAGAAATAAGCTGGAATAACATTTATGGTCCTGTAATATGAAGCAAATGGAGTGTTTATCTCTACTTATTCAGATGGACAGAACCACAAGGTCTGGCTCTATACAGACACAAGAATTTCCCTCAGGACTGAAATGAGGTTCTGTCTATCCAGCTATGAAACATTTATGAAAGAATTTCAACAAAATTGGAAATTGTCTCATCATGTGAGAAGCAACACAATCCTCTCAAAGAATCAGCCCGAGGAAGGCAAGGAGCCAGTCCAATAGTTTCAGAAGTTCATTAAAGTTTATTTGATTATTGGGGGATGTCTGTCACTTGACTGTAGAAATACACAGCCCCCCTTTATCAGAAAGAGTTAAAAACTGGACCAGATTTTGGCTCAGATTCAAAGTACCTGAGCTAGTCCAGGATGTAGTAAAATGACAGGGCGAGTGATTAAACAGGTTGTTTTCTATTAAAAATAAACAACAGCTTGAAGTGATTTGCAATAACATCCACAGTTAAAAGAATTTAGAAAGATCTACCATTAAAACTTTACCAAGTAGTCCTTGACTTACAACTGCAATTGAGCCCAAATTTTCTGTTACTAAGCAAGACAGTTATTAAGTGAATTTTGCCCTATTTTACAACCTTTCTTGCCACAATTGTTAAATGAATCATTGCAACTGTTTTTAGTAACACAGTTGTTTAGTGAATTTGGCTCTTCCATTGACTTTACTCATCAGACGTATGCAAAAGGTGATCACATTACAGTACAAGAGGACACTGCAACCATCATAAATACATTCTAGTTGCCAGGGATCTGAATTTTCATTACGTGGGTAAGGGGATGCTGCAACAGTCCTAAGTGCAAACAACAGTCACAAGTCACTTTTCTCAGTCCATTCCAATACCTGGAAAAGCCACCTGTCTGCTTTTGTTAAAACTTTATAAAATATAAGGTAAGGCTCAAAAATGGGGAAAAAAGGAAGAAAGCACAGCATGTACACTTAACACTGTTTTGAAGAAGCACTTGATTTCATCTTCCTGTTTGTTAAATTAATCAACTTAGTCAACTATTGTAACAACTACACTACTCTGGAATGACTTATGAGGGTCTGATGTAAAGTATTTAATCATCTCACCTTCCAATGGCTCTGATATGTGTGTGTGTGTGTGTGTGTGTGTGTGTGTGTGTGTGTGTGTATCTCCCAACTCTTCCTGTACATTCAGGAGTTCCAATTCATTCTGAGGTTCAATCGCCAATCTTAGAAAGTCATAAATGAACAATAATGTGAATTTGTGTATGCTTTACACAAACACACGCACACCCACACAAAAACCTACCATAAACATTTAGCCTGGAGCATTGTTTATTTAGCTAGCTTCAATATTGAATTACATATTGTATTATACTATGGTAAATATGCAGCCCAAACTAGTAAACAATGTTAATCATAATCAAAATTATAAGGAAGACAACCTGAAGCAAAGATATAGCAAATGTAATTTTAAATGAATTAGAAAAGATATTGCTTACAATTTATCTGTATTAAAATTCTATAATATTCTGTGTGGCTGATATTTTATGAGTAAGATAAATGGGAAATTCTCATCTCTGTTCCTTTGAGATAAAATTAAGACTGCCTTAGTAGAGTTCAAAACCTAATTTGTAACTTCACACAAATCCTCTAAGTGAATCCAGATTACAACAGTGTGATATTATATATATTTGCTTGGCTATTGTATTTGATTTTTGGCAGTCAAGAATCCTTATAACAGGAAATATACATAAGCATTGCTTGTTGCGATCAAATTAGCAGATATAATCTCTGTTTGAACTCCACTTTGCCTTTATCTAATGACCTCATGTTTTTATCATTTGACATCAGTTACAGGGCTATTTTAGTGCTATGCAGTGAGCAGAATTACAGAAAAATGAAAGCCTGTTTACCATTGCCCTATTTTAAATCAAACCAAATAAAGATTAGATTAATCTGAGCTTCTTTCTCACTGTTTCCACTTTCCCAGGACTGAGTTACCATTTTCTAGATAGGAATCTGGAATGTATGCAGAAAGTACAATGGCACTATCATATCTTGTGTCAACCCAAATGTAAATAAACAGATTTACGACTAAGCATAATGTGTGTCCCAGGTCAACAGAAGTATCTGTAGGATGTCAACAAAATTAAGATGGTGACTGGGACTTAATGATAGAAAACCTCTCTCTTACATGTGTTATCACCATCTTGATGCTTATTATGACCATGCCCCCAGTCCCCATCCTCCCTTCCTGTAGTGTCAGCTAAAGAGGAAAGAGACAAAAATGCTGAAATTCTATACTCTGACTTCTCTTCAGATTGTACAAATCTTTCACTTTTTACTAAAAAAATGTGCTGAAATTCAGACAAATCAGCCTTCACTAGACAATAGATACATAGAGATAAACCAAATTTACACACCATTCAAAAGAAACGGTAAAAAAAGCTAAGAAAGAAGCCAAAAGAGCAGAACATATCCTCTTCAGGAGTTTACACCCAAATAAGCAGGGATTAACACCAGACAAACAATCAAGCAGAAAACAACCTCCTAATCAAGGAATTACTGCATCTCACGAACACTGGCAGGGCAAGCTACTGTATATAAACGGGGAACAAACCCCACACTCACTAGCACTGACTATTATCTAATTTGGTAATGCAACATCTGCAAGTGAACAATGAAATTCAGAGAGCACCAAGGATTCCACTTGACATCTGCCTCCATAGATTTTAAGCACTGTCTCTAAAATGCTAGATTTCATTTAAAAATAGTCATCTAAAATGCTTGAAGATACTACTAACTCCATAAGTAATGGAGAAATTAATTCAATAAGAGGGCTTCAGGTGTTTTGATTGCATCCCCAATTTGAACATGAAATAGCTTCCTTGAAAAAAATACTGAGGGTACAAAAGAAAGATCCCCAAAACAAGAAAGATGCTATAGAGATTATTGTCTCTTCCTTAGGCTAGCCTGGAGCTTCTGGCCTTTTCTCCTTCCTTCATTTTCTCCTTCCCTTTCTATTTTTCAATCTTACTTATTTGTATTATTGCCAACTTATTGAAAATTTGGAAAGAAATTATATAAAGGGAATTAAGATTCTTTCTTTTTATTCATAACTCTCTGAAAACGGAACACAATGGTGGAGCATGAGAAAGCTGCGAATGAAAGATTAAGTTAGAAAATGGCTTGATAAGGCTGGGGATTGCATAGAAAACAAATTCAAAATGAATTGCTATGAATGGTCTATTATAACCCTCAATCCTTCCTGGTCATGCAATTCAAAAATGAAGTTATTGTTAAGGGACTGGAAAGAATTGCTGGTATCTTGTCATGCACATTCTCCTTGCACAGATATCCTAACTTCCAGTAAGCTCCCTCCAGAATTTAAGAGAACCAAGGTAATCAGCATATTAAAACCTGGAAAAGAAAGCAACAAGCCAGAAAACTATCACCCCATTGCTCTGCTAAGTGTTTGTTATAAACTACTTGAAAGGTTGATACTTAACAGAATTGGACAGAAAATTAACGAACAAATACCGATTGAACAGGCTGGGTTTAGATCTTATCGGAGCTGTGCCGATCAAGTCCTTAGTCTTACTAGCCACATTGAAAGCAGCTATCAGAATAAATTGAAAACATCTGTTGTATTTGTGGATCTCACAGCAGCATATGATACAGTGTGGAGGGATGGTCTATTAAGCAAATTCCTCCATGCTGTCCCTTGTAGGACCATGGGCCGCCTAATAAATAACATGCTCTCAGCAAGGACCTTTCAAGTCATCATGGGCGATAAAATTAGTAAGCAAAGACATCTGAATAATAGACTCCCTCAGGGCTCTGTATTGGCCCCATCCTTATTCAACTTATATATTTCCGATATACCACCCATGCTATCAACAAAGTTCTCTTATGCTGATGACTTGGCATTAGCATATAGCCACAAGGACATCGAAGTTACAGAAGGTGTACTTACAGCCACCCTTACAACTCTGAGCACATACTTCCACCAATGGAGGTTAATCCCAAGCGTAAGTAAGACAGTCACATCGTGTTTCCACCTTAATAATAAACTGGCAAAAAGAGAACTCAATGTATACCTAAATAACAAATTGCTCCCATATGAGGCAACTCCAAAATATCTGGGGGTCACCTTAGACAGGACCCTGTCTTTTAAAAAACATTTTCAGAATATGGCTGCCAAGGTTAACAGCAGAAACAACATTCTGCAAAAACTATGCGGAACAACTTGGGGAGCTTCAGCTCCAACTCTTCGATGCACAGCCCTTGGGCTTTGCTACTCTGTAGCAGAATACTGTGCACCTGTATAGATAAACAGGTCACATACAAGACTTGTTGATGTTCAACTCAACCATATGATAAAATTAATTACTGGGTGCATAAAATCTACACCTATTCACTGGCTACCAGTTCTTAGCCACATACTTCCCCTGCACTTACGACGACAAGAAGCTCTCATTCAGGAGTATAGTAAGATCCTGCTAAACTCCTCTCTACCCATTCATGCCTATACCTCTGATCTCTTAAGATGTCGATTAAAGTCAAGAAATCCACCACTCCTCACAGCACTTAAGCTGCTGTCCGAACATCAGAGCACTATACCAAAGTGGATGGAAGCATGGAGTAGCTATACCTCCCAAGATATTTCTGAGCATATTAATCCTAATAGTATACCTCCAGGATTTAATCTACCCCGACACATATGGGTGATATACAATAGAATTAGAACGACTCATGGGGTGTGTGCCAATTCTCTGTATAAATGGGGAAAGACATCTTCAGCACAATGTGATTGCGGGGCTCCCCGACAGACTATCCAACATATAGTGAGGGAATGCACTAATAGAAGATACCCAGGAGATTTTAAGGACTTCCTCTGCGTAACAACGGCAGCTACTGACTGGATCTCCAAACTCGACATTAAACTCTGAAATGTTATTTCTGTTTTCCTCTTTGGTTTTATAATTGTTTCTTTTTAAAAAAAATGTTTTAACTGTTCTAACTTGTAAATATGAAGTGCTTTTAATTATGTGTGTGACCAGCCATACACTAAATAAATAAATCCTTAATGTGTTTTCATTGTTGTTTAATAAGGAATAAGAGTAGATTAGACAGATAGATAGGTAGATAGATAGATAGATAGATAGATAGATAGATAGATAGATAGATAGATAGATAGATAGAGTAGATAATATGCAATTTGCATTGTATGTAAAACAAAATATTAATATTATCACATAAAGTTTTGCAATAACAGGAACCCTGTTGTACCAAAGCAGGTGTTATATAAGAAATACGACTCACTATCTGAACAGGTGGAGGAGAGAGAAAGAACATGCAACCAAAATGTTTTGACAAGTTAACTATGAGGACACGAGGGAATTGTAAAGCCATGAAAGATATACAGTTCAGAGAATGGCATTATTTCAATCTATTTTATGTTTATGGGGGGAAAAACACTAGTAAAAGTCTCATTCTCAAATTTGTTTTGCAACTAAAAGACATGGAGTTCGAAATACTGCTAGGTTTGTTGCTAATATATTGGTGGCAAACTTAAGATAATTGACCTTCTTGCATATAATATGACCTGTGTGGAATATCAAATAGAATCAGAGGATCATATCTTTTAAAACAATAATAAAGTAAGTTCTTCATGTGGAAGTGCTCGTGTGTAAAGTTTTTTTTAAATCTCTTCCTCAAGTTCTTCTCTTTCTCAAGCTCAGTTCCCCTCCTGGTAATTAAAAGATACATGTTGATAAAAACATGGTAATGGCTTCAGACTCACTTTGCACACTTCAGTGTTTATACCTTCCTTCCCCTGTCCTTACCACTTTCTATAGAGGACGATTGAGAGCATCCTATTGCTTTACAGTCTGGTTTGGAAGCATTACTGTTTCAGACAGGAAAGCAGTGTAGAGAGTGGTGAGGACGGCAGAAAAGATTATTGGCAGTTCCTTCCCTTTCATCCAAGACATGGCATCTAAGTGTTGCTTGAGCAGGGTCTGCAGGATTGTCTGGGACACTACACATCCTCTTCATGACCTGTCTTCCTTGTTACCTTCTGGGAGGAGGCTTCGTGGTATCTGAAGCAGAACATCCAGATTCAGTCACAGTTTTGTTCCATACCATGTCAATCTTGTGAACTTTCAAGCTTCATCTTTTCACTATGTATTCAAGATGGACAGTGATTTATATTTATATGTAAGGGTGTAGGTATATACATATGTATGTATATAGTATGTCTAAATGTGTGTTATGTATGTGTACACTTTTGAGAGCGGGCAACAGAATTTCATTTTTAATGTGTGCCAGTATGCCCCAAGTAAAAAAAAATGACAATAAAGGTTATCTTATCTTATATCAGATGCATACTAATGTTATTCAGCATTTGACAGATTATAGCATGAGATCATTTTATAATTCTTATATAATTATTTAAAATGTATGGTTATTCAAATAGTGAACAAATATGTTTTTAATTAAAAATTAGGTACATGTCATATCAAAGAATATTACTTCCTGGGACCTAGTTACTATTTGGATAAGTCAGTTAATCTGATGGAAAAAAAGATAGCTCTCCTTTTCAGTTTTCCATAAAGTTCCTTAAATCCTGTTTCAGAAATGTTTCCCAAAGACTCTTGACATCAATTTTCTAGCATTCAGAGAGGAAGGAATTACTTTTGCCACAAATAAGCAGAAATACCTGTTGGATCTAAGCCATAAGCAATTTATATGAAGCTGAA
Organism: Vipera ursinii; assembly: GCF_947247035.1. NCBI lineage: Eukaryota > Metazoa > Chordata > Lepidosauria > Squamata > Viperidae > Vipera > Vipera ursinii. Next base: position 274,844,144 of record NC_139512.1, on the reverse strand, counting down.
CACCTAATTGCCTTCCTTGAGTTTGTTATTGCTATGTACCTGTTGGCAGATGGTTCTCAATTTGATTGAGTAACACATCTGTCATTGCAAATTCCATTGTATTTCCCCACAGGTGCCAGAATGTCTCAACACCAATAGTTATTTTGTTTAAATTATATAGGGAATGGTGACAAATCCAGACTTCAGAGCTGCTATATCTCACACTTCTATTGAAGGTGCTTAATTTCAGCTGCGCTTTTTAATAGCTATAGTCATCCAGTGATGATGAAAATACATTTTGTTGCCTGGCTGTTACAGGGCAAAAGTGCACTTCAATTAGGAACCAAACCTAATTACTCTTGATAGCAGATAGAAGCAACAAACTATCTTTTATTGCAATGCACAATTGCAGTTATCACTGTCAACATCATCATTGTCAAAAAAAAAGCACAAAAGCCCTCAATGCCCATACAAGTTATAAACCCTCCGAAATGATACATAAGAATTACAAAGGCAATGTAAATTAAAGCAGGAGTGTAGGATTTTGTAAGAGCCTGGAATGATCTTGGTATCGGCTGACCCATGGCCTCTAAATTCTATGTTTTTAAGGAGGTTCCAAGTATTACTAATACTAATACCTTCTGACATAAACAATGTCCTGTTGTAGGCTTTCATGGCCAGTGTCTTTTAGGAAGTGTTGAGCTTCAGGATCAGACCCAAAGAAGCAATCAGAGACCAGCCTTCACCAATCAGCACCAAAAAAATGTTTCTAGGAAGCTAAAAGATCTTTTCCTTTTTCAGTGCCACGTTCCACAAAAGACAAACAAATAATTAACAAACTGCATCAGGTTTAGCATTAGGAAATTAGATGATATTTTGATCTCAACCCTGTTTGCATGAAAATCCGATTTTGGGCTATTGTTCTCACTAGCTAGGATTTTTGTATGTCATCTATCTTTATGACACGGACAACTGGCAGCAAAAGGAAGAACAAAATGGCCAATTGCTTGGATAGAGAAGCAAATGTGGACCAAATTATCCTTGGCAGGAACTGAATGTTCTAAGCAATCTGCAAATAACTTGAACAATGAGTGACAGCTGTTGATAATGGAAGGTTGTGTTGAGAGCCTCCATATGTTTCTGCACATCCTCCTAATGAATATAAGATACTAGGTTGTGGGTTTGTATCCCTCTGAAGTTCTATGGAATGCCCTTGCTGAATGTTGGCATTTCAAAGCCATAGTTTTTATATCTCTATAAGGTCATGTTCCTAAGAGTCTGAAAATGAAAAATGGCTGATTATATTTTATAGTCTGTTATTAGCATTAAATATATTAACTTTCATAAGTGATTTGAAGTCAAGGATGAGCAAGGAGACAGCCGATTTGTAAGTAATACCAAATTGCGATAGAAGTTCATGCTGTTCTGTACCAGCCTGCTACCGGCCCTGCAGATAAGGCAGGGACAACCCCTTTTACAAGAAGGCAAGAGGCCTGATGGAGATAATAATGCAATATGGGAAGGTTTCTGGATTTAAGGTTAATGTACAAAAAACTAAAATATTAGCCAAAAATATGACAGCATCGCAAAAGGCCCTTTTAGAAGGGTTAACTGGATTCGAGATTGTTAAAAGGGTTAAATATTTGGGGGTGTATTTGTCACCCTCAAATGCAAAGTTATATAAAAATAATTATGAAAAGTTATGGGGGAAAATTCAAAAAGAACTGGAGAGCTGGGAAAAATTGCAATTGTCTTTACTGGGAAGAATTGCAGCAGTGAAAATGAATGTCCTGCCTAAATTTTTATTTTTATTCCAAATGATACCGATTCTTAAAAAAGACTCTAATCTGGAAGAATGGCAACGGGGTATCAATAAATTTGTATGGGCAGGGAAAAGGCCACAAGTTAAACTTAAGATTATGCAGGATACGCATGAAAGAGGTGGTCTTAAAATGCCCAATCTTAAATTATATTATGAAGCTGCTGCGTTGTCAGGAATAAGTGATTGGATTAACTTGACACAAGGGAGATTATTAAATCTTGAGGGCCACGACTTGTTATTTGGCTGGCATGCATATTTGTTGTATGATAAGAAGGTAGATAATGTGTTTAAAGTGCATATTTTAAGACAGGCATTGCTGAGAGTATGGAAGAAGTATAGACATAAGTTAGACTACAAGATACCATTGTGGGCAATCCCAAAACATGCAATAGAAAACATAAATGTTGGCATCAAACATCATGTGACTACGTACAAGGAGATCTTAAGCTTGGAGAGGAACGTCTGGTGTTTGAAGCCGTACAATCTTCTGCGAGATGAGAAGGTCGTTCAAACTTGGTTTCAATACGGTCAATTACGGGCCAGGTGGAAAGAAGACCAGAAAATTGGTTTCTCAATGACTGATGAAAATTTGGTAAAGCAAATTAGAAACCAGGGTCCAGCACATATCAAACGGATTTATCTTGCATTGATAGACATTGATTCAGAAACAGAACTTGTTAAAGACTGTATGATAAAATGGGCTCAAAATATTCAGGAAGTTATTACAATGGACACTTGGGAAAAGATCTGGGTGAGGAATGTAAAATTTACAGAAGCCCAAAATTTAAGGGAGAACTTTTATAAAATGTTTTATAGGTGGCATTTAGATCCTAAAAAGCTTGCAAGTATGTATCTGAACTATCAACCTAAATGCTGGAGATGTGGTGGTGAAGATGCAACGTATTTTCATATATGGTGGACCTGTAAAAAGGTTAAGGCTTTTTGGATAAAAATTTGGTGGAATATGCAGAAGATCTTCAAGCAAAGGATAAAGTTTTGTCCGCAATTGTTCTTATTGGGTATAATTACAGATGCTACTGTTGTGGACATTAAGCTGATGTTGAATTTAATTACAGCAGCAAGACTCTTAATAGGACAATATTGGAAGAAGCAGGAACTCCCGACTATAGAAGAATGGACTTTAAAAGTTTCTAACCTGGCCGAAATGGCAAAGATTTCGGCTTATTTGAAAGATCACTCGCAACAACGTTATACAGTATTATGGAGTGGAAAAAGTGGATTGATTATATCCAGAACAAATATGGGACTAAAAAGTTTCATTTAGCATTTGAATAAGTTTTTTTTCCCTTTGTATATTAGTATTGCTTGTAGTCATCTCATATGAGCTAGAGTGCGATAGATTTAATAGTTTATTGTTGTTAGCATATGGCTGTTTATGATTGTTTTTTGTTTTTATACCTTGTACTTAGCTCTGGGAAGTCGGGGGGGAGGGGGGAAGGGGGGAGGGATAGGGAGGGTTAGGTAGGGGTGGGTGAAGGGAGGGGGGAGGGATTGTTAAAGATAAAATGTATTGTAAAACTTTTCAATAAAAAAAGAAGGCAAGAGGCTGGAACTAAGCCTGCCAAATTTATTAACATAAAAACATAAACAGAGCAAAGAGAGCAAAGAGAGCAAACACGAACCATGAAACAGGAACTATTCAAATGGTTGCCTTCAGCAAACCAGCCCTCCTACACATTCCCCTTTTATACAGTTCAGGGCGTGGCTTCTCTCTGCCTCCTTCCGAGGTGCCCCATTGCCTTCCTCTGTTTACTCCTGATTGACTGTCTCCTGCGTCGGGCGTCCTTGAACAGGGCCAGCTGTGGGTTATCTTCATCCACGCTGTCAGGCTCACACAGCTGGGTCTGCGTCGTGACCAGGTGGGAGGGGCCTGGCTGAGGGCTTTCATCAGCAAGCTCTCCAACCCCCTCAGCAACCTCGCCAACACCCCCCTCCTCCTCCTCTGAATCATCCGACCCAAATGCCGACCCTACAAGCTGACCCTGAATCACAACACATGCAGAGGATGAAGAGTTGTTTCCTCCCATGTGACTGAAGAAACAACACATGGTTAATGCAATATATTTATATTTACAAATTTATGCAATACCTATCTCATTAATTCAATTATAGGTGGCTAATAAAAAATTAAAAATGCAATATAAATATGATATAAAAATACTTATCTTGACCAACTAACATACAAAGTGACTGCTGATGATATCACAAACCAACAATAAGCTGCCAGGTGAATCAAGCTTTCTATTTCACAGTACCTAATTGCACTTCAGATTTTCTGTGATGTTTCAACACTTCTTATCCTACTCAAATGTATCTCATTTGGAAGCAAATCTGGCAGGATATGATGAAATTTGACTTCCTGTTTTTTCAGTTATAAACAATCTATCAAATCTTTGGTATTGATGTGGTTAGAGAAAGGGTCTCCATTTATATCAGTAAGGCATTTGATAAAGTAGACCATAACCTACTGCTTGATAAGATAGAAAAATGTGGGTTAGACAGCATCACCACCAGATTGACTTGTAGCTAGCTGACCGGCTATACTCAGCGTGTGGTCCTCAATGGAACTGCATCTACTGTAAATCTGCAACTATCAAATGTATGTGTTTTTTTGCATACATTCATCTCTATTCCAACAAACCAGGCCACTTTCATTAAGATTTACTACATGCTTCCTCTTTTTCTTTGTTTCACAGAAACATTATCTTACTTTTCCTTTTGATTGAATAGATCCATAGATAGAATATTGAAACACCTAGATATTTTAAGGATTTTACCTGCTTGAGGAATGTTCCCTCCTAGTGTTTTTCCCCACAGGTTCTGCTTTTTTCAGATCAGCTGAGTCTGGGGTTTTTTTTTGGATCATCCAATCAAGTGTTGATCCACATCCAAGAGGAATTGCCCAACTCAGGGGTGTCAAACCCCCGGCCTGCAGGCTGGTTGCATCATGTGGAGGCCACGCCCAACTCAACTCCGGCAATGCAAAAAAAGTTGCAATAGGTCGTGACATATCACATGATGTGGCGAGTTTGACACTTGTGAACTAGCTTGTCACCTGAGTCTGATGTCATGGGTTGAGAAAGAGTGACTGACCCAAAGTTATTCAGCCAGCTTTCATACTAAAGGCAGGACTGGAATTCACAGTCTCTAGGTTTCTAACTGATGCCTTAACTACTAAGGACATACTGGCTCTCTCCTGCTTGTTGACTGTAGTGTTAACCATTGACTGATGGGTCTGTGCAGCATTTCCTAGAAAATACAAATAATTTTGTCTTAGAATAATTTATTTCAATATGCCCTCTAAAGAGAGAGAGAGAGAGAGAAAGAGAGAGAGAGAGAGAGAGAGAGAGAGAGAGAGAATCTGTCTTGACAAATACGTTAGGCAATCACAAAAACCTCACAATCTATCATGCAATCCAGTAAAATGATGCTTTGCAATAACATAAGCTATCAACAGTTTCTCTCAATCATAGAAAACTTCGAAATAAATTCACAAGGTCACTGAGTCACATTTCCATTAAAAAAGTGAAGTTTTACTGGGTGGGACAACCTGATCCCAACTGCCTCTTTTCCAAAACTTCAAGAATTTTTTAAAGTTAACAGCTGTCTCAATGTACCCTCTAATCTATCTTAAATAGTAATAAAAAGATAAAGATATTCCTTGTGAATTTATTTGAAGTTTTCTGTGATTGAGAGAAATTGTTGTTAGCTTACGTTATTGCAAAGCATAATCTTTCCCCCCCCTCCCTTTGGGAGAAAATTCAAAAATTAGAAAACAACACTTTCTGATTTATTTATTTATTTATTGAATTTACATACCGCCCTATTCCCATAGGACTCAGGGAGGTTTACAGGGCAGTTAAAACCATAAAATACAAAAATTGAAATCAATTAAAACAATTAATTAAATTCAAGCCCCAAGTAAATCTAAAACCCAGTTAAAATTAAAAACCCCTCAGTCTGGGCCAAACAGCTGAAAGAGCCAAGTTTTCAGGTCCCGGCGAAATAAGCGAAGGTCGGGGGCAGTCCTAAGTTCCATAGGTAGTTGGTTCCATAGGGCAGGCGCACCCACAGAGAACGCCCTTCCCCTGGGAATAACCCGTCGGCATTCATTAACCGGCGGTACCCTGAGAAGGCCCTCCCTGTGGGAGCGCACAGGACGATGGGAAGATGATGCCGGCAGCTGGTATTCCCTTAGATAGTCCAGACCCAAGCCATTTAGGGCTTTGTAGGTCATTACCAGCACCTTGAATCTCACCCGGAGGGCAACTGGAAGTCAATGCAGCTCACGGAGAAGAGGTGTTACACGGGAGGTGTTACTTTCTGATGGCAATGCCAGAAAATAGGGGAGAGAGGAAAGTAATTTTAACTTGCAATGATAATCAAACTCCCATCAAATTATTACAGTTCATCCCACAGTAACCCAAGTAACTGAAATGCTGATGTTGGAAGGAAATAGCACTAGGCACACACACACACACACACACACACACACACACACACACACAAATGGAGGGAGGGAGGGAGGGAGAGAGAGAAAGAGAGAGTATATACACGATTCAAGACTGCAGTAAATTTTATTTCGATGGTGTGCACTTCAAGATAGCAAATTGAGTACAATATCTCCTTCCTCTTCACTGTTTTCATATAAGATGCGTTTTACTTTAAAGAACACACAGTGCTAGAATAGGTGATTTTCTTCCAACATGTATCATAAAATGACACATTGCATTTTACTCAAAAGTATCTTCTTTTCACTTGTCCTCTACAACTCTGATCAGTCTTGTTTCAAAAACTGTTGATCAGGTGGAGACATTAAATCAAGGATTGCATTACAAAAACTCCTTCATCTGACAATGTACCAGAATTCTTTTCTTTGGAGGACATAAAAGTCATCTGCTTTACTGCTGACAATAATTCTATATGAGGTTTTCTTCTTCTTTTAACATAGCCACTATTTCTTTGGAAACAAAATAATCTCACCAGTTTGTTGCTTCGTTTTCTCTAGACAATAAAAGGTATGGTGTTGTTGTTTTTTTGTAAAATATTCTGAATGTTTAGAAGTCTTTTATATGCTATATTTTTTTTCTTTTTTGGATCAGCAAAAGCTACTTATTCCCAGGCGAGTTAATATCTTCAACTCATTATTATTGTACGCATAATCAACTTGAATTTTTAAAACATCTGCCAGATGGCAGGAATTTAAAAGTTTGAGCATGTTAAGTGCAATAAATGCACCAGGGATAGAAAACACAAATATCTTCAAAATCTGATGTTTTGAACAGCAACTCCCAAAGTATTAACTAAAGCTGGCTAAAGATTATAGGAGAAAAAAAATCTTAACAAAATCTTAGGAAGAAGACAAAGGTGTTTTAACAAAGAAAAACTCCAACAAACAAGTTTAAACTGGTCATAATCATACTCTGGTTTGCATAAGCATAAATACTAAGCCTTCTACTGTATACTTTCCCAGAACAACAAAATAGAGAAATAATAGTGGGCAAAGAGCAGGCATGTATTCATGACATTTTCTCCCATGTGAACTCTTAGCTGCTCAGTACCATTTCTGCATTTCTGAATGTTCAGATACTGCAGAGAATTCAATAGGCAGAAAACATCACCTAGACCAGGGTGTCAAACTGCCAGCCTGCAGGCTGGACATGTCATGACGAAACCACGCCCACCCTACTGCCGGCAATGGGGAAAAAGTTACGATATGTTGCATGATGTCACATGATGTCACGAGTTTGACATGTCTGACCTAGACCAATGAATCCAACTCTTGTCTCCTGCAGAAATTCAAATTAAAAGCTATTTGACAGATCAACCCTAAAGAGAGAACTCACGACCTCTCTGAGTAATTACTTTTACTCAGAGTTTTTTTCTCATAGAACGCTCAGAATGGTGTTCAAGTACCTTTTTTTGACGGATTTTTTCAACTTTTGCACAAGTTGTGCTACTCCCTCTATTGGCTTTCGAAAACCAATAGGGTCTTTCTTTGTTCTCCTTCCGGAGAGGGAGCTGCTGCTGCAGCGTTGGCTGTGAGCAAAGTTCAGAGGAGGCAGGTGAGGCCACCCGAACCACGGCTTAGCAGCAGGTGTGAAGGAAGAGGGCCTGGGGGGAGGCCCATTAAAGATCCTGTGAATTACGACACTGGCCATGCCTGTTTGTATTTAAGGAGATGCTCACAACAAATTCTAGTTTATTTGGTGAATGCCTGAAAGATGCATTAAAAATTGAATATGTAATTTTTTAATTATATAAATAAAATTATATAAATAAAAGATTAACAAGATGAGAGTTCTGGCACCTTTTTTTTTTTAGAAAAAAGCACTGCTTTTACTAGTCCACCCTTTATTATGGAGAATGGTCAGAATTTGACTTTAAAAAGCTAGAAATTAAAACTAATAAAAGAAGTTAAAAAAACAATAAGTAAATAAGGAACATGATCAGCTATAGAGGATTTCACAAATAATTAAACAAAATTTGGCCAGCTTCAATGAAACTGAATCATTTTGGTCTGCTAACAACTATACATAAAATAAATCTGAATGATTCAGAAGGTCAAGTTAAGAAGGGGATATAAACAGAGGTGGGATTCAGATATGTGAACAACTGGTTCTCTGTGTGGATGCTGCTTTTGGAAGTCTATTCTGGGCCTGGACAACAAAAAATAGCTACCGGTTCTGCCGAAGTGGTGCGAACTGGCTGAATCCCACCAGTGGACATAAACCTAGCCATACATTTTTATGAAATGGGTAATGCAACAATATAAGATTTTATTTTCAATTAACCCTTTGTCAGAGTGTTAAAAATTAGGGTTATTCTTACCTTTAAGTACTGCATGTTAACCATGCTAAGATTAGTGCTCTCATAAATTTAAGGATGGATATTTGGTTTAAAAATCTTGCCATTTTTTTGTAGACCATCATCTGTAAAAAATCATCTTTGAAATTTTCAATTTTTAATATTTTTATTAAAATACCTTATCAAAAAGGTAAAATTAAAAAAATAATGCAAACAAATATAAAGTAAGAAAAAGAAAGAAATGCTAAAAAGTGCAAAGAAAATGCTAAAGGAGAATGTTAAAAGTGCAAAGAAGGAAAAAAAAGAAAAGATAATAAAAAATATAAAGAATAGCTTCCTATCTTATTTACATTCGCTTAGTGACCACTGGGAAAAGCGCCAAAATAATTATAGTCACACTCATGCCTTGACCTATGACTGTAATTCTGGGCTCATTTATGGTTGTAAACTGAGGACTACCAGTAGACACTGGTAGTATTCTTTTTTCCCCTTTTTTAAACATTTTCAAATGCTAAAAGATTTTGAAAACATTCTGTCACATTTTAACCTAGAAATCTATATTTCACAAACTTGTGGATTTGTTTATGTGTCCCACTGTAATAGTAAGTCAGCAACTTCTACGACATGGCACTGGCTTTTTTGTAAGAGCATCTGCATCTTGTTGCTCTTCTGAATTCTACTTCCTGCCTCTTTTGAAATAATTTCCTTTTCCAAAAATACACAAACATGCTTAGTGAGCAAAGGCTCAAGGCTGGGTTTCTGAGTTCCCACAACACAGAGGTTGTTACTTCTGATTCTCCCATCCACTGGGCTTGCTCCTTTGACTGATGCTTTTTTTTGTCAGTTTGTTACTTCTACTGTTCGGTGTAATAAATCTTAACAAGTTGAAATGTGGCCAATGACTGTTCCAATCCTCTTACTGTTTTTCCTTAACTGCTGCTACAAGCTTGCATTTGCTGCAAATATAGGGTAAGTTTCTTAAGGCAACATTAGGAGAAAGGCATTTGTCTTAGCCATTTCTTCGTTAATTTTAATGTACTGTGTGCAGTGGTGGGATTCAGCCAGTTCACACCACTTTGGCAGAACTGATAGCTAATTTTTAGCTGCCCAGGCCCAGAATGGACTACCGGAAGCGGCATCCACACAGAGAACCAGTTGTTCACATATTTGAATCCCACGATTGACTGTGTGTATTGTTTTTCTGTTTTAATCATTCATCATATCATTTGATCAGATTGTGGGATGCTGAGAATCGCATGACTGTGAAATGGACAGTGAATAAATTCAATACATAAATAGATTTTAAAAAATGAAATTTATTTCTTCTTGTTCCTTTCTTAAGTGCTCAGGTACACAAATTACATGTTGACTAGGCTGAAGGAAAAATTGTTAGAATTGTCAACTGAATTCTGCTACTAAACCTCTATTCGTTGTTTTTGTTTACTTATTCTCATTTCTGGAAATTGACTATCTTCTGCTATTTATTGCTAAGACTTATATAATCTTAGCAAGAAGTAATCACTCAGTCACCGTCTGTGGGCGATAAGCAATGGGCGATAAGCAATTCTTAATAAACTTTTTTCTTCTTCTTTTCAATGCTATTCAAGATCAATACATTGAGCAGAAGTCTGGTTCTTCTCTTTATCTGTGACTCCCACTGTAATCCATTGGCAAATTCCTATTAGGTGTTCTTCTTTGCTCACTGAATGAGTTTTCTTCCTTGAAACATGGTGCTACTCTGTTATTCCCAAATCTGTGCTGCAAAAATTTAGTCATCTCGCAGCTGCCCAAACCTTTGCATATTTGATAATATTTAATCCTACGTTTTCTGAAGCAGTCTCTGCTTGCTTTGGTTTATAGATGCAGAGTCATCATTTAAGGAAAAGACAAGACAGACTGGATTCTTTTGCTAGGAGATTAAATGCTGGAAACTGAAGAATAGCTATAGAAAACCGGAGTCATCTTCTTAAAGGTAATCAGATATCTGAACTGATATATGTCTTAATGTCAATAATGTGGTAAATGCATTTTTGTATTTCTGGTATTGTTATTGTGGATTTATGGACTTTGAACTTCCCTTTTTAAATTGCTATTCCATTTTGTTTGCTCAAAGTTAAGGTTGCTAACCCTCATATATTTTTGACTATTATTTATTTATTTGTATCCCATCTTTATGATTTTTTACAAATAACTTTTTTTTACAAATAACTCAAGATGGCAAACATATCCAACACACATTTTTCCTTCCATTTTCCCCACAACAACAACCCTGTGAGATGAGTTGGGATGGGAGAGAGTGACTGGCACAAGGTCACCCAACTGGCTTTCATGGCTAGGGCAGAGCTAGAATTCACGGTCACCCACTTTCTATCCTGTGTCTTAACCACCAGACCAAACTGACTATGTTTAGTATTTTCTCCTAAATAATTCCAATCAACATGTACTTTCTCAGAAAAGCACCGACAACAAGAATCTCTATATTCAAAGTAATTAACAGAAGAAAAGCATATGCATTGGTAAAAATATATTTTTGAAATTTATTGTAATATACCCTCAAAATTAATAAGCATAACAATAATTTTAAAAGGGGTTGAAAGTCATATAAACAAAAGAAAAAATAACCATCTTTTTTGAAATGTTAACCATGTTGTATTATGTTGGAAAAAAAGTCAAATCCAAATATTCATAAACAAGCACTGACAGTCGTGTGCTTTAGATCAGGTATAGATTTCTCCTTCAAATGTTGCTCAATAACCTTTCTAGTCAGTGCCCATGCCAAAAAAAAGTCCACAATTCTTTATGTCTTCAAATAGATTTCAAATACTAGGGGCAACCACAAAGAATATATGCATCTTTAATCCACAGAAATTGATTCAGTTAAATTAACATTCCTGTGGATTGCAACTCAAAAGCATATAAAAGTTTAACCCTAGCTGAGATCTTGCATTGTTAATGTCAGTGATAACTAGGAAAAATAGAACTTTGACAAAATATGGAGAAGATGTTTTGGCAATTTTGGAGAGCCAGTTTGGTCTAGTGGTTAAGGCTGGAAACCAGGAGACTCTGATTCTCATCTTAGGCATGAAAGCCAGCTGGGTAATTTTGGGCCAGACACATTCTCTCACACACAACTCATCTCACAAGGTTGTTGTTATAAGGAAAGTAAGAGAAAACACTATTAGATATGTTCATTTATAAAAAATAAATGAATAATTTATAAAAAATAATAAAGGTACGATAAAAAAATCAATGATTTTTTCTGATAGAAAATCAGTTCTTTTACCATTTTGTACAGATTAATTAATATTTGGATTATTATGTCTAAACTATAGGAGTAGGAAGAATGCTAAATTCCAAAGTAAATTTTTAAGCTTTCAGACTCCTTTAGGAAGAGGCATAATGCAGGGAAAGGTTTCTAGTCATGAAGGAATAGAAGGATTCAGTTTAGTCCTAATTGGTGACACTCCAGAGTATTAGTGTACTTTAATAACTTGTTTTCAAGACCAAGACAAAACTTGATCTCCATTCAACATCCAAAGAGAACAAACATTATGAATGTCAGTGTGCTGTATCATAATTCGAGGTCTTTTAAAACAGGAGAAAACATGACATCAATGCCTATGGACAAATAACACATGCATGAATGATTATGATTCATTCCACCTCCTATAAAAGTCCTGAGGCCATTTCATCTCTCATTGAGTCTGGATCATGTAAGGTTTCCCCATGTAAATCTGGAAAGTGAACCAATCAACTCATCTATCAATGCAGATATCCTTTCTTAAGCTTTCCAAAGGCAGATCTTGAAGCAGAACTGCTACAAGAAACTTCACATATTTAACCCCCAAAATGTTCTATTACTTTTTTGTTGTACTGTTCTTTATAATTACACATGCATAAACTCTACTCCTAGCAAAGAAGTGCAAAAAAAAAGTTCAGATAATGTCAGCAGTCAAGATACTGTTTCTCAATAGAGGTTTTTTTTTAAAAAAAAGTATAGATTTCTGCTGAAAGTTGAATATTTCAGGTTATGCTGCATTCCTTAATTATTTACACTAACAAAAATTCACCTTACTTGCTCAATAAAACAATTATCTCCAGAGAATTGTTGTTCAGTGAGAAGTTGACCCATGTGTGTTAATGTAATTAGCTGTTTCTTCTTTCCACTTATAAAAGCAAAATGTTTTACAGTTCAATTGTTTCATCTTGAAAATTCTCTCTGGTTTTCTCCATTGGTGGCTTCTTCACTCTCTCCTGCTTTTTCCATTTTTAATTTGAGTAACCTCTTCTCCACTTTTTAAAAAATGACTTTACTTGGAATAAATTGAGGCACATTATTTGTCTTGGGACACAAGTTAATGATCACATTTTTATTAGGAAAACACAAGTGAGCAGTTACTGGAAGACAGAATAAAAATGACTACAATATGAATAGCTTAATTCTAAGAGATATACTGTAATTCACTTTTCCCTAAATTAATGTAAAAATAAGCAACTAGTTCTCCAGCTTGGATAGAAAGAATAATTATCTGAATGTTTTTCTGCATGTGACACTCACTTGCCTGTCTGGTAACAGATGTTCCCCTGCCCAAGGAAGCATGGCTATTTGATGTATTTATCTCATGTTAATATATTGGATGTGTCATATAACTTATTAATGTATAGTATTAATTATTCTATATAGTACTCTATTATTTATAGTTATTCCCCTTCGTGGATTACTGCCTTGTTGTGGTGAAGGGGCTTGCATAATTCAATGAAGCTATGAGCTATGTAGTCCAGGGCCACCCAAGATGGACAGGTCATAGCAGAGAGTTCTGACAAAACGTGATCCACTGGAGAAGGAAATGGCAAACCACTCCAGTATTTTTGCCATGAAAACCTCATGGACAGTACCAAAAGGCAAAAAGATATGACGCTGGAAGAGGAGCCCCTCAAGTTGGAAGGCATCCAATATGCTACTGGGGAAGAGCAGAGGGCTAGTACTAGTAGCGCCAGAAAGAATGAAGCATCTGGGCCAAAGCCGAAAGGATGCTCAGCTGTGGATGTATCTGGTGGTGAAAGGAAAGTCCGATGCTGTAAAGATTTATTCTCCATAAGAACCTGGAATGTAACATTCATGAATCAAGGAAAGCTAGACGTGGTCAAACAAGAGATGACAAGACTGAACATCAACATCTTAGGAATCAGCGAACTAAAATGGACAGAAATGGGTGAATTTAATTCAGATAACCATCAGGTATACTACTGCGGGCAAGAAGCCCTCAGAAGAAATGGAGTAGCCTTCATAATCAATAAAAGAGTAGGAAAAGCCATACTGGGATACAATCCCCCAAATGACAGAATGATCTCAGTTCGAATCCAAGGCAAACCATTCAAACCATTAATGTGTTTTAACTTATTGTAAGAGTTGTGGGCATTTTGTTTAATCTTTTTTAATTTTTGTATTTTGTCTTTTAACATGTACTGCCCTGTTCACCGCCCTGAGTCCTTCGGGAGAAGGGCGGTATACAAATAAAAAATAATAAATAAATAAATAAATAAATAAATAAATAAATAAATAAATAAATAAATAAATATCACAGTAGTCCAAGTCTATGCCCCAACCACCTTATAGAACTAAAACCAAAAAATGATGTCCTTATCATCATGAGGGATTGGAATGCTAAAGTAGGAAGCCAAAAGATAACCAGAATAACAGACAAATTTGGCCTTGCAGTACAAAATGAAGCAGGGCACAGGCTGATAGAATTTTGTCAAGAGAATACGATGGTCATAGCAAACACTCTTTTCCAACAACCCAAGAGACGGCTCTACACATGGACATCACCAGACGGCCAACACAGAAATCAGATTGACTTTGTGCTCTGCAGTCAAAGATGGAGAAGCGCCATACAGTCAGTAAAAACAAGACGAGGAGCTGACTGTGGCTCAGATCATGAGCTTCTCGTTGCAAACTTTAGGCTTAAATTGAAGAAAGTAGGGGAAAGCACTAGGCCACTCAGATATGAACTAAATCATATCCCTGATGAATACACAGTAGAGGTGACAAATAGATTGAAGGAATTAGATCTGATAGACAGAGTGCCTGAAGAACTATGGACAGACGTTCGCAACATTCTACAAGAGGTAGCAACTAAAACCATCCCAAAGAAAAAGAAATGCAAGAAAGCAAAATGGCTGTCTGAGGAAGCTTTACAAATAGCTGAGGAAAGGAGGGGTGCAAAAGGCAAGGGAGAAAAAGAAAGTTACACCTAATTGCAGAATTCCAGAGAATAGCTAGAAGAGATAAGAATGCCTTCTTAAATGAACAGTGCAAATAAATAGAAGAAAACAATAGAATAGGGAGGACCAGAGATTTTTTTCAAGAAAATTGGAGATATGAAGGGAACATTTCATGCAAAAATGGGCATGATAAAAGACCAAAATGGCAGGGACCTAACAGAGGCAGAAGAGATTAAGAAGAGGTAGCAAAATTACACAGAAGAACTATACAAGAATGAGCTTAGTGTCCCTGATAACCATGATGAGGTGGTCACTGACCTCGAGCTAGACATCCTAGAATGTGAAGTGAAGTGGGCCTTAGGAAAGCTGAGCAACAACAAAGCTAGTGGAGGTGACAGTATTCCAGCTGAGCTATTCAAAATCTTAAAAAGATGATGCAGTAAAAATGCTACACTCAATTTGCCAGCAAATTTGGAAAACTCAACAGTGGCCACAGGATTGGAAAAGATCAGTTTACATTCCAATTCCAAAGAAAGGCAATGCCAAAGAATGTTCAAACTAACACACCATTGGACTCATTTCACATGCTAGTAAAGTTATGCTTAAAATCCTACAAGCCAGACTCCAGCAGCATGTGGATCGAGAACTACCAGAAGTACAGGCAGGATTTCGAAGAGGCAGAGGAACTAAAGATCACATTGCCAATATACACTGGATCATGGAGAAAGCTAGAGAGTTCCAGAAAAACATCTACTTCTCCTTCATTGACTATGCTAAAGCCTTTGATTGTGTGGATCACAACAAACTATGGCAAGTTCTTAAAGAGATAGGCGTACCAGACCATCTTATTTGTCTCTTGGGAAACCTATATGCGGGTCAAGAAGCAACAGTGAGAACTGGACACGGAACCACTGATTGGTTCAAAATTGGGAAAGGAGTCCAGCAAGGCTGTATACTGTCACCCTGCCTATTTAACTTATATGCAGAGCACATCATGAGAAAAGCAGGGCTAGATAAATCAGATGTTGGAATTAAGATTGCTGG
Organism: Vipera ursinii; assembly: GCF_947247035.1. Lineage (NCBI taxonomy): Eukaryota > Metazoa > Chordata > Lepidosauria > Squamata > Viperidae > Vipera > Vipera ursinii. The sequence continues at coordinate 274,828,246 of NC_139512.1, read as the reverse complement.
GAGAAATATCAACAACCTAAGATATGCAGATGATACCACTCTAATGGCAGGAAGTGAAGAGGAACTAAAGAGCCTCTTGTTGTGGGTGAAGAAGGAGAGTGCAAAAGTTGGCTTGAAACTTAACATTAAGAAAACCAAGATCATGGCATCTGGCCCTCTCAATTCCTGGAAAATAGATGGGGAAGAAATGGAGGTAGTAACAGATTTTATTTTCCTGGGCTCCAAGATCACCACAGATGGGGACTGCAGCCAAGAAATTAAAAGACGCTTGCTCCTGGGTAGGAAAGCCATGGCAAATCTAGACAGCACACTAAAAAGCAGAGACATCACCCTGCCAGCAAAAGTCCGTATAGTCAAGGCCACGGTTTTCCAAGTTGCAATGTATGGCTGTGAAAGTTGAACCATAAGAAAGGCTGAGCGCCAAAGAATTGAGGCCTTTGAACTCTGGTGCTGGAGAAGACTCCTGCGAGTCCCTTGGACTGCAAGGCGATCAAACTGGTCAGTCCTAGAGGATATCAACCCTGACTGCTCTTTAGAAGGCCAGATCCTGAAGTTGAAACTCAAATACTTTTACCACCTAATGAGAAGGAAGGACTCACTGGAGAAGAGCCTAATGCTGGGAAAGATTGAGGGCAAGAGAAGAACGGGACGACAGAGAATGAGGTGGCTGGATGGAGTCACTGAAGCAGTAGGCGTGAGCTTAAATGGGCTCCAGAAGATGGTAGAGGACAGGAAGGCTTGGAGGAACGTTGTTCATGGGGTCACGATGGGTCAGACATGACTTTGCAACTAAAAAGAACAGCAACAATTTATAGTTATTATATTTATGTATTTATGTATGAATGTATGTATTATATATTGTATATATTACATCCTATCCATTAAACATGATGCATGTAGTCGTCAACCTACGACCATAACTGAGCACAAAATTTCTATTGCTAAACAAGACAATTGTTAAATGAGTTTTGCCACATTCTATGACCTTTCATATCACAGTTCTTAAGTGAATTATTGCACTGTTAAGTTAGTAACATGGTTGCTAAGTGAATCTTGCTTCCCCATTGACTTTGCTTGTCAGAAGGTAACAAAAGGTGATCTCATGACCCCAGGACACTGTAAACCTTCATAAATACATGCCAGTTGCCAAGCATCCAAACTTTGATCACATGACCAGTCGTAAGTGTGAAAAATGGTCATAAGTCACTTTTTTCAGAGCCATTGTAACTTTGAATGGTTGTTGAATAAGTTGTTGAATGTTGAGGACTACCTTCTGGAGACACTGTGAGAGCTGTTTACATGGAACACTATATACCAATGATACTGATTGAGTGAATGTTGGGATGTAGGGAGGTCAACCCCTTGGGCAAAGGATATCATAGGGCTCCTATCTATATCCTCTGTTTTTTAACTTCTACATGAAGCTGCTGGGAAAGGACAATTTATTTATTTATCTATTTATTTTTGATTTTATTTTATATTTTATTTTATTTTATATTTTTCAATTTCTATAACTCTGGGCAGTTTACAATTCTAAAATTATAAAATATTGAAACAGTTAAAAACATCCACAAAATAAATAAATACAAACATTTGCCAAGACAATTAATCAACCAACAGTAAAGCCAAGAAATGGAGCCCTGAACATATTCTGAGCCCCTGACTCAGGTACATAGACAAGTTTTTAAAGCCTTGTGAAAGGTCAACAAGGTTGGGGCCATTGTAATCTCTGAGGGGAGAATTTTCATATTCCATATAAGGAAAAGCCTATGCCAATTTTAGGTAAGGTTTCATTAGAATACTGATGGCATTTGGGTATCTACTTCTACCTCAGTCTGAACTAGACATATGGTGGAAACCTTGAGCAGGTACCTGGATACTGTGACTAGATGGGAAGAAATAGGTTAAAGCTGAGCCTCTACAGGACAGAGATGCTTCTGGAAAAACAAGACTGTGAATTAGAGGTTTTCCTGAATTGAAGTGACCAGTGGCTAGGTTAGCCTTTATCAGCTTTGGCTGGTGTGCCAGTTATGGAACTTTCTGGAAGTGGAAACCTGGCAATCATCTCAAGGATAACATACTGAAGTGTCATTCTAACAGGTTCCCTTGAAGATCATTTGTGACAAACATCTCTGCTAAACAGGATGTATGGAGACCTAGAAAGTACAAAAAGCAATATTGCTTGTGGTCATTCCATTTTATTTGAATTATGTCCTTCACACATATTTATGAAAGTGATAAAAGTTATTTTAATTTGTAAGGATTGTCATTCTAACACTTGGATTTTGGACCCTGTGCTTCAAACTCAAAGATATTATTGCTGTTTTAGGATTTATGTATTTTAGTCATGTTTATTTGTAAATCACTTTAAGTAATTTAGGATATAACAACCATTAATCAATTAGTAAAGGGAAGAAGGGAACAGTTATAAAATATGCAGATGGTATTTAATGGGTTAGGATAGCTAATTATCTAAAAGACAGCAATGAAATTCAATATGAACCTAAGTTCATTAGCTATTAATTAATGTATAAAAAGCAAATGCTCATTTCTTAATATAGGAAAAACTAAGCAAAAAATAAGTACAGGTCAAAGAAAATCTGTCTTTGTAACAGTAGGTGTGAGAGTTAGCTTTCATACCACGAGAGGAAAACTATCATATATTAATTATGACTACTATCAAAACAAGAGATAGAAAGGATTGGGTTTTCTGCCCCAAAGAGAGGGCTGTCCAGATTATTGTATAGCAAAAGTGGGATACAAAAACTGGACATTGATTTCATCATATGTATATCTGTCTTGTGATGCACAACAGTCACTGGGATGTGTTCATAATGGCCTTTCTACAATTAAAAAAAAAGCTTATCAGAAGTTCCTGGATTCTTGTGAATCTGTTCTTTCCAATCCAGCCTGTTGGGGGAGAAGCTTAAATGTGTGTTTCAGAAGCATTGTAATCTTTCATCAATAGAAATAGAGCTTCTGGATCTTGGGAAGTAATTGTTCTGTAATATTATGCATTATTCAGTCAGCATCACGAATACTCTGACCACTTCTTAACTCTACTAAGGAATGTGGAAATATTTTGAGAGATTGCAAAATATGTTAAAAAAGGTGTCAAAAACTGAGGCAACCAAGTAAATTAAGCTTGAGAAAGGACAAAAAGGGGTGGGCATGATAGCATTTTTCAAGTACCAAAAATGCATTACATAAAAGGGCAAGGTTTGTTCTTTAAGCCTGGGTAGCTCTTTGGCAGGGTGGATTAATGATACTGCCATCTAATCATATTGGGGAATCAGATCAAAGAAGTGAGTCATCCAAGGATTTTTCTGATGATTATGGCTTTTTTCAGCCTCCTAAACAACCCTGCAACCTTTCTTCCTTAAGTGGACAAAGCTAAAGTAGTAATGAGCTGTTGAACATTGACGTAAGTCCTTAGCCAGCCAAAGCTAGAATGAGCTCAACCAGCTCCACTTTTTAGGAGACTTATGGGAGGCACATGCTACAGTTGTTTTGTGTCTGTGCCCTCTTTTCTGACTCATTCTGGCACTAGTTATTCTGGCCAGTCATTCTCAGAAAAAGCTCTCTTTATTTCCATGCCAATCAGCCAGCAGCCCACAGAAGCCAGTCAGAACACTACTATGCTAACCTGGACACTACTATGCTGTTCTTTCCTCATCGTTACTGGCTTCAGAGAGTTCTAAAGGGAATATTTTAAGATTTATTACTGTAACACCTTGAAGCTGTCTGCTGGAAAGATTGCAGGTTAAAGTTCTCAGGCATGTCTCTAGCATCCTCTTTTATCATCCAGTGCTTTCTCTACAGAGAAAGCCTGTGGACGAAGCTTTCTTCAAACCTTATCTCAAAGTTGCGAGACCACCTGCTGCCATTGTCAGCCTCTCATCGGCAGGTTCACTCCCACAGAGTCGGCCTCCTCAGGGTGCCGTCGGCCAGGCAATGCCGGCTGGCGACCCCCAGGGGGAGAACCTTCTCTGTGGGTGCGCCGACCCTCTGGAATGAGTTGCCTCCGGAGCTGCAGATGGCCCCTGACCTTCGGTCCTTCCGACATGACCTGAAGACGTGGTTGTTCCAACAAGCGGGCCTGGACTGACTACGATTTTTAATTAGGCTTTTTATTGGGTTAAATTGTTTTGTAATTTTGTATTTATTGTTTAATTCTCTTTTAAAATTTTTACTCTATGTTTTTTTTTAATTTTTATTGTTGTGAGCCACCCTGAGTCCTCAGGGAGAAGGGCGGCATATAAATTTAATAAAATGAAATGAAATGAAAGTTGGCTCTCAGTGTTGAACCATGTTCTCTCTGAATTTCTAAATGTGAAATCGAATTCAGTTGACACAATCAGATCTTGAATCTCCAGTTAGAATCAGATCAGGGATGATTCGTACCCCTTTCCTGTTTTATACTGACTCCAAGTCCAGGACAGAATCAAACTCTTAGGTTACAGATGTAAGAGCAGTTTCACATGCTCTTCATTGGATGCCTAACAGCAGAGTCTAGATAGTCATCTATTGAAGATAATTGCATTCCATATTTTTACATGGTTAAACTGTCTAGAGAGGTGGTTCACCCGATCAAAGTGACATTTTCCAGCTCAATAATTCTGGGATATTATTATGTGTACATCAAAATGTGTGTGACATATATTTCCTTGATACATAACAATGCAAGCCTGAGCCCTCTGTAAATAAAAAGGGGAATACAAGAATATATGGATTTGGTACACAGTAAGAATACAAATTACATTTCTGCCTCCCCTCCCCCCCAAATGATATCACCATTGCTTAAGGCTACTATGTCAGCCATCTGCAAATGTACTGGGAACTGCAATTCCCAAAATCTCTAGCCAGCAGTCTACTGTAAAACCATTTGGGGAACATCAAATTGGAGAAGGCTGCATATTGCTATATATTTATATTAGTGACTATGTCATGTTCCCCCACAATAGGGTTTATAATTCATAACTCTGCTCTTGATGTAGTTGATGAACATTGTTGTGCCTTCTAGAGGGATTTTGTTAGATTCTAACTATTGTTTTGAAAAACAAAGGTACACCCTGCCATGCATTCTTATGTTTTAGTCAAACTGGAAACTGAAGGTATCAATCAAGACATTTTTATGACTGTGAAATGATTGCAGCAGGCAAGATTCATATACCATTCATTTAGGTTTCAGAAGTTAGCCAGATTCGTCAGCAGAATGGCATTACAATATTCTCAAGTTCTTCAGAGACCTGGAAACTTTTCCAGGCACACAGATACATCAAAAGTGAGCCCTACCGATATCAGTGGAAAATCATCAGAGAAAAGGATTGTTAAACTCAGTGGTTACAAAGAAGTTTCAGTCAGTCCATTTTATCTTTTTGGAACATTCATAGTTCCAGTGTTGGAGCCATCCAAGAATATTTTCATCCCTGAAAAAGTATAGATGAGAGATCTGTGCTCTCCAGTATTGAATGATCTAAGCCAGAGGAGTCCAACCTTGGTGACTTTAAGACCTTTGGACTTCAACTCCCAGAATTCCTCAGCCAGCCATACTGCCTGGGGAAATCTGGGAGTTGAAGTCCATAACTTCAAGTTGCCAGGGTTGGACACCATTGATCTAAGCAAAGCAACTCTGTATTTTCCAAGATAGCTACATAATGTACTGTGAAGTGGATTTTAGTAGTTTAACTATTTCAAGAGAAAAATGCCAAGAACTGATGTAGTAAATTAATATCTGGAATGTATTTAGAAAATATTCCTTTTATACTATTGCATTCCACGTTGTGTTCCCTTTAAAATGTAAGCAAGAAAAAAGTAATGTATATCAATGGAGTATGTATAGACAAAGTTTTTTCACACAGAAATCTCAATGCAGCTCTGTCCACATTATGTTCCCCAAATGTCTGTTCTCAATGGTTGAAGTGATTTCATTGGATTCCATAACCTGGTGCTTTTGGGGTTGTAACTATACTATTGTCAAACACCAACTGTTTCCATAAAACCAAAGTCATCCAGGTAAAGCATTTAAGCATGTTGAAAAACTGAAATATAGCAACACTCAGAATGACAATGCTCCTCTGTTACAGTCATTGATAATTGATAGAGGGAGGGGGAAAATCCTCACACCCTAATTAATACAGACATACTGTATGTGCATTCAGTCTGGCTATTCTTAATGAAGCACACAAATTGTGTAATCTTATGCATACCTATTCAGGAAATCATATCAGAGTCAACAAATCTTATTCTCAAAAAGGTATGTGTTAAATGATAGCCTCATCTTTTTTTTAATATTTACATATATGTTTTTCTAACATGTTCTGGTTCTAAATTCTAGAAAAAACCAGATGCTCTCTCTCTCGCTCTCTCTCTCTCTTTCCCTCTGAAACATATATGTGTAAAGGTAAAGGTAAAGGTTCCCACGCACATGCGTGCTAGTTGTTTCCGACTCTAGGGGCCGGTGCTCATCTCAGTTTCAAAGCCGAAGAGCCAGCGCTTGTCCAAGGACTTCTCCGTGGTCATGTGGCGGGCATGACTAGATGCCAAAGGTGCACGGAACGCTGTTACCTTCCCACCGTAGTGGTCCCTATTTTTCTACTTGCATTTTTACGTGCTTTCGAACTGCTAGGTTGGCAGAAGCTGGAACGAATGACAGGCGCGCACTCTGTTACACGGCACTCGGGATTTGACCCGCCAAACTGCCGACCTTCTGATCAACAAGCTCAGCGTCCTAACCCACTGAGCCACCGCGTCCCTATATATGTGTACATATACACAAATATATATACAAATGCACACATACTGCCTACATTTTGGAAGTACACAGCTGAGTGTAATAGTACGAAATTGCATTCCTGCTCTATTCCTTTTTCCTTAGTGGAAAGATGGGAAGCTTTTCTTTTAGAAATGGAGAAATATTAGTCCAATGTCTTCCTCCAAATTGAAGTCAGACTTTGACTGTATTTTTGTTATTTTTTTACAAAAAAAAAGTCTGGATCAAGCACACTTCATTTTTGACTTGTGAATTCTATAGAAAACTGATTTTAACATATGAAATGCATCAATTTGTTAATATTAACATAATCAATGGTTTAGTAAATTTCATGTGCATCCCAAACAACAGTAAACAACATCAGGAGTCTAAAATCATTATATTATGCAACTTGAAGGAAGCAATATTTACAATAGATGCATTGACACTCTTGGACACCATGTTGTAGATTCTTGAAACAGGGCCATATCCATTGCATTTATTACAAAGATATAGTTCAGAAACTAGATATCTACTTAGCAATTCTTTCCTATTGTGAAAAGCTAAGATCAGGTCTGCTAAACCACACACTTACCTCATTTTGTTAAAAAAGTAACTTCTAAGTAAAAAGTTAATTAACAACAAGATAAACTTGAGAATAAAGCATTTTATGTAAAATACAACTCCCTATAGTTTTATATGCCATGTCTCCTTAATTATACTTAATTCTAAGACTTTCTCATCCAATTACTTTGCTAAAGTTCTTGTTTGATGTAAACACACGTTCTGTAACAACATAGTAAAGATGCTAATTGGCTCTGGTAATAATTATGTCTCTCTTTAATTTAAACCTTATTCAAAGTCTAAATGCTGTATTGCTCTGAACTAAAACAAAGAATTTTATCTTCTTCATGGGCCAAAACTTGTCTGTTTTATATGCAAATAAATCAAGAGTCAGCCAATCAAAATTCTCTGATAATAATGAACTGATATTTAGTACTGGCACACAATTTATATGGATGCTATTATCTATTTTAAAAAAATGTCATTCAAATTTGTGCCAGTTTAAACAAAATGTTTCAAATTAGATACAGAAAAAAAGCTGAACATAATGAACATCAATGAAGACTGTAGTGATGTTCTTGCTCCTCCTTGATTTATCAGTGGCTTTCAAAAACATAAGTCAAAGTATCCTAGACTGAATAGAGAATAAAAATAATAAATTTACTGTCACTTTGAATGTACACTAATCAGCATACATTAAAATGAAATTTCATTGCATACAGTTCTCAAAGGGTCACCACTTCCTGTATACTGGCTCAGCAGGATAGGAGCGAGAGTTTGTGATGGCTCTTCTCCTTCCAACATCTTCAGTTCTAAACAGTGTTGGGAGGTGGAGTAGTATAGTCATAAGCCTCAATTTTTTTATTTTTTTTTAATTCCATTTATATCCTGCCCTTCTCCGAAGACTCAGGGCGGCTTACAAGCTTAGCAGTAGCCTTCATTCTATGTATATGCCTGCTTATTAGGGCTTTCACACACACACCCAAGCGGCATTATTACAAAGTCAGCTTAATTGCCCCCAACAATCTGGGTCCTCATTTTACCTACCTTGGAAGGATGGAAGGCTGAGTCAACCTTGAGCCTGGTGGGATGCGAACCTGCACTAATTGCAGGCAGCTGGTGTTACTTAAGGAGACATTAGCCCACTGCTCCACCAAGGCTCTTGAATTTGCAGGATTCAACAAGAAGGTACTATATTTCCAGTCTAATTTTACATCCACATGAAGCCATGTAGGATCATGATATGTTGGTGATACCCAGTTGTGTATCTCTACCATGGGCTAACCAGCAGATGACTTCAAGGTTCTTTCTCAGTGTATGGAGTCTGTGAGGAATTGGAACAGGCTCATTTTAAACCCTAACAAAACTGACTGGCTAAGGATCTTAAATCTGGGCACTTTGCTTGGCAATGGATGGGTAGCATGCTCCCAGAGAGAGATAATGCACAATCTGTCCTGCTCAAAGATCAAATGACAACTGTAGCTAGGATGACTTTTGCAGAGATCCATCTTATGCCTTGCTTGCACCTATTCTTAGACTGGGTGGCTGCATTTACAATCTCACATTTGGTCATGTCATATCTGGATTATTGAAATGGGCTCACCATGGGATTGTCCACAAAGTCCACTCAGAAGCTACAGAATGCACTGGCACAATATGGTATGGTTATACATTGGTGCCCCTTTTAGTACCTCTGTTTCTTAAGCAACACAGGTTTCTGGATGCAGTTCAAGGTGCTGATTAATCACATATAAAGTTCTTCATGGCAGGAGGCTCAGTTATCTGTGGGACTATCTGTGTCCAATCATATCTGTCCATCCCACAATATCTGTCAGATACACTAGCTCCAGGTCTCTTCTATCATGTCATCTGATGGGAACAAGAAGGTGCATCATGATGTCTGTCCTATAAAATAGAATACCTTGTGAGGCCCAGATAGCCTTTTGAAAAGTATTGAAGACCTGATTCTTTCCTTGGATGCTAGGTGAACCTATCTTTGAGGAAGTGATTCTGTGGATTATAAATCACCCTGAATGCAATGTGTTGTTTTAACCATGGCTGCTTTTAATGGATTGTTAGCTGGCTAGAGTCACATGCTAAGTGAGTAGCCACATAAATTGAATTAATAAAATGCACAAATAAATAAACAAGAATACTGTCTAGAACAGGGGTGTCAAACTGCCAGCCCATGGGCTGGATGTGTCACATGGAAGCTGTGCTCACCCCAGCAGCGGCAAGAGGAAAAAAGTCACGATGTGTCATGACACATCACGTGACATTGTGAGTTTGACACACTCCTGGTCTAGAGTCATTCAAACAATTACTTATGGGGCAGAATAGAAGACATCCTAAATATACATACTAAGATCACAAAATGGGTTCTTGTTTTTTTAAATTTCTCTGAGGGTATGTAAATTCCATTTTTAAAGAATTTGTTTTTTGTTACATGTGGAATATAAATTTCCATTCGATTTCCATTTGAGTTGAAGAAACCTAAGCCAATGTGATGTCATGATGAAATAGAACCAAAGCAACTGCAGAGATCCCTGAAGCTCAGACACTATATTTCTACCTACCTATTTTTATGAGAATAAAATGAGATAAGAATATCTTGTCTTGGGCTTCTGGAGGAAAAGTATACATCTCTGACAAACAAATAAAATTAACATTATTTCAAGTATCCAGCTTTCCTCCAATGAATACATGAGAAGAAAGTTCACAAGGGCAACATTCACACATTTCTCTCTTGGAGTAACTATTCAAATGCCCCTCTCCCCAAAGCATCTATCTATCTGTCTGTCTGTCTGTCTGTCTGTCTGTCTGTCTGTCTGTCTGTCTGTCTTATATATCATCTATAATTTAATGTATGGTGTGGCAGAGTTTGAACACTTCCTTATCTCTCCAAAGTCATGGAAGATTTCACTGGTCAGAACAAACTCAGGACTCTCAGCTATTATGTCACCAAAGTAGGGATAATACTATAGGATCAGAATCTGATGAACATCAAATAAAAGAGTAAATTTTCAGGAACAACCTGGCAAGTAATTCATTCTGCAGCTTATCTCCACTAAGCTCATACTGCTCTCTTCCTTTCCACATTGGATCTGTGAAAAACATCCTTTTCACACTGGATCCCTGGAAAAAATAGCTACCATTCATAGCAGGTACTGCTATGAATAAATATATAAAAATTATAGTTTTATAATAAAGATGGTAGGATCCATAATTCCAAAGAATTTCAAATTCAACCAAAGTCTGTTCCTTATCTGAAAGAACAGCTGACTTATTGTAGTCTGTTGAAATAAAAATGATAGCCTTGATGCACCTTGAAGACAACTGCTTCTATCATTAAGGGAGATACATTCTTGGAGTACACTCCAATAAATCGATGCTGACACAAATGATGATTCACCAAAAGGATGTTGTAATAAATTATGAATTATAATAATCATACTGTATGGCTTAAGGCGGCCATTTTTCTTTCCAAAAAGACACACAGATCTCATTGTGTAAAAGATTATCCACACTAACTTGGAAGACATTGTATAACAGAAACAAATAGGACAGATGTTTGCTGTAGGAACATTAAAATCATACACAATCCAGCCAACTGTGCAAACAGCTCATGCTGTGTGGCTGCTATATGTTTAGGCCTTTCTGATATGCTCTCTTTAAATGTTCTGCTTTGGGAATCTCAGCAGCACTTCTATCTCCCACACTCCCCATCACTATGTCTTTTTTTTCCAGACAGAATATAGACAGGTTTTATTTAGAGGGAAAGCACCTTCTCTGGAGAAAGAAAACAATGGTGAGAATGTGGAAGATACATGCTATTTATCATATATACACACAAAGCAAAGAGTTGGAAGACCACAGCAGCATTGCTTCTTGAGAGCTGGACATCATCTGAAGACATAGGAAAATATTCCCAAATTTCCAAACATATTCACCTAGAAGCCAACTTCATCCAGCTTAAGGCATGCCAGAAAGGAAAGTGACCAGAAATAGGTCAACATGACAATAGAAATACTTTCCTCCAGAATGGTGAAATACTCATATATGTTGGCTCAATTCAGTTGAAAAAAAGGATTCGTATTAAATGAGTCTTAAGTTGGATTTTTCCTGTTAGTGGATTTATTTATTTATTTTATTACAGAAAGAACATATACAAAAGGGGTGGGTTGAGGCAATAAGCATTTACAAATGAAGCATTTTACCAAAAGCATGTCATGTATTTTTCAGGGATTTGCTCCTAGATATTTTTAAATAAAAACTCTATTATTAAGGCTGTTATGTACTGGGCTTGTGGTGATACACCATGTGCGTTGCTGGAGCAGCTAACGGCTCTCCAGTAACCCAGACTAGCTGTCTCCTGTCCTGCAATTGGCTAGCCCCAGGCAGCAAGAGTGGGTTCAAACCTATTGGTTGCCGCCTTGGGACTAGACTATATATTGTGGCTGGTTGCAGCCAAGTTTCAGTACAGTTCTAGTAAGTATAAAGTGTGTGTTATCCTGTACTCAGCCTCGTGTCTTCCTTCCTGCAGAGCCCACTACTTAACAAAGCAGTCAGGGGAAGCAATGTAATTCAAAATCTGTAGCTTTTATTGATTCTCATGCCCAAGAAAAGGCAAATTCAAGAGCACTTTTGTGATGTGAACACAAGGCTGGACAGTGATGCTTTCTGATGTTTTAACACCCCATTCTCTCATTTAAATTAATGAAAGATAATTTGGTTTAGCAATAATGGATAAGTATTCTTATAGATTGGGCACTTAGTTACAAATTGGCTGAGTGGCATAAGTGAATATCCTTTTTGCTTCATGATATAATCATCTCTCCAGTAGTTTACTGCCTCCCTGATTTTCCATGCTTCAGTCCCAAGGAAAGACATCACTTATGATATTCTTGTCACCACTAAGGGGGGGGGGAACTAACCTTAAGAAATTGTTGAAGAATCTCTCCTTTTCATGGAGAAAGATCGAAGAAATGACAAACCTGGAAGGAGAATTTTTTTAAAAAAATGTAGTACCAACATTTAACCTTTTTACTAATGACGCTCAGTGATTTTGATTTTTGAGACAAGGAACAAATCACATGCAGTCTGTGTTGCCCATCTCTGTGTTATGTACTTTTATTATGTTTTGTTACCCATGGATATTTTATCATTTTACATCATTGGTATTTAGATTCTGCTTTGTTACTCTTGTTATAACAGACTGTAAGCTTCTGAAAGTTAGTGAGAATTTAGCAGGAGAGAAGACTTAATGAATAGATAAATAAAATGGAGTCCATTAATATAGGAGTTTTCCATCTCTGTAAGTGAGTATTATATAGATATGAGATCTATTAAAAATGTAGAGAAATAAATATTCAGGGCATTGTCACCCAATTTTTAGGTCTTATTGTTGACAGAAAGTGTCCAAAAGAGTACCTATGTTAGTTTGTTTCAATGAGAGGAAAGACACAAAATGCCTGTTGCATTTTCTAGAGTAACCAATCAATTCCTGGCAAATAGATGGGGAAGAAATGGAGGTAGTGAGAGATTTTATTTTCCTGGGCTCCAAGATCACTGCAGATGGGGACTGTAGCCAAGAAATTAAAAGACGCTTGCTCCTCGGGAGGAAAGCCATGACAAATCTAGACAACACACTAAAAAGCAGAGACATCACCCTGTCAATAAAAGTGCATATAGTCAAGGCTATGGTCTTCCCAGTTGCAATGTATGGCAGTGAAAGTTGGACCATAAGAAAGGCTGAGTGCCAAAGAATTAAGGCCTTTGAACTATGGTGCTGGAGAAGACTCCCTTGGACTGCAAGGCGAGTCCCTTGGACTGCAAGGCGATCAAACCAGTCAGTTCTAGAGGCGATCAACCCTGACTGCTCTTTAGAAGGCCAGATCCTGAAGTTGAAACTCAAATACTTTGGCCACCTAATGAGAAGGAAGGACTCACTGGAGAAGAGCCTAATGCTGGGAAAGATTGAGGGCAATAGAAGAAGGGGACGACAGAGAATGAGGTGGCTGGATGGAGTCACTGAAGCAGTAGGCATAAGCTTAAATGGACTCCAGAAGATGGTAAAGGACAGGAAGGCCTGGAGGAACGTTGTCCATAGGGCCGCGATGGGTTGGACACGACTTCGCAGCTAACAACAACAACAAAAGCTTTTTATAGTCTTAATCACATGTCTAAAATGAAAGCCAGAAAGAGGGTTTTTATTTGGACTTGGAGCTGTCACTGAAGGGAAAGAGAAGAAGAAGGAGAGAGGGGAATGTTTGGAATAACACATTAGTGTCGTTGATGTGATAATCAGCAAAATCTATTTTTGTATTTCCATAAACATCATTAAATATTTGTGAATTCTGCTTTCTGTCATTAAATATAAAGCATCTGTACTCTACTTTTGTTACAAACTAAGTTCTCAGAAAATATTTGCTAGAGGAGAAGAAACAAAACACTTCTGTAAACAACTGTAAAATGCATTCATAACTATGTTAACCCTCTGAAATATATATTGCTGCCCTGGGCAAAATTTATATGTTGCCCTAATACTTTGTCTAAACATGTGCTGTGCAGCATATTAAAAATAGCATGCTAGACTATCTAAACAAACCAGAAGAAATGTTTGTATTTCGCTGCCATTTCATTATTATTTCCCCTGCGATGTGAATGTTTTGAAAGACTGATGAAAATCACAAGATTCCACATAAATACAAGGAAAATCATCCCAAGAAACAAATTGCTGGAAGTGCCTCTGTCTTTTTTTCTCCTTCAGAATAGAATGTAGAAACTTTCTTTTGTGAGGTTGCACATTGATGCATGAGAAAAGTCAATCAGGTGCTATCTTAGAATGGGGTTAGAGTCAACCCTTTTTTCTTACTATTTCCCTCTCCCTCAGTTTGAACATTGGTTTGAAAACACCTGCTCTAATCCAGAGTTTGATTGGGCGGAGCATAATAGGGTGCATGTATCGATCATTCTATTCTCTGATCAATATGAATTTAGGATGCTAATTGTCTATTACTGTGAATGCTGGGTTGATATGCCCTTCTTTAAATTTAGGCATATATATTGTGGGAGGACAGCACCCTCCCAGAGAAAGAAATATTTTGGGGAATATTAAAAAGGCAGAATATTTTTCCCTCCAAGGAAAGCAAGCCCAAGTCTCTGCCCCAACCAGAAACCAGGTGTGTAGAAATGGAAATGTGGTAATCCTTTCAGAAAAAAATTGATCCCAGGAAGCTTAGAGCTGATAGAATTAGAAAGATAAAGATCCCTAGAACCAACAACACCCCAAAAAATCCAACACAGGACATAGCCATCAGCCACAGCCCCAGAGAAGCAGGATATGACCTTTAGTACATAATAGGATTAACTCACCACCAACAGAATGCCAAAAGGACATGCTCAGAAGCTCAGGTCAAAGTTCACGCCACAAGAACAGGAAACAACCTCAAATACAATAGCCCAAGAAGGTATAAAAACCCACCACTCCCAGCTACAGATGGTCAGCTTTAGAAGAGCCACATTTCTGTCTGGCTCTGCTCTTTAATAAACTACAACCTTCTTTCTAAACAGTCTCCATTTTGTTTATTCTGGCTTGGACTGGACCCTGATGAAGATTTTTCTTTCAAAAGTATCTAAGTGTTCTTAATGGATTTGTTCAGTGATATATGCATTGTTGAAAATAAGGACCTAATTTATTGCCAGCAGAATACAAGTTGCCTGACAAGAAAAAAAAAGTATGGAGTACAAATATTTTCCAATTCACTATCTGACAGCAACACATATGTGCACAGAAGTTTGAAAGAAAGTAAAAAACAGCAACAACACACAAATGAGGTAGATAGTGTAAAGAAATGAACACAGTGGGGTGTTCCTTTTAGTTTTCTTTATAGGAGTGTGACATGGTACAATATAAAAAATGGATAGAGTTTTCATAATGTATTCATAATGCCTTCTGATTCTAAGCCACTCACCCTGTATGAACATCAAGTGAAAGCTGTACTGAAGGCTATGAATCTCAGCAAATTGCAGGCCCAGATGGGGTGCTGGGGATAGTGGTAAAGAATTGTGTTAATCAATTAGCAGGGGTCCTGACAAGGATCTTTAAAATCTCCTTGCAAATGGCCTGTGTACCATCATGCTTGAAAGCAGCTACCATTGTCCCAATCCCGAAGAAAACAGCAATTAATTGCCTAATCAATTACAGACCTATTGCATTAACATCTGTAGTGATGAAATGCTTTGAAAGACTGGTTCTCCAACTTCTTAGGACATGCCTCCCACTGGACTTTGACAAACATCAGTTTACCTACAGGGGGAACAGGTCGACAGATGATGCCATAGCTACTGCTTTACATTCTGTAGTAAGCCATCTGGAGAAACCTGGAAGCTATGTTAGGATGCTTTTCATTGACTATAGCTCGGCTTTCAACACTATTCTGTCAAGCATCCTTACTTAAAAGCTGACTGAGTTGAATTTTCCCCCCTCCATCTGTGATTGGATTAAAGACTTTCTGAGGGACCGGCTACAAACAGTGAGCATTGGGTCTGTTTCATCCACCTCCCTGAACCTTTGCACTGGCCTGCCACAGGGCTGCATGCTTAGTCCCTACCTGTATTCACTGTACACATATGATTGTGTATGTCCAACCTATCAACTGCAATCATTAAGTTCACAGATGATACCACTGTAGTGGGTCTTATTACAGGTGGAGACGAAACAGCATACAGGGGGGAAGTACAAAAACTATTGTCATGGTGTCTAGAGAACAACTTGCACCTGAACATCAGCAAGACGAAGAAGATGGTGCTAGACTTCTGGAAGAAAAGAGAGGAACCCGCCCCACTTTACATCGGGGGGGGGCTGTGTAGAGAGAGTCTCCTACTTTAAATTCCTGGGAGTCTACCTCTGTGAAGATCTTACCTGGAAAATCAGTACAACCCAGGTGGCCAGAAAGGCCCAACAGAGACTCCACTTCCTCAGGGTTTTGCAGAAGAATAGGGTAGAACAACAGCTAATGACCTTCTTTTACTGGTGTACTATAGAGAGCGTCCTCTCACACTGTATTTTGGTTTGGTATCCTGGCTTGACAGCCACAGATAGGAAGATACTACAGAGGGTGGTGAGCACAGCACAAAACATCGTGGGCTGTCCCCTGATACCATTGGATGACATCGCCAGGGCCCGCTGCCTTGGAAGAGTGAGGAAAATTTTCAGGGACGACTCACACCCTGGTTGGTACCTCTTTACTCTCCTACCATCAGGTAGGAGATATAGAAGTATAGCCAGCTGCACCAACAGGCTGAAAAACAGCTTCTATCCATGGGCTGTGAGGCTCCTGAATGGGAAATAACTCTATGTATGATTGACTTGCAAGACCGGCGTGTTGTACAATTAGCTCACATGGTGTAACAAGATGGTGGGTTTGTTGTCACTGTGAGTTGTGGTGGTGGCATGAATGGAGGCTCAGCCAGTCTCACTGTACACATGTTGTACTTTGATAATAAAAGTTCATTCATTCATTCACCTGTTTTTAAAATATTCCAGCAGTACTAGGTAAATACTGTGTTTTCAGAGCTTTGGTCTATTAAATCTCAGCAGAAGCTGTAATTGAGAAGATTCTCTCACTAACTGATAAAAGCAAGATCAAAGGAAGAGTCATAAAGAAGAAAACTCTATTTAAAATTTTATTGCAGTCCAGCCCAGCCAGGAGGTAATTAAGTAATGGATCATTGTGGGTGTCTTAGAAGTACGTTCAATTAGCACATTAGTCTTCCATGTGTAAATGTACTCCATGTCCTGCTAAAACGTGGGCACTTTCTCTGACTGGAGATAGTAATTTACAACCAAGATTTCCATTCAGCTTGGAAAATACATATGCATGTGAGAATGACTACTAGAATTAGCTATATAATATTTTCACTATAGACAAAAACTTCCAAATGGTTTTTTCCAGATTGCTGTATTATGCTTTGCAGTTATATTTTTGTCCTGCCTAATATTCAGAGGGGCCTTTGGTTCTCAATTTGTCCTAATTTTTGAAATATTATTTTTATGCATACCTGTGTATGATGAATTATTGTATTTCCTCTAGAATAAACTGCAGCGTGGTCTTGAATGAGATTACTTGAAGCAATGGGAAGAAGAGGATGACGGGATTCATATTTTGCTATAGACTTTCCAGAAACAGTTAGTTGACTCTTCCTATAGAAGAGAATACTCGATTGAATTAGGAATTGATTTGATCCTACACAGCTCTTATTCTAACTGCAAGTATTTGGGGTTATGGAATTCTATTTTCCCTAAGCAACAAAGAATAGATACTTAAAATAGCTGGCTAGCTACTGCATAAGGTACTTGTCTTACATATCCCTGATGGTGTGTCCCCTTTTTTATGGTATGTTTCTGCAATGCTTTCTTTTGTTTCTCCCGCCCTATTCTGCAAGAATCATGCATCTATGTGATATTAATATAGATTGTATATCTTATTATTTTACAAACACAAAGATTCTTTTTTATGTGTTTTATTATGTCAGTCATTGTTGTACTATTGTTTTTTTCAGCCATTTAATAACTTTCAACTCCTTGTGATGTGTGGACATACTTTTACTAGGAATATCCACTGGTAACTGCTTCTTGTAAGTTTTAATAAATGTCTCCTATTAACATCAGAAATGCTGTCTCACCATCTTCCTGTTGGTCCCTTTTTGATTACCATCTATGTTTCAAAGTATTAGGGTCTTTCCCAATGTTTCTTATTTTCACATTATGTGTTCAGAATATTTAAGCTTTACCTTCATTATCACAGCTTCCACAGAGCAGTCTGGTTTAACTTCATGTGGGATCTCTTTGAGATAATATCATTTTTATCTTTTCTCATTCTGATAAAATGGCATGTGCTTAATGGTCTATAAATGAGATAAACAATAATTGCATACTTGAAAATTAAGACATAATCATAAAGGACTTTGGATAAAAGATTTGGGTAATGATACATTACTAAATACTTACACAATTTTCAAACTTGATTGAAATTCCAACAATAGTAACAAAGAAAATGATATGTCACTTATAAAATATTTATGATTATACTCTTGTAAACGTTTCATCCCATTATCCATTAAAAACAAAAGTTTCAGAGAGAAAAAAGTTCCATTGACTTTTCGCTGCTGTTTTCTTTAAAGAAGAAACTACTATAAGTTAGTTTTCTGATATTAATAAAATTAATGTTTGAAAATGCATAATCTTCATACAGGTGTTTTTTTTCATGTATGATGGAATTTGCAACAAATTTGCACCAAATTTGTAGGAGTTTTTTTTAGATTATAAGAGGACTGCTATATTCAGTGTTTTGATTGCAGTTTTGCTTCTAATATTTTGAAACTGAATGTCCTCACTATGTGATTGACATTATTTTCTTTCTTTTTTGTTCTGAATGCTTTCAAGAAAATCACAGAAAATTTACAATGTAATAAATTATTAAATTATTAAATCTAAAAAGATTTTAAAATATTGCAGGAAGACCATGGTGTAGAAGAAACTGAAAGAATAGCTTTTAAGTGAGAAGGTAAAGGAATAGATCAAGTTTATTTTTTTTAAAAGTCAAAACTGCCTGGAAAAAGCCTTTTCAAAGGTCAATGTGTCAGTTTTGTTGCCTATCAAAATTAATCTGTGGGCTAAAGTGCACTATTTACCTTTTTCTTAGATAATAAAAGCCATAAAGACATTACCATCCAATGTCAACTTTGCCCTTTTGATTAAATGTTTTTTTTCTTAGATTTTTGTTATTGTAAAGAAAATGTTGACAAAAACATCATAGTCTTAATGAACTGGTAGTGCTCAGGAAATATCAGAAGAGCTCTTGAATGGGAGGTAGTGAAAGAAAATTGAATATATAAATAATCTAATCTCTCCATCCCTACCCCATCTCTGAAAATACAAGCTAATATTAATATTAGTCTTTCAGTCTGCTTCAATATCTGAAGAAACACCACACTGATATGTTTGGGGGGGGGAAGCACAAAAGATTATTTTCATGAGCTACTATAATCATAGTGGGCAGACTAAGACCATTAGATCTGAATGTTGGGGAGACACCCATATCATTCTAAGAGAAATCCATACAATCCTAATTAGCAAACAAAGGTGGATTATGGATGATCCATTTTAATGAAGTATTTCACCTTATGTAGATCCATCTATTTGATGTAGTGAAAAACTTTATATAAGCATATCACTCTGCCTTAACAAGTGTGGAAGGAGGAGCAATTGGTAGATCTGCTTCAGTTGGCAGATTTCCTGAATACTGGTCGGGTGTTGGTTGATTTTGCAAATTGCTTAAAAGAATACTTTACTTTGATATTGAACAAAGCATGGAAGAAGAGCAACTAAGATGATTCAAGGCCTGGAGACTAAAGCATATGAAGAATGGCTGCAGGACTTGGGTTTGGCTAGTCTAAAGAAAAGAAGAAATAGGGGTGACATGATAGCAGTGTTGTGTATGGGTTTGGGGGACAACATAGCTACAGCGCTACTTATACCACCAGGTGGCGCTGTACCAGGACTGATTGGGCTATGTCTCGGCAGGAATACCAGGTTCAAATGGATTGGCCAGGTGGATACCTGGCCAGCTATATATAAGGACTCAGGTAACCCCAAACCCTCAGTACAGTTCTACCATCAATAAAGAGCTGCTATGCTGTACTCATCAGTCTGGCGTCTTCCATGCGGTCTAGAACCCACTACTCAATAAGCAGTATTCCAGTATTTGATAGGCTGCCACAAAGAAGAGGGTGTCAAATTATTCTCCAAAGCACCAGAGGTCAGGACAAGAAAAATGGTTGGAAACTGAACAAAGAAAGAAGCAACCTGGAATTAAGGGGAAAGTTCCTAACAGTGAGAACAATTAACCAGTGGAACAGCTTTCCTTCAGAAATCGTGGGTGCACCATCACTTGAGATTTTTAAGAAGAGACTAGACAGTCACTTGTCTAAGATGGTATAGCTTCTCCTGCTTGAGCGGGGGGCTGGACTAGAAGACTTCCAAGGTCCCTTCCAGTTCTATTCTAATCTGTTCTGTTCTGTTCTGTTCTGTTCTGTTCTATCATTTCAAAGATCCACCCTATTTAGGTCCAGAACTTCGGTTTCCACACATGGCAGAAAAAAAATGATGGAACTTCAGTCTCAATAATCTTCTTCTTCTTCTTCTTCTTCTTCTTCTTCTTCTTCTTCTTCTTCTTCTTCTTCTTCTTCTTCTTCTTCTTCTTCTTCTTCATAAGGTTCATTTTAGCCCTTTGAAAATTTGGGATAATGAAGTGAGACATGTACTCATTATTCTGTTCATTTTGGACAAAAAGCCAATTCCTTGGTTCAACAATCATAGCAATATTTGATATGCACTGTCTGAAGATGTAATGGTTCATTTCTTCCAGACCTTCTCCAAAACAGGCTTTCTATAATGGAAATTGATTGCTGCTCCATAAGAAAATTATAAAACCATGACTCTGGAATTGTTCTGAGTGGATACCTTAAAAAAAATAGAGGGAAAGACAACACATAGATAAAATCTATCATTATGCACTCATCATGTAGTAGCATCTGACAGACTGTGAATTCCTTTACTATTCTATTAGTTTTTTCTTAGGGAATGTTCCCTAATAGAATACAATTCTAAGAGATTATGCATACAAACAAGAAAAATGGGTCCACATATGGCACTGACAAATGTGTTACCTGTAGGAGAAGAAGAGGCAGAACCAAGGGGCAGGGTCAAGAGAAGTCTCAGTCTAGAATCATTATGTGTTCACAAATGGTCCAAGTCCAGCCCCTCTTGAATTTTGCTGACCCTTATCTAGTGTCAATTTAGTGCTGACTATAAGTTGACTGGATTCTTGTGTATAGGCTTGAATAATAAATCTTCTTAACTGCAATTTAACATATGATCCTGATTCTTCATTCCTGTATCTGTACAACTTTTTATTTTTTTATTTTTATTTTTAATTCCATTTATATCCCGCCCTTCTCCGAAGACTCAGGGCGGCTTACAAGCTTAGCAGTAACTTATAAAACTATATAGTATAAAACTATGATGTACCTTTTATTTTCTGCTCCCTCTCTTCTAAAAATGTTCACATATGTCCCTATTTTAGGGCTGAACATGGCATAAGGAACCAGTCAACTCTTCCACATTTTCCAATTTGAATTCTTTCCCATCACTGTGTGTGAAAAGTCACATTAACAAGAATGAAATCAGTTTCACCCCTTTCCCAGTTCTTAATCCATCATTCAACTATTTTCCATTTTAGGTTAGTGAACAGCCTTATTTAAATGAAATTCTAAGTAATATAAAAAACCTTGCTAGTTCATAAGTGAGGAACTTAAGATCTTTCAGATATTGTTGGATCCATCTTTCAACAATCCCCAGCCAGTTGAGCCAATTGTTCCCATTTCTCATGTGAGAATTAATGTTCAGTGGTGTCAGTATGGATTTGGCAGTTGCCTTTATTCGTATGAATTTCATGCACAATGTTCAAATAATACTACAATGCTCTATTCATAGCAAGGTGCTATACAACTTAATTTATAACAGGATGCTGTTTAATTATGATATATTTTTATATGTCAGTGGGTGGGTGTTATTTTCTCAACACTGTATAATAAGAGATTGCCTCACAGTCACAGTGCTATTTCAAGTAAATTTACAATATGAAAATTAGTCCATAGGGTAAGAATTTTTAAGGACTAAATAGTAGAGTATCTGAGTAAAAACGGAAGCAACAAATAGCATTTCACATTTTTTCTTTAAAAGAAAAGTTTTCTGGATAACATTTACATGAGTTGAAAAAGAAGCTTTGAAATACTGCCCTTATATTCTTTTTCCTTATAAAACCTTTAATAACTTGTTCTCTTTTTTTTTACATGTTCATTGACCTTCATTCACCGTATAGTTAGATCTCAAAATGCATCAAATGAAAAGGTTAATAAAGAGCAGATAAATTAAAGAGACCTCAAGCAAATAATAATAGAAAATGGTGCATAATGTTCTAGCTCAGGGGTCCCCAACCCCGGGTCCATGGACCGGCACCAGGCCACAGCATGCTAGAAAGCAGGCTGTGCAAACGAGTGAAGGCCCATCCACAGGATGCAGTCAGCACGCAAAACCACAGCCCCTCTGGTCCATGGATAACCTTTCTCCACAGAACCGGACCCTGGTGCCCAAAACATTTGGGGGCCGCTTCTCTAGCTGATATTGCTACACTGGATTTTTATTCTATAAAATAACCAAATTCTATAAAGATTTTACAGATGTTAGACAAGGATATCCTAACATGTGAATCAAAGAGGAAAAAAAATAGAGAAACTTTCCTAGTGTATTTGTAATATTACCTAAGGCAGATGACAATTACAATTAAGCATTGCTCACAAGTCAAGCCCACCATTAAAGCTGCTTGTAGGGGGTTGCATTGAACAGACTACCAGTAGGCTCAAAACACACCATGACCATCTGTGCAAAGCAGCATTTCCAGGTTTGTCACAATGAAATGCCATTTCCTACTTTCTATCAAGGATTTAAAGAGCAGAGGATTACTGAGCTGGAATTTACAATGTCTTCTCCTCCCTGAAACGCCAATTCCTGGAGCACCTGCAGAGCTATTGCAACACAGTAATCTCCACGATTCCCTTGAGAAAAATAAAGCTGGTTTCTGAAAGACCAAGATCACCCCACCATACCAGGCAGATTGTTGGGACCCGCTGTCATAAGAATAATATTTCTTCAGGCAATATAAGTTACCTGAATTGAGGTTGGCACAAGAAGAGCTGTAAGAACCGAACAACTGATGATTTCTACAGAGCAGAAAAAGATTGCCCAGCTTCAAACCAAACAATAGCTGTGTAGATTAGATTAAATAAATTTCCTTATTTACACGAAACTTTATTCCAAGTCTATAACCACATTCTGTGCAATCTTATTCTTTTGTGCTCTGAGAAATATTACCATTTCTGCTTCAAGTCCCCTAAAAAAGTCAGACTTCATTACTCCACAGAATATTTGGGAAGGAATACATGCCGAGTAAAAGTACTTTAAATGTATGAAGTTGTATATTGCTGTTTCAAGCATTTTGTTTTAGAATAATTGTATTTATCTTTGAATAAATCTGTAAACCATTTTGAAAGTTCAGCATACAATACAGAACAATAATTCCCTATCATATAAGAATGAAAATATCTTTCCATTTCCAGGTTGGGGTAGATGGAAGATGGTGGAACACACACATACACATTATTCCCTGGATCATTTTGTAGCCCAAACCTGTTCTTCTGAACACAACTGATCAAGTAAATGTTGAAAAAAGGAAACAGAACTGAATGAGTTTTCAGCTAAGCAAAAACTCCCTGGAGCACAATTTAAAATTTCCAATTAGGGCAGTACCAGATGCTTTTCATGAATAGATCTAGACTGAGGTCTGTAGCTATTTATTTATTTTTTATTTATCAAACTTGCATGTTGCCCATCTCACCAAAGGTGACTCTAAGCAGCTTACAGACATTGAATAAAATACACTATAAAACATTAAAACAATGAATGAGGATCTTAGATTTAAATTTCAGTTAAAATAAAACCAAGCAGGATAAAGTGAGTGGGGCCAAAGTGTGCTCTCTACTCCATTAGCCACATCCAAAGTGCCTCATCCCCATTGGGACTCCATGGGGACAGCCATGACTTCAAGGACTTTCAGAAGGCCAAGAGGGTGGGAGCAGATCTCACCTGGAGGGGTGGGGGGTAAGATGCTCCACAGGGTAAGACCCATGGCAAAAACAGGATCTTCTTCTTGACCCTGCCAACCAAAATTCTTTGGCTAATGGGGTATGCAGCATGCTCCTTCTGCTGGTGTTGGTAGGGTGAGCTAATCCCATTGGTCTGAGCTTGTTTCTTAGATGAAGAGAAGGACTAAGGATGACATGATAGCAGCGTTCCAATATCTCAGAGGTAGCCACAAAGAGGAGGGAGGCAAGCTATTCTCCAAAGCACCCGAAGGCAGGACATGAAACAATGGATGGAAACTAATTAAGGAGAGAAGCAACCTAGAACTAAGGAGAAATTTCCTGACAGTTAGAACAATTAACCAGTGGAACAACCTGCCTCCAGAAGTGGTGAATGCTCCAACACTGGAAGTTTTTAAGAAGAGACTGGACAATCATTTGTCTGAAATGGTATGGGGTTTCCTGCCTAAGCAGGGGGTTGGACTAGAAGATCTCCAAGTCTTTCCATTATTATTATTATTATTATTATTATTATTATTATTATTATTATTATTATTATGCTTTTATTCATAAAACATGAAACTCAGTCAACTGAACACTCAAATTGACTGGCACTAATGGTTGACACAGGTTACTGCCAGCCTTCTAGGTATCAGCCAGGTATCTCCTTAAAATGTAAGATGTTCCGAGTAGTAGTGTTTTGTAGCTTTGCCAGAGTTATTGCAGAAAGCTGCAATTTCTTGATGTATTTTGCAAAGTTTTTGGACATAGTTCCCAGTGCCCTGATGGCAATGGGTATCACTGTTACACGTTTCATCCATAATCGCGCAGTTTTGATGGCCAAGTTGCAGTATTTCGTAATTTTTTTCAGTTCTTTTTCTTTGAGTCTGGCATCTCGTGGTACAGCGATATCAATCAACTGTACGCTTTGGTTCTCTATGATTGCGATATCTGGCATGTTGTGTTCCAAATGGCGATCTGTCTGTATTCGGAAGTCCCACAAGATCTTCACCCTCTCATTCTCGACAACTTTTTCCACCCTATGTTCCCACAATTTTTTGGACGCAGACAAGTCGTATTTTTTACATAATGCCCAGTGGATTAGTTTAGCAACTCGGTAATGTCTAGCTTTGTAATCAGTTTGCATGATTTTGTTGCACTCACATATTAAATGTGAAACAGTTTCAGCTTTGTCATTGCAAAGTCGGCAATTTGGATTGTCAGTAGATTTTTGTATCTTTGATTATTATTATTATTGTTGTTATTATTATTATTATTATTATTATTGTTGTTGTTGTTATTATTATTATTATTATTATTATTATTATTATTATTATTATTATTAATTGCACAGTCAGCCAAATGTTCAGACTGGATTTGGCATTTTTGTCTATCTATTGAGTCTTTACCAAGGACCTGGGATAGGCAGATGTGGATGTTTGATGGAATTACAGATATCGTTGCAGGATGGAAGCAGTTCCTATTAAGGCTGCCTTTTGCAATTGACTAATGGTGAATCTGTTGTTATTGTTGTTATCATTATCATTATTATTATTATTTAACTTGGGTCTATCCAGGGAGGGCTTTAAAGGTGCTAACCAACACCTTGAATTGAATCCAGAAGTAAGTTGGCAGCCATTGCAGCTCATGGAACAGCGAACTAACATGGGCCACCCCAGGAGCCCCAGGAACTGCCTGTGTGACTGAATTCTGCACCTCTTGAAGCTTACGTATACTCTTCTAAACATTATTTCTTTAAAAGACAAAATAAATGCAAAAAAGCCAAAACACCCCATATTTTAATCTAAACTAAAAAGAGGTGAATATGAACATGTGAATATATGAAAGCAAACATTCAGAAACAAATGGAAGGCTTGATTTAATATTCTCTCCAACCATGCTCTGATATTACAGTACAGTAACTATCAATTATCTAGCAGCGGCAGACCATGAAACAAATTTATTTTATTTATTTTTTATTTTTATTACATTTATATCCCGCCCTTCTCCAAAGACTCAGGGTGGCTTACAAGCTTAGCAGTAGCCTTCATTCTATGTATATGCCTGCTTGTTAGGGCTTTCACACACACCCCAAGCGGCATTATTACAAAGTCAGCTTATTGCCCCCAACAATCTGGGTCCTCATTTTACCTACCTCGGAAGGATGGAAGGCTGAGTCAACCTTGAGCCTGGTGGGATGCGAACCTGCACTAATTGCAGGCAGCTGGTGTTACTTAAGGAGGCATCAGCCACTGCTCCACCAAGGCTCTATAATGATAAGCTTTACCATTTGCTTCCGTATTTTAACGCTTTGGCTTAGAGTCAAATACTTTTTGTTAAGAGATTTACTCAATATAATGTTTCTATTTGCACTTAATATTTTTATTGATCCTTTGGTATTATAGGTAAACAATTATATATCAGCTGGGCTCAGTTTCATATAATCATAGGTTTGGAAGGGACCATAGAGGTCTTCTAGCCCAACCTCCAGCCCAGGCAGAAATCACTTGATCAACATAGACTATCTAACCCAGGGGTCTTCAAACTTGGCCCTTTTATGACTTGTGGACTTCAACTCCCAGAATTCCTCAGCCAGTGTGTCTGGCTGAGGAATTCTGGGAGCTGAAGTCCACAAGTCATAAAAGGGCCAAGTTTGAAGACCCCTGATCTAACCTCTAACTCCAGGAGGTAGGCTGTTGCACTGTTTAATTCCTCTCACAATCAGAAATTTCCTCCTTGTTTAAAGTTGGATTCTTCTGTAAACCTGGCACCTTTGGTTATGAGAAGGAGTCATGTGAAGGGCCTTTTAGTATTTGAAAGTTGCTATCATGTCTTCCCTCAGCATTAAGCATACTGTCAGGTCTCCAAATCCTTATTGTTTCTCCTGCATAGTTATTCTACTTTTGGGGCCTGCCATTCTGCTGGGGGCGGGGGTGGGGTGGGGTGGAGGGAGGGAGAGCATGCTTTCTTTTGGGATAACTTTCACTTTCTACTTTTCCTCTCCTGCCTCTCTCATCTTGAGAAAGGAATGTATCTTCCCCTTATCAGGGAGACAGTTACAGAGAAATGAAAGCTGGAGAAGACCTTGAGATGCATGCCAACTGTACCAGCCGGTCAGGCTTCGGGCCACCTGTGGATTGGCTGGATTTCAAATGGACATTGGTGGGAGAAGGAAGTTTGCTAGTTTAACTATACCGTTTGCGTGAGATTTTCCCCAGATCTCACCTTGACTTTCCTACTGTCACTGACCCCTAATAAAAGTATCCTTTTGAGACAATGCTTGCTTCAAGAGTTCTGCTTTCTTGGGTGTTTAGTTGAAGTGGGTCCTTACACATACCCAGTTCCTGTTTATAGTCCAAGCCCCTTAAGGACATTGCCATTTTGGCTTCTCATTGGCACGGTGGCTAGCTTAACTGAGAACGTATTGTAAATGGCCTAAATGATAATTCCAACATGGAACAGAGATCTTGCCAGAATAGATTCAAGGATTCAAGCTGTGTTATATTCTCTGTTCAAGCTCTCAGTTCTCCTACCCTAGAGCTAGCTTTGTTAATTTTCACATCTAGAAATTAAACAGGAATTGGGCATGTAAAGATGATTTTTTAAAAAAACTGCCACGAAATGGAAGGAGAAATATATTGTTACCAGAAGCTAGAGTGATTGGTGCATACAGACTGAGCTTTATAATTAACATATTGTCTGCCACATAATCCTCCCATAGTATTTACTACTGACTTCAACAGGTTATGTTCCTGAGCAGACATATGTAGAATTGTATTGAAAACAAACAGGGAAAAAATATGATTAATGGATTAGAACAATCTTTCCAAACACAGTGTCAGATTATAAACCCAGCACATTTTCTGTCAGCTTGGCTAAAGGTAATTGAAATTGTACTCTGATACATTCAGATGGAAGCAGGTTTAGAAAGAATAGTTAAGATACTACAAACCAGGACGTATGTTTGATGTTTTACAGGCATGAATAAAATTGTGCATCTGCAATTGTTCCCAGTTTTGTCAATAAAATGGAGGGATCATGATTCTGATAGCATGCCGCCCATGACCTCATTATCTTTGATGAATGGATGACACAGTCTCTGGCAATAACCTGAATAGTAACTATGCCATTATAGTAATGATGGCTCCATTTCAAAGACACACAAAATACTTAAAGCCAAATAAGTATAGTACTTACCTAAAATGAAATGTTCTCCTGACATATCAATATAGGTTTCTTGGCAACAATATGTAACTAATTTTGCCATTAATAGTTATGGCAAAATAGTATTATTCTGCATATACAATATAAATTGGCGAGGGTCCGGGATATTTGAGGGAACACCTGCTGCTAGCATCAAGCTCCCTTCGTCCAGTGTGCTCCCACAGGGAGGGTCTTCTCAGGGTGCCGCCGGTTAAAGACTGCCGGCGGGTAACACCCAGGGGTAGGGCCTTCTCAGTGGGCGCGCCTGCCCTTTGGAACCAGCTGCCCGCGGAGCTTAGGACTGCCCCTGACCTCCGTTCATTCTGCCGGGACCTGAAGACCTGGCTCTTCGAGCTCTCTGGCCCAGGCTGAGAATTTTTTAATTTTTAATTTTAACTGGGTTTTTATTTTTCTCATGGTCTCATTTAATCTTTTTTAAGTTGTTCTTAACTTTTGTATTGATTTTCTTTTAAATATCCTGTAAACCGCCCTGAGTCCTTCAGGAAAGGGCGGTATATAAATCTAAATAAATAAATAAATAAATAAATTATCCCCAGGGAGGATTTTATCCATTTCTTAAATAATGCCTAAAATACTTGCACTATTTCTTAATCATGTTTATGAATCAACCACTGTAATCAAGAAATCTCTGTTATTACAAACTGCATAACAGGTGTTTTAATGAAATTACTTGTGGGGTAGATAGAAGAATGCTCACAATGTTCTATTTTATACTAGTAATCTCTTCTCAGAAATTAGAAAAGGAATTCATGACATTGTAGAGATGAATCTAATATGCAAAACAGATGAATGCCTGAAAAATCTCCCAACATCTGGATTCAGTTAAACATATATCAAAGTTTTGTGTTAAATTCAATAGTTTTGAAATGCAGTCAGATTGTTTCCCTTTGTAACCAATCTTTATTGTGTCAGTGTACTTTCACTATAACTGAAAACGATAAATCATAAAGTCTCCCACCAGGGAGACATCAACCTTGCTATTTTAAATGTTACCAAGATGTTTCTCGTGGATATCCCTGCAGTTCTAACCTATTCATAATTTATTGCTAGTACACCTAACAACATAAATCAGGGCTTCTCAAACTGTGGGTTTCACCTCTCTGGAAAGTTGAAAACAAATTTGGGGAGGTTATAAAAGCCACTCCCAGGGGTAGCACCTTCTTTGGACTGAAATATGAGATATTCTTGCCTAATTGGAGGATGTCTGTCACATCTTGTAGTCAACTTCTCATAATCATCTTTTTTATGTAGGTGACAGGCCCAGACAGACACTTGACAGGGGAAGCAGCAAACCAGGCTG
Organism: Vipera ursinii; assembly: GCF_947247035.1. Lineage (NCBI taxonomy): Eukaryota > Metazoa > Chordata > Lepidosauria > Squamata > Viperidae > Vipera > Vipera ursinii. The sequence goes on along the minus strand of NC_139512.1, from coordinate 274,798,646 downwards.
GAGATATGAGGCAACCTAAGCTCCTTCTGTGTTTTGTGGACCTCATGGCAGACAGCTATCAGAGGTTTGGCTCTTCTGATCATTCTAGGTGGTTCCCATTTTCTTCTGCTGCTCCACATTCATCACCAGCTCCTACAATGAGAATCTGTCCAGATCAGGCTAAATCATGATGGTTTTTCCCAACCCCCAAAGGCCCAATTTCTGACACTGAATGGGGAGGGAGAGTGAGCTTTCAGTCCCACCAGATAGGCCAGACCAAGAACCAACTACACAGGAAGGCTACCTTTATTGAGAATGGCTATAATAACAGAATCTTGCATCTCTGATTTGTTATACCTTCTGCCTTTCTTATAGTTCAGTGAACTAGAGATGTGTCTATAGGAGCCTATTCCACATATTTTCAGCTTCAACTTACGTTTTCCCCTTGTTCCTTTGATAATGTATCTTACTTGGCTCTGTCAAGATTATCTTTTTTGCTCCCTACTGAAGCATACATAAAAAGGTAAAGGTAAAGGTTCCCCCGCACATGCGTGCTAGTCGTTTCCGACTCTAGGGGCCAGTGCTCATCTCCGTTTCAAAGCCGAAGAGCCAGCACTTGTCCGAGGACATCTCCGTGGTCATGTGGCCGGCATGTCTAGACACCAAAGGCACACGGAACGCTGTTACCTTCCCACGGGAGTGGTCCCTATTTTTCTACTTGCATTTTTACATGCTTTCAAACTGCTAGGTTGGCAGAAGCTGGGACGAGTAACAGGCGCTCACTCTGTTACACGGCACTCGGGATTCGACCCGCCAAACTGCCGACGTTCCGATCGACAAGCTCAGCGTCCTAACCCACTGAGCCACCACGTCCCGTATACATACATACATACATACATACATACATACATACATACATATCTTTATTACTATCATTGACATGTACAAGAGAGAAAGCAGATCTTTTGTTGATGGAATCAGCAGAAGCAAAGGAAATGTCTCTGGTACCGGTTGCACCAGCATAAAAAAGATCTACTTTTCAAAATGGAAATATTGCTTTACTAAAGCAGTATATCAGGGAGAGATCCCCACGGCGGATTAATCCTCTTAGTCTATGTGGCCTAGTGGGGCTTCTCATACAACCCACTGGGGTTGCTTCCGTAAGTATCAGGACTTTCCTATAGTCTCTACTCTTAGTTGTCTTTCTTTTGAATGGTATGTGCAGCTGCTATCAGTATTGCACCTTGTGAAACAATAAGCAAATATGACATGACAAGCTTTATTTTTATAGATAGATAGATATATAAAAGGGGCAAAGTAATAAATCAATTCTTTGCTAGACAGATCTTAGCTCAAGATATCAATAAGCTCATGATTAGAACTAAATTGCTTAGTGCCCTCTGAAGACTTAAATAAATTAAAAGCTCATGAATCTTGTAAAGATATTGATCTTACAGGAACAAATTGTCCAGACTTAGTAATGATATATAATGCCAAAAATAATTATTTTGGTTTAAGAATTCAGCTGAAATTATATCTTAAATTTATTTTAAGAATTGAGAAGAAAGTAGTGCAAAAAAACCTTTTCCCTTATTACAAACAATTTCTTAGGAACACATCTTTTTACAGGGTATTGCAAAAAAGTAACTAATTAGATTAACAAATGGATGAATATTATATACTAAAATGCATCCTAGCAACCCAATCTCATCTTTGTAAAAAATAAATGTAACTCCAGGTGAAGGTGGAACTTTTTAAAAGTTAACATTGGATGGAATTTTCGGGATTCTAGACCGCTGTAAAGAAATGATATATTTCAAAGTTCCATGAATTCAACGTGTCATTTTAGATAACAATAATTTTTATCCAGAATTAATTAACAGGATTGGAAGGTAGTTTGAAAGCAAATTAACTCTTCAGACTGGGATAATCCTGTGAAGCTTTAACTAAATAAGATCATCATGAATGAAAGAGTTTAGGGTTTGTTTGTTTGTTTTGCTCTGTTCAATGGGACCCAGGATATCAAAAAATTAATTGAATGGAATTATACAATAGCTACATGAATAAAATAGAGGCAAGAGAAGTTGCCCATCCAGTACATTTCAAGGCACCAGTCTTGCACATACTTGGTCCACCTGAGAACTAGTTTAATATTCCTTTCCTTGGGAACCAGAACTTTCATTGGCTGCTATGATGCCTCTCTCATTTTGACACCCAGTCTGAAATCTATGGGGAAGGTTTTGTGCTCTGTTGCATCAGCGCTCTTAGCCATATGGAAGCATCTACATGTACATTTAGATAAATAAAGTGCTTCTCTTTACATAATTTTGTGTGGATATGACAAAAGTGTCAAAAGAAAATTCATCATCAACAGGAAGCTTGGAAGTTATTAAATCTTAACTGAAGTGATATGGATAAAATCTGTGTTTGCCAAAAGGGTGGACAACTTGAAGGAAACACCAGGCTTTATACAGATTGTTAGGGTTTACTTTCGAAAAATGGACTGAATCATGGCCTGATTGGGAGAGGATTCTTAAAGAATAAAGTGATAATAAGTAAGTCCTGTTGGAAACTTTGCTAATACTAATTATTTTCACCAAAAAAGGCATTTTAATCCAATCCTATCTACTTCCCAGTTTTGACTAGACCTTTATAAAAATAACACAAATTAATCAGAATTCAAAATTAGACAAAACATAGGGCTACAACATGGTCAATGAGTTTCATAAGATTATATGTTAAGTTAATGAATCAGTCATTTAGAAACATGATAAAAGCTGCCATCAAAACAATGCCATGCAGCTACTAACATCAATCACATTAACATAACATCAGTGAGTTAAGAATGCAAAGGTTAAAGCTTTCCCCAGGGCCACTGATCAAGAAAAAAGATTGGTTTCCCCATCTTTTGGAAGTATTGAGAACATCCCTCACCAACAGAGAGAATTGTAGATGTCAAGAACACCTTTGACAGGGGTGTCTAACTGCCGGCCCGTGGGCCAGATGCGTCATCCAGAAGCCGTGCCCACCCCATTACTGGCAATGGCAAAACCGTCCCGATACATTACGTGGGTGTCATGTTACATCACAAGTTTGACATGTATGCTAGGATGCCTTTTTTGTTTTCAATGGGTGGCAAACAAAGAAGCAATTTAGTAATTTCTTTCCTGTTTCATTTAGATGAAATAATTCACCCACTGATCTTCTGCAATAAAACTCAAGATTAAGTTGATGTAGCTAAGAAGCACCTCATTTGCTGGTCATTTCTCTTGCAACCTAACAAGAAAAAAAAGCATGAATATGAGACCCATAGATTTTCTTTCAGAATAGACCATCTTTATAGGCAGATATTTGTCCAGACTTTATTTATACACGTGAATCTCTTTCTTTAAATTCTTCGTTAAATACAAAGTAGAAAACAAATCAATGACAATATACATGAACGTCCAGAAGAACATGAAGAATGTCCTTCATTCTGATTTTAAATTTCAGAATTCTTTTCTATAAGTCATTTTTAAATTATACACAAAAGCACAGAATCTTCTATTTCTTTTCCTCTTCTTACATTTTTTTTCCATTCCAAAAGTCACCCTGTCCTTCAGTCTCCTAGCAACCAGCCTCCATCCTGGAATGCAGATTCAGATTCTGTTTAAATTATTGCTTCAGTTCCCAAAGGCTTTTAATTCTTAGGTGGCAATCAATGCAACATTAGGGCTTTGCCATTTCTATTGTTTCTTGTTTCTAAGTATGTTATTTAAAAAAGAGGACAATGGATATGTCCAGGTTCTGCATTTTTCATTTCCATTTCAATTTCAGCTTCAGTCCTAAATTATCACTTATTTGTTGTGAGGATGAGATAGGAAACACACCACATGACTCCATTCCATCTGAAAGCACCACTGTGTTATGTAAACATCAGGTATAATGGATATATGAGGCCAAAGACACTTTTTGTCCTGACCAGGCTTACTGGAGCATCAAGAGCATCATGCCTGAAAAATTGTCATTTTAGACCTGTTTGGATGTGTAATTTTCCATTATTATTTTTTGCCCTTTGGTTGCAAAATGGACTTTTCTGGTCATTAATTTTCCTTACTGATTTAGGACATCAGAATATTAGAATTTTCATAAGCTTCTTCTTGGAATAGTATAGTACAGTTCATGGTCCCTCTGCCTTCATCCTTTTAAAGCAGACATGTCAAACTCATGACATCACGTGACATGCAACATATCGGGACTGTTTTGCCATTGCTGGCAATGGGGTGGGCATGGCTTCCATGTGATATGTCCAGCCTATTGGCTGGAAGTTTGACACCCTTGTTTCAAAGTAACGGGACATAACATAAAGTAAAGGCAGTAATTCTTTAATATTTCGCCGCGATCTAAAAACACACTTGTTCGAGCAAGCCGGCCTGGCCTGAGGGGGGATTGGTGGGGTTTTTATTATTTTTATTGGGGTTTTTTAATATGTATTAACTGTATTTTTTAATTGGGCATGTATTTAATTACTTTTTAACTTTTGTAATTCTGTGTTTTATTCTTGCCCTGTACACCGCCCTGAGTCTTTCGGGAGAAGGGCGGTATAGAAATATTAATAAATTAAATTAAATTAAATTAAATTTTAAAAAGATGACAGAATTTATTCCATGGTTTATTGTACTCACATTTCTAATCCTCCTGAAACATGATTGGAGAAATAGAATTTCAGTTTAATTCCAAAACTAAAAGACTGCAGTCCTTTTCCTACCACATATTCTTCACATAGGTTTACATCTGTATTTATATAGGTTTACATTTATATAAAAGGAAAGGTCAGCCTATCATCAGAAAACAAACATATTCCCCAAAATGCTGTCATTTAGGTGTTTGCTGTTCCCTCAGAAATTGAGAATTTAATTAATTGATCCAAACCGAAAGAGCTCTTTGCAAGTACATCTCTTTCACACATCTCAGCTAACATTTTGTTGGATTACAACTTTCCTGTGAATCTGAGCAGTCAGTCTAATTAGGCCTTTCAAGGATCTTAAACCAGACAAGAAACATCTCCAAGCTCTGTATTGCTGTTATTTTGCCATCAGCCATATAATGCACACATGTCTATAACATAAAAGGGCAAGCATTTGTGTGTCTATGGTGAAGTCTTCCCCAAGAATTCTTCTGAGAATTTTTGAGGTATAGTTCCATGCATTTGGACACCATCAGATGAGGGAAAAAGGCTCTAATTCATTCTTACACCTAATTTGAACTGAAGGGCATTCAAAATCCAAAGATATCTGGGATAATATACAATACTGTTTACCCACTCTCTCAGCCTTCTGACAAGAAATCTAAGCTGATCATTTAATTTCAATACTAGTAGTTGATTTTAAATGCTGCTTTACATCCATTAATTAAAAAAAAACTTCCAAACATTATGCTTTGCTTTCAGTGTAGAGTACCTAGGTGTCAGTACTTCCAGGTGTGATAAGAAACATACCCTGAAGTACTAGTTCTACTTTATTGTAAGATTATATCAACAGAATCTTGCAAGTCTGAAAATCCATTATTCCTCTATCATCTTTACAGATAAAGAAACTAGGAAGGGTTCCTCCTTCTGAGATGTTTGCCATGTCCATATTCCTTCTGTGGGCTGTCTCTTATTTCTTTATCTAACTACTGTAGCCTTTGAGTTCTGCCTGGTGACTGGCTACTTCCCGAACAGGTCCCTGCAATTTTCTTGGCAGGATTTTAGAAATTGCTTGCCATTGTCTGCTTCCTGGGGCTGAGAGGAAGTGACCTTTCCCAAGGTCACCAAGTTGGCTTTGTGCCTAAGGTGGGTCTAGAATTAACAGTTTCAATGAAGATGAATATTTGTAGCTCAGGGTTAAAACTGAGGGGTCTTTGATGCTCTCTGAGCTTGCTTGTTTTCTTGCAGACGTTTCATTACCCTAACTAGGTAACATCACCAATGCTAACATTGATGATGTTACCTACTTAGGGTAATGAAACGTCTGCAAGAAAACAAGCAAGCTCAGAGAGCACCAAGGACCCCTCAATACTGTGGGAATTGACTATCTTTAGCATTTATTATAATATTATCTTTATAGGTAAGGGTATAATCGTGACAGGAATATAATTAGTATGCTGACAGTAGAAGAATGGGAAAAATTGATGGAGCTAGAAAGATGGCATAATTTTAATTAGAGAAAAGAATATATCCAGTTTTGTTTCAACTTGAGAACTGCTTCTGAACTTTGCTCTTGAGACAGAAGAAATTATGTATGTGTGTGTGTATGTGTGTTTGTGTGTGTGTGTGTAAATTTTTTTGGAAATATGAGCTGTCACTGTGTGACTACAGCCTGTGGATGGCCTTGGGTTAGGCTGAAACAGGGAATAAATGTGGAAGAATCACTAGGTCATAGCAATTTGTAAATAGGAATGTGCAAAACTAATTGTTCCTGAGATAATAACCTAAAAAATTATTTTTCTTCCAGAATGGAAGGATTTGATCAGCAATTTTTTGGAAGTAAAAGTGATTCATAGTGTACCTGATATGGTCTAGCCATGAACTATCATACATTGCTATGGAGAAAAATCCATCTACATGATTGTGAATCAGCCAGAAGCAATTCAGTACAATTCATTTTGGAAATCCTTTTCCCAAGACAAAAGAATGCTGGTGAATATTTAATGGGCAGAGCAAGATATAGTTTCTACTTAACTAATTATAAAGTGATCAAAGGCATGTTTGATTGTTGTATTTCCAGCTGATAGCCAATCAAAATTCTCTAATCTGGGTGTACAAGGCTTCCCAAGCTACCTATCTTTCACGGGAAAACATTATGTGAAAACTCTTCCTATTGGACCTTTTCAGATTGGGGAAAAAAAGTAGCCAAGAAGTTTTAGAATGATGGTGGGAGAGAACATCAGTATCCTCTGTCACCTATGAGAGAGGTGAAAACTAAAACTAAAATCTACTTCTAAGAAAAATGAAAAGAACCAGCAAACCTGATGTTGAGGCTGAGAATAAAAACAAAATCCAGTACCGTTTTGTTTTTGTTTTGTTTATTTGGGGGGATTTCAACTCTGTTTTGACTCTTGGTGGTTACCTGGATTAGTCTCTGCAATTTTCCTGGCAACATTTTCAGTCCTGGTTTGCCCTTGCCGGTTTCCTAGGGCTGAAAAGGAGTGACTGGGCCAAGCTCATCCGGCTGGCTTTGTGTCTAAGGTGGGAGTTGTGCTAATAGCTTCCTGATTTCTAGCCTGGTACCTTAATCAGTACACCAACCTGGCCGTCAGCCCTTTTCTTTTCATAGGGAGATGTTTCTTCTTTAAAAAAGAAAGCTAATTAGAATGACAGACCATCTAGAAGTTTCCCGAAACTTAGGAACCAACAAAAGAAGCTGTAATATATCACTCTTCAGCTTTGCTTTACTTTACTTTACGAAGACATAACAGATGCTAATAGTATAAAATTGTCATCGTATGAATTATCCACCATGTGCAGTAGAAATAGATTTTTTAATTGCTTTGGTAAATTATTTACACTTGCCAGTTACCATTATCAGTAGAAACACTCAGTATGCAATATGAATATATTAATGCAGCACAGCAATCAAACACTTTTGTGATGGGTTTAACTAAGCCATAACTTCCTGTCCAGATCCACCAATATCTCTGGCTTGATTTCCAGTTTGACGGCTATCAGACTGAGTTCTCTATTACAAAGCTCTTGTAGTGAAGAGGCTTTTATATCGCAGCCACCATTTCTCTGCCTGTAGCAAGCAGTGCTATTGTCCAGCCCAAAAGGTTTGCTGGTGCCTTCTTGAATTTTCCTGTAGTATGCAAGCTAGTCAGAACAAGTCAGGTGTAGCCACTGAGGCTAGAGATCAGGAGACTGTGCATTCTAGACCTACTTAGGCAGAAAACCAGCACCATCAGAGCCCCGGGAAGCAAGCAATGGCAAACTACTTCTGAAATGTCTCAGGGGTTGCCACAAAGAAGAGGGAGTCAAGCTATTCTCCAAAGCACCTGAAGGCAGAACAAGAAGCAATGGATGGAAACTGATCAGGGACAGAAGTAACCTAGAAACTAAGGAGAAATTTCCTGAGAGTTAGAACAATTAACCAGTGGAAGAACCTGCATCCAGAAGCTGTGAATGCTCCAACACTGGAAGTTTTTAAGACGACATTGGACAACCATTTGTTTGAAATGGTTCAGGGCTTCCTGCCTGAGCAGGGAATTAGAGTAAAAGACCTCCAAGGTCCCTTCCAACTTTCTCTTCTCTTCTCTTCTCTTCTCTTCTCTTCTCTTCTCTTCTCTTCTCTTCTCTTCTCTTCTCTTCTCTTCTCTCCTATTCCTATTCCTATTCCTATTCCTATTCCTATTCCTATTCCTATTCCTATTCTATATCTTGCCAAGAAAATTGTAAGACCTAGCCCAGGCAGTCTCCAGGGTTCAACACTGGCATGAACGTATTCCACTCCTCCAAAATGGAAACAGTAGTCAAGCTGTACAACTCCTGGAATTCCCACCCAGCAATGGTGAACCTATATCCCATAAAAATGTATGGCCTGAGTTGAAGTTGACAATTTATTTCCCAACTATATCAGCTTTAGAATTTTTACAGGTTGTCTTGACTTATGACCATAATTGGGACCAGAATTCCCATTGCGAAGGGAAGAAGTCATTAAGTGAGTCATGCCTGATTTTACAACCTATTTTGCCAGTTTCCTTAAGCAAATCAACATGGTCATTAAGGGAATCCTGCGATCATTAAGCAAATCTGAATTCCTCCATTGATTTTGCTTGTTGGAAGCCAAGTAAGAAGGTTGTCAATGGTAATCAGGTAAGTCTGAAGCACTGCAACCAATCATCAATACAGACAGTTGCCAAGGGCCTAACTTTTGAACACATGACTGCTGCGACAGCCATGAGTTACTTTTTTTCACTGTTGTTACTTTGAATGATTGCTAAATGAATGGTCATAAGTTGGCAAATAGCTGTTTTTTTTACACTAGGACTACCTGTATTTTTTACACTGATCAGCACATTCCCTTTTCATTTAATTTACTTTTTAATATACAGAATAACTCATTTTAATATGCATGGTGTAATAAGCATTTTTGTATGTATTCTAGGGTAGGTAGTCACTAAAAACTCTATATAATATTAGGAAAAATGGAAGAATTTGGCCTCTGGCCTACATCTCTCTCTCTCTCTCTCTCTCTCTCTCTCTCTCTCTCTCTCTCTCTCTCTCTCTCTCTCTCTCTCTCTCTCTCTCTCTCTCCCTCTCCCTCTCCCTCTCCCTCTCCCAAGTATAGTCTATAGTAATGGAAAGGTTCATCCTCTCTTGAAATTGAACTTAAGTAGATCAGCTGGATGACGAGCTTGAACCATCACAGTGGGGTTTCTTTAATACTTGCCAGGAAAGATAAATCTTTTTGTATAAAAGTATCCCCGAGGTGCTTTTAAATGTCTCATTTAGTGGTGTATAGTTAAGCATGTAGGCAATTTTATTATACCAAGAATTTAGTTTGATGAAGCTGTAGCAAATCCATTCACAAAAAGAAAGGTCGGGAAGCATAGCTTTTAAGTATCGTATACCTTATATGCAGGTCCAGTTTAAATGTGAGTCTATTCATTCTCTTGGTGGTGAACAAGTGTGGCTTCTCTGAGTATCCTTTTTGAAGAGACATTTCAAATGTATTTCAAGATCCTCTTTGAGGGAGAAAAAAATTTGATGCTCCAAGGAAGTGCTATATTTCAAGGCCATAAAGCATTGTTTCGTGTGGTATTATGTCCATGATTTTCATTATCAATGCAACTTTTTTCTACCATAAGTCCACTGAAATTTCATTTCATCAAGACTGATGATTCTATTTACACAGCCTGCCAGATGTCACTGTTTTTTCCAAGTGCCCATAGTGAAGAAAATAACCTTAAAGAGCAATGCCATTTTGACATGCTGAGTTTTGAGCTCCTAATGTCTATTACAAAGAAAAAAGAAAAAAGAAAAAAACCACTATAAGAAATATTCAGAATCCTTCTATATTATATATATATATATATATATATATATATATATATATATATATATATATATGTAATTTCCCACCTTTCATTTTAATTATAATGACACAGCACAATCCCCTACTACCAATCTATCAAAAAGATTTTTTTTTACTTATTTATTTTTTAATGGCATCTTAAATCACCCATGCAGTCTTTTATACTGAGCTATTTTACATAATCCATTTGCTAACTGGGGTACTGAAACTCCCCCAAACCTAGGAAATTTATTGTAACTTAAATCACACATTCTAATTACATAGAAATATAGTTTATACTATCATATTATTCTTATTTATAATTTACAGATGGGAAAGCCAGTAGTGACTTGGTGCTAAATAAATGAATCAGGAGAGAATTGGCAAAAAATTGAATTTATTGTTCTCAGTTTTTCAAAAAGAAAAAAAATAGCCTTACTTAATGGTGCAGGGAGATCATTATCTGAAAAGCAAAGTACATGGTAGAAACTTGATCGAAAAACAACAACAAGTATATAGTAAATTTTTTGTGATTTCAGCCATGGTAAATTTACTTAATTTTCTGTGTTTTCACTGCTACAATTGAGTAAATGAAAGTACAGGAGATGACATACCGTAGCAAATGCAGCTGTTTGGCAGGTGGAACAACCTTCTTGAAAAGACCCTCAGTAGGCTATTTGGCGGAGGAACATTGTCCATAGGGTCGCGATGGGTCGGACACGATTTCGCAACTAACAACAACAACAACAACAACAACAACAGGCTATTTGGCTCAAAAACATGGCCCAGTGTCTCCACTTCTTCAGCTACTCATCAATGATTAAGCTAGATCATGCCCTTAGATGATTATGAGTGAAAGTAAGAATACATTAGAAATGTGCTGACCTTTAATGTATAAGGGTCACTAATGTATTCACTAAGGATACATTAGTGAAATGTCAGTTCCAAATTTTCCTTTCTGGAGTATATTCTCAATCTTTCCCAACCTTCCTCCCCCTGCCATTCATTATCAGAGGTTTAGAAAAACTACTAAAAAATACCTGTTCCATGTTTACTGAAACCTAACAAATTGGTTTGCTTCATCTTGATGATTTTCCACAGTACAAGTGCAATTTGATGATTTTCCACAGTACAAGTGCAATTTGTAATTACAGAAGGCATTTTTTTTTCTATAGTGAAGGCAGAAAGTCAATTTAATTGGGCACAGGAAGAGGTTAAGCAACAACCTTAAACAATATTTCTTATTAACTGGTAGACTGTAGCTTTTTAATTTATTTTGCCACTACTGTTAGAAATATGTAAGAAGTATTTTGAACATTTTGCAAGTCTTCGGTTTGCAAAGCCTGCGTGAAGTTTGATTATTATCTGTAAAGAGACAATCATATTCCATTTTGTATTCTTTGCTATATGATATCTAACAAAAAGAGCTTCAGGGTAAAAGAAATGAGAAATTTAGCGTGGCAAAGTTGTGAAATATAATACATAGCAGGACACCTGCTTTGAATTTTATTTATTTATTTATTTATTACAAATTATTTTATGCCACTTCAGTTGCCAAGAGCTAAGTGACTTATAAACAGTTATCACCCAATAAGCCTTCTTTCAGTCATCTATAAGGTTTTTGCCAAGATAATAACAAAAAGAATACTGAGAATATTAAATGATGCACAGCCAAAGGAACAGGCAAGGTTCAGAAGCGGCTACTGTACAATGGATCACTATCCATGTTGTTCATCAAGTCATTGAAAGGCACAACAAGTACACCATGCCTCTGCGAATGGCTTTCATTGATTACAAAAAGGTATTTGATTCAGTATACCAGCAAGCAATAATTAAGATATTGCTCAACCAAGGTGTAGACCCTGCTTACATAAAATTAGTACAATCGAAATACAAAAAACTGAACTTAAAGTGGAAAACAACATAGAACCAAGTGTGTGACAGGTAATACAATATCACCACAAAGAAGTATTTCACAAACTAGACTGGGCAAAAAATGGAATAAAAAAATCAGTGGCATTTATTTAAATCACATAAAATTTGAAGATGAAGATGTTCTCTTCTCATAAGACCCAGAAGAGCTACAAAGACACATATAAGAGCTGCACAAAGCAGAAGAACCATTTGGCTTAAAAATAAACCTGAAAAAGAGCCTGTTTATGTTTAATAAATTCACCAAAGAAAGATTTTAATATACGGAGAAGAATTAAATGTAGTAGACCTCTACATATACCTTGGCCAATGGATCTCAATGGAAGGTGATAGAATAAAGGAAATTGAATGACATGTTAAACGTGGTTGGCAGGCATTCAGCAAGCTAAGCATAATTTTCAAGAACAACTTCCCCCTTTGCCTGAAAAGAACAGTTTTCAATCAGTGTGTGCTACCTGCTCTAACATATGCCGCTGAAACATGGACACTTACCTCACAATACGATACAAAAGCTAAGAGTGGTGCCATGGAGCCATGGAAAGATACATCCTTGGCATTACAAGACAAGATAGAAAGACCTGCACATGGATTAGAGAACAAACAAAAGTATATGATATCGTCAAGAGACTAAAAGAATTGAAATGGAAATGGGCTGCTCACATAGCAAAAAGAACTAATGGCAGGTGGACTAAGGCACTCATAGAATGGATCCCACTTGATAAAAAGCTTCCACGAAAGAACGATCAATGACATCAGCAAGTATTGCAGGCCCAATTGGCAAAGGAAAGCTCAGGACCGTATTGATTGAAAACATGTGGAAGAGGTCTCTATCCCGTAGTGGATAGACAATGCCTAAAATGATGATGATGATGATGATGATGATGATGATGATGATGATGATGATGATGAACACAATATAACAACCAACAAAAGCATCAAAATAATTCTGTAGGAGATTAGAGGTTAATGAGAAGAAGACAGATTTATTGCTTATCTTACTATGCTTTCTTTACTTATTCATGAATTATAAGTTATAATTTATACTTAAACTTACCTTATATTTATACATGTTCTCATCATATGCTAAATAATAAGTACATAATTTGCTTATGCAATCTACATCTTCAGACAGAGGATCAGCATTGGGATGCAAATCTTCACTGTTTCCCTGTTATTTTACTGGATATTATAATAATATATGAGAAAGACCTTGGGATACAGGATAAAGAGATGCTTCCCAGGGAATGGTCAGATAATCAATCAGAATAGACCTGGAAGGGACCTTGAAAGTCTTCTATCTAATCCAACCCCCTGCTCAAGCAGGGGACCCTATAACGTTTCAGATAGATGTCTGTCCAGTCTTTTCTTAAAAACCTCCAGTGATGAAGCACCCACAATGCTGAATTTAGGCTAATATGGAACCAGAACTCTACCTGGTGCTCTGAACCCCTAGACCAAACTGGCTCAGACTATAGACTTTTTGTATAAAAAGAAAATGCTTTTGTGACATATGGTTTTGGTGATTAGAAAGAATGGGTTATAGAAAGAAAGAGATTATGGTTTAATTTTAGACAGAGTGGTTTGAATAGAATTGTATGTAGAGTTGCTGAAAGGAAGATCAGAAGCCATTTCTTTATATATTTTTTTCAAGTTTTTTATTCTTTTGTTTTCTTTTTTTCTATCTCTTTTTTCTTTGTCTCTTATTTTCCTTTCTTTTCTCTCTTCCACATTTACCATATCTTTTTCTTTGAATGCTCTTATCATGTATAGAAAACCTTTTAATAAAAACTATTTTTAATAAAAAAGCCTAGTTTTTGTCAATTTCAGAAAAGCAGGCACAACCGCACTCCTCTGTGCATTAATGATTCACCTGTGAAGATGGTTAGCAGCATCAAATTTCTGAGTGTGCAGCTAATGAGTAGGCTGGCTTGGTCACTCAACAGTGAGACAATGGTGAAGTGGGCACAGCAGCACCTGCATTTTCTATGTCACATGAGAAAAGTACATCTTCCTTCCCTTGTCCTTACCACTTTCTACAGGGGCGATTGAGAGCATCCTGTCATAGTGCATTACAGTCTGGTTTGGAAGCACCACTGTTCCAGACCTGAAGGTGGTGCTGAGAGTGGTGAGGACAGCAGAAAAGATTATTGACAATTCCCTCCCTTCTATACAGAACACAGCATATACGTAAATAATACCTGAGCAGGGTCTGCAGGATTGTCTGGGACACTGCACATCCTCTTCACAACCTGTTACCTTCTGGGAGGAGGCTCCATGATATCCAAAGCAGAACATCCAGATTCGGTCACAGTTTTGTTCCATACAATATCAACCTTGTGAACTCTCAAGCTTCCTCTTTCCATTATGTATTCAAGATGAAGTCATGGAATAATTTGTGATGTTAATCTACCAAAGCAAGACGCTTTACCCACAAATTTGTCTTTCATTTGTTCCTTTTTCTTTTCTCCTCCAGTATCTTCTTCCCTTTTCCCCAGTCCCACATTTTGCAATTAGCTGTGGCAAGATTGTTGTTTAGATGTCTTTGCTAAAAGAAATTATATAAGTAGGTTTTAGAATATATTTCTTATAGAGTACATTTTGCCAGTAATTGAGAAGTCTATAAATAATTCAGTGCATATGGATGATTACCAGATTCTCCTATTATCACTAATGATATTTTTCTATCATACATCTTGTTACTTTGAATATTACAGGGAGCAAGAAAGATAAAGGAGAAATATAATTATCATATGAAAAAAGAATAAAACAAGTTTTAAAAGCACATGTCAGATGGAGTTCTTCTTTAAGATCAATATTTTCCTTCATTTTGGAAATAATATTTTGAAGTGATTACTTCTTCCTTTGCCAATACAGGCAAAACCCTGACAAATCTTGCTTTGTGCGAATAGGTGACAAAATACATTGGGACATCCAGTGGTGGGATTCAGCCAGTTCGCACCAGTTCAGCAGAACCGGTAGCTAATTTTTTGTTGCCCAGGTCCAGAATGACTTCTGGAAGTGGCATCCACACAGAGAACTGGTTGTTTACACATTTAAATCCCACCACTGATGACATCTCATGCCACTCAAGTGTGGACTGAACGTAAGAAATTAAGTGGATATATAGCTGGTTGTATTCTATGTCTAACAGATCACTCTGTTAAGAAAGAAACAGAAAGAAATATCTACCTATTTGGTACCCCTTATTGGAAATAATGTTCCCCATATAAAAAAAATATAGAAAATGGCAGAAAATTGTAGCGAGGTGACGTATGAGTCTCCCTTCAGAGATCCTGTTTATTTCCATTTTCAAAAATGTTTGATCTCTAGAGACACAGACTTTGCTGCCCCTGACTAAAAAGAACTGCACTGATGGAATAATTTTTTAATAGTTTTAGGTGTTAAAAAATATGACTGCTTCTGTTCCAACTCCTAAACCATACTTCTTATTTATTGTTTCTAACAGCAGCTGGACCTTTTCTCTACCAGATGTCCCATGAATTTCTCACACTACAATATCAGTCTTTACTAAACCTAACCTACTTTTCTTATATTAGGGAGGATGGTGGAAATGTACTCAAGTGTATTGTAGAGAGTATAGTACCTTCACAAAAAGAGGAAGATCCATTACTTACCCAATGAACAGATAAATGTTTTAGATAAATGTAGCCTTTCTTGATCTGGTTTACTTTGTCAGTGTAATGTATTGGGCCTAGTTTTACTTGAACTGTACCACATGGGTTTTGAATGCTGTGAGATTGCTTAAGCAGGGAGTTGGGTAACGGTCGCTGGCTCCTCAGACAGGCCCTCTCCAGGACCACTATTGGTTAGCTCTAGGGTGGCAGTAGGTTCCTTTAAACCTATTAGACCACCATTGGTTGGCTCTAGGGCAGCAATAGGTTCCTTTAAACCTATTGGCCGCCTCCTAGTGGCCAGAGTATAAATAGCTGCGTAGAAGCCTTGGTTAACAGTTCAGTTCCTGCATTCAATAAAGCATGTTCCTGCCTGAACTCTCTCGCCTCATCTCCTGCTTGCTGCAAAGAACCCAGTACACAACAGTCAGGTTGCCACTTCCTGCTGATATGGGGTGTCACACTGTCAGGTTGCCACTTCCTGCTGATATGGGGTGTCACACTGTGCATATTTTGAAAGGTATTTGTGATTGATTGATTGATTGACTGAGCAATAATAGGAGTTTTCTAATTAGTAAACAGACACACAACCTAAAAACAACATCAAAACTGCAGCACAACAAATGAGAGAATTAGAGGTAATAGGAATAATAATAGCAAAAGTTTAACATCAAATCAGCACAATAAGTTAGCAATAAACCACTGACATCCTAAAACATTACAGTAGTTCCTAACAAATCTGGAAAAAATTTTTAAAAAATCAAGAAGTCCACAGTGTACACAGACAAGGTTATTTGGGCAGCACACTCTTCAGACAGGGTGTCTCCACTAAAAATAGCCTTTCTGTTATAGCCAACATTCTAAAGAAAACTTTAGCTGAAGGACTTAAGATTCTACTGTGGGTATGTATGGAATGCAAGGCTCCTTCTATTAGCCTGACCTCATGACAATGAGAATTTTGTAAGTCAGTTTCAGCACTTTAAATTGGTTTTGTAAATGGCCCAGAAGCCAGTGTTGACAGCAAAACACTGATATAATATAAGCATATCAGTCTCAATTAGGAGTTTAATTGCCTTGTTTTGAGTTAATTGAAATTCCTGGATTGGTTTTAAAATCATCTCCAGGAAAAAGGTGTTGTAATAGCTCCAACAGGAAAGTACCAGGGCACAAATAATCATTTTTGTGAGAGTCTTTGTCCATGTCACACTGTCTCTATGTAAGGCACTTGAAGTCACAGTAGCAACTTTAGCCATTAGTGAACAATGCTGAACTTAGATGTACAGTGGTACCTTGGTACTTTATCATTAATTGGTTCTGGAACACATGATGAATACAAAAAACGATGAGTACCAAACAGATTTTTCCCGTAAGGAATAATGTAGTGAGTCACAAGGCAGCCAATACTGACAAGCTCTAGCTTGTGCATTGAATACCAAACTTTTCACATCAAATTCACATCAAAATGCATTGAGTACCAAATCTGATGAGTTTCAAAGCAGTTGATTACAAGGTATCACTGTATCTATAAACCATCAAACTGTTTGGAGAAATACATCTTTTTGTTATGAATGCAAACATTTTTTTTAATATGTTGCAGATAAAGGTCTTTCTTCCCATCCAAATAAGAGCTACCTTGTATCTAAAGATACTTGAATGCAAAACTGAATGCGCACTGAAGTTGTTTACGTGTTCCCTGTTGAGTGCCCTATTGATTGTACCCATCAGGCAGGCAGACAGAGCTGGAAAATGCAGGTAAGACCATCCATCTGTTTCCATCATATGGATTTTTTTACAGCTCCTAAGATTATGGAGAGAATCAGTAGTTATTACTCTTATTTTTATAGTTCCTGATTAAGTACCTAGACATGTACTGAAAATTAACTTTACCTCGTATAGATGACACTGCTTTCATAAAAATGAACATTGTAACAAGAAATAGGTTTTATTGGAATTGGTAATATATTTATCTCTGTTATTTAAATATTGACATTTATTCTGAATGGAGAAATACCTAGATAAGTAGTTCAGAACAATTAAATCCACTTTCTAAAAAGTCCTGACTTTTGAAATTAATACAGAGAAACACAACAATATGAAGCAGTGAATCAAAGACATGACATTTATCTATGAATAAATCCTATGTAGCCCAGTTAGATTTATTTGTGAGTAGGCATGCATGAAATTGTATTGTTAAATTTCTTTTGGAGAGAAGTAAAGATTACAGGATACATGGAAACAATATCTGATTATTAAAGCAACTTCACCCACTTAGGATAATTATAAGAATAAGATGGCTACATGGTAATTTTCTTCTCCTCAGGACTTTTAGTTTCAATCCTACTGTACAAGTTATTGACTTAATGAACTGGAGAAAATATGGGTTTTAAATATATTGAGTATTTTTTTTCTGCACAAATGTACTATGTGACAAAAATGTCTTCAATTATCTGGTAGACAAGCAAGAATAACCAACTTGACATGGTGTCTGTCTACTTGAGGGACCGCTTATCTCCCATAGTGTTTGCTTAGCCAGTTTGAACTGACAGCTTTGACACACTCCAGGTTTCTTCAGTTAAGCAATGCCCTCTATCCAGGCCCTGGAAAAAGGGCATCGACTTCCCTCCGCCCTGTGCGTTCCCACAGAGAGGGCCTCCTCAGGGTGCCACCGGTCAGAGAATGCCGACTGGTGGCCCCCAGGGGGAGATCCTTCTCTGTGGGCGCCCCGGAGCTATGGAATCAGCCCCGGAGCTATGGAATCAGGTTGAGCTCCGGACGGTGCCCGACCTTCGCTCCTTTCGCCGCGAGCTAAAAACATACTTTTTTGAACAAGCTGGCCTGGCCTGATGAGGGGATTGGGGGGGGGTTGTTATTGTTTTTACTGGGTGTATTTACTAAGATGTATTTTAATATGGGCATTTATTTAATCTTGTTTTAACTTTTGTAATTTTGTATTTTTATTCTTGCCCTGTTCACCGCCCTGAGTCCTTCGGGAGAAGGGCGGTATAGAAATATTATTAAATTAAATTAAATTAAATTAAATTAAATTTCTCAGTTGCAGCACCTGCCCTCTGGAATGAGGTTCTTCCTAAGATTCAGATGGTCCCACGTTGATGGTGTTTCCAAGAACCTTGAAGACCAAACTCTTTGCCCAAATATATGACTGTGATGGGATTGCCCCTTTAAAAGAGAAAATGTGTCTTTATTGTTGGCCAGTTTTGCCACCTGTTCCTTCTTTTACTGCTGTATTGTTTTTATATTTTATGTTTTTATAATTTTTTTTGTCAACCACCCAGTCATCTGGAGACAAGCAATGCACAAATTAATTATTTTTTTTCAAAAATACCTTTTCTGATGAAAATACCTATGGCCAAATTATCAATACAAAGCCTCAAGTGATCTCCCCACCCTCATTCCTGGAGATTTAAACTAATTCAAAGTTTTTTTCCTGACTATGTGACTATTAGTCTCTAACTTCTTATCCTATATGCATCTTATTCATTTTCATTTTCTTAAAATTTTTGGTGAACATTTAGTTGGTACAAGCTTCCATTTTTAGGAGCCTGCTTGGTCTAGTGGTTATGGCACCAGGCTAGAAAGTGGGCGAGCGTGAGTTCACGTCCCGCCTTAGCTATAAAAGCCAACTGGGTGCCCTTCGGCCAGGCACTTTCTCTTAGCCCAATCCACCTGACAGGGTGGTTGTTGTGGGGAAAATAGGAGGAAGGTGTGTTGGATATGTTCACTGCCTTGAGTTATTTGTAAAACTAAAGAGGCAGGATACAAATAAATAAAATAAATATTTATTTATTGGAATGCTGTTATTGTGCTTTTAGACTTGTTGTGCTTTCAGGTTCCTCTAGATCAGGGGTTGGGAACCTTAGCTCTTTTATGACTTGTGGACTTCAACTCCCAGAATTCCTATTTCCCTTGATAGTTCGAGTCTGCTGACACTGCTGCATGGATTCATTGTCACTATTTTTCTGATCTTTCTATCCAGGATTTTTAGTCTGAGAACAGTCCTCTATTGCAGCTCTCTATCTAATGCTGACACATACAGAAAGCTGTGTGGTTATCGTTGCATGCCAATATTTGTGAATAATCTATTAATAATAGAACAAAGGATTGAGTTTAGAAGGCGTGGGATAGCAATACAGTTAAAATATATTCTAAACATGATCACGGATTCATTGTTTCAACAGGCATTTCTAAGGTATCTATTCTCAGTAAATGAAACATCCTTCCTCAGATTTTTTTTATTCAAAACATTTTTTTCTATTAAATGTAACACATTTTTTTTAAAAAAGCTTCTTCATTCATGCTATAGTAGAGCCCATTTACCTGATGTGCAGGTCATGAGAAATTTTCCATGTATGTATGTATGTATGTATGTATGTATGTATGTATGTGTTTGTGTGTGTGTGTGTGTGTGTATAACATTTCCTAATATCTAATATGCTTCCTTTTTCTCCACTAACCCACGTTTTTAGTAGAAGGTGAAAGTCAATTGCCCAGTATTAGATATTAGGAAATGTTATTCGAGGCCATCTGTTGTCCAGGTGTCTGTTGTTAATGAATTATAAAAGTAGCTCTGGAAGCAATGTAGCTTCAATGTTGTTGGGTGTTTTTTGTTCACTGCCAGATCTATCTTTTTAACTTATTTTTTTCATTCTAAATTGCTTTGTTTTTGTTTCTTGATTTAGGATGTTATTGGGTGATTTAGGGTGTTTAGGGTGGTTTTTTTTGCAGAGTTTTATCATTCTAATCATACATCTACCATGAAATTGAACCAAATGCTGTCTCTGCTCCTGGGGCTTCTAAAATACAGTTTAGTTTGAAATGAATTTATTTGAAAAGATATCAGGGACTTCTAATATTCTTTTATTTCATGTTTTTCCAGCTGTTGGTTTGGAAATAACTAGAAAGAAGTATCACAATGGACTCCAAACAAGTTTTGTTTTTCCCCCTAATTTTCTTCCTTAAAAATGTAGGCTCAAAAAGCACATGGATATTATAAAACAGGTCATAGAATTAATGCTGCCAAAGATTTGGGAACAAACAAGCATGTTTATTTCTGAGTGATCAAAGGTTTATGCAGGCTGATTTTTTTCAACCTTCCTCAAATAACCTTCACAAATCCCAGTCAACATGATAATAATTATAATTCCAATTGAAGGATACAAAGTAAGATAAGCTGCTAGACTGACAGACAACATTTATTCTTTCCTAGCCATATCTAAAGATGTCAGGAAGAAATTCTAGATCTTCTTATCATATCTTACCACCTTCCCAATAGTACCACTCCAGAATTTGAGGAAGCATCAGAAGAGGAGTGTCAAGCATAAAAGATCAGGTCCACACATGAAGGTCCAATTAAATTGGTTTTGTAGGAGATAACCAGGCTGAGCCTGAGGGAGGGTCAACGCATTATCAGTCTTGAGTCCCTTCATGCCCACAAGAGATCAAAGTCCACCCCACCTTGAATTTCATTGCCTCTTATCTACTACCTATTTGCTTTGATCATTAGTAATTTAGATTCTTGTAGAGAGCTTAAGCTTGCAATAAATCTCTATATTTATTTGAACTGACTGTATTTCCTGATTTCCCCAGCAGTTGACAGATGTATTGCTATTCACGTCTATGCAGATGAATCTTCTCAACTAATGGCTAGTACCTGCTAGGAGTCAGGTAAGGGTCAATGGAAGTCAAGGGGAAGGAGGGTTGGATTTAATCCATTTGGGATTACATAAAACTGCTCCCTCTTTTAACTCTGGCCCCAGGTTCTGCCACTCCTTCCCCTACAAGGAGGAGAGAATTCCAGTGCTGAACTTATTCAAGTCAGATCTTGAAAACATGCTCTATTTAAAATGGCCAGAGTATCAGAAGAAACAAAAATGCCCTTGTGCTCTATCATCCTAGTCCAGACTTAATATGGATCATCGGCAAAATGCCCAGAAACAAAGGTTTAACACAAATCTATATCCCTATAATTAAATAAGCATTACCCATCTGGCAAGAGCCAGCATGTAGTGATTAAAGGCAATGGGTTAGAAACCAAGAAATCATGAGTGCTCATCTAGGTGACTTTGAGCCAGTCAGTCCTTCTGAGGTCTAGGAAGAAGGCTGGTGGTCTGTCAATCATCCCTGAATCTTAATTATGGGGAGAAAACATTTGATTCATGGCCTAAATGATAAAACAGGAAGTGCTGGATTAATAAGCTTTTGTATAAAGCTGTCACTAAAAAGCTAATCACTGCTGAAACATTTTTCTTGTAGTCCTGTGGTCATATGAACTTATTTTTAACCCATATGACCGAAATGAGCCTTGGTGGAGCAGTGGGCTAATGCCTCCTTAAATAACACCAGCTGCCTGCAATTAGTGCAGGTTCGAGTCCCACCAGGCTCAAGGTTGACTCAGCCTTCCATCCTTCCGAGGTAGGTAAAATGAGGACCCAGATTGTTGGGGGCAATAAGCTGACTTTGTAATAATGCCACTTGGGGTGTGTGTGAAAGCCCTAACAAGCAGGCATATACATAGAATGAAGGCTACTGCTAAGCTTGTAAGCCGCCCTGAGTCTTCGGAGAAGGGCGGGATATAAATGTAATAAAAATAAATAAAAAAATAAATTAGTAAAACAGGCTTTGATTCATGTAGCACATGGGTGTCAAACTCGCCATGTCACGTGATGTGTCATGATGTATCACAACTTTTGTATTGCTAGAGCTGGGGTGGTGTGGCCTGCATATGATGTAACTGGCCCATGGGCCGGCAGTTTGACACCCCTGATGTAGCACAAAAGGAATCAGATACTTTGGCCTGACAAACATTTCCTTTAATATCTTTATTAAAGATAAGAGAGATTCTTGTGGGAGGAAGATTCATAATGTTATATAAAATTCTGGCATAGTGGATACTATAAACATTTCTAAAATTATTATCCATCTGTGTTGTGGCCACCAAATCCATGTTATAAACTGCTTCTAGATCTAAAATTCTAATTTAATTTGTATAATCTTTATTCTGTTATTATTTTTCAACTTCATTTGAATATCACATTGCTTACAGCCTATATGTAAATTTAACTTAGCTGAACAAATCCCCACTTCTCCTTTTTCAAATAGTTTAAGACAGAGTTATTACTTGGACTCCAAATCATAGCAATCCTTAGCCCCAGGGGCTATAAAGCAAAAGGTCATCAAAACTCATTAGTTGGAGAGGGAATTGGCTTCAGTGATCTAGGTTTCTCCATTTGCCATAATGTTCTATAGTGATAATTTCAAAAAATTATTATGAATAGATGCATCAGTGTCCATAGTTGTGTCCAGCATGTCTAAATAATACCTGCCTATATGAATGGCTACAAATGTCTGTTGTATTTAGTGCAAAATACTTAACAAATATCATGAAGGCATTCTGGAAACATACTATCCTGAACACTAGAACATTATCTAGAACATTCAGAACATTAACACTAAACCAACGATCAAGAAGAAGGAGGGGTAACATGATAGCAGCGTTCCAATATTTGAGTGGCTGCCACAAAGAAGAGGGAGTCAGCCTATTTTCCAAAGCATCAGAAAGCAAGGCAAAAAACAATAGATGGAACTAATCAAAGATAGAAGCAACCTAGAACTAACAGTGAGAACAGTTAACTAGTGGAATAGCTTGTTTTCAGAAGTTGTGCGTGCTCCATCACTAGAGGCTTTTAAGAAGAGACTGGACAGCCACTTGTCTGGAATGGCATTTAGTCTCCTGCTTGAACAGAAGATTGGACTAGAAGGTCCCTTCCAACTCTGTTATTCTATTAAGTAAACAATAGCCCAATCAAGGAACAACCAATGCAAACTAATAGTAAACAGCATTCTAATCAAGGAACTCTCAAGAACGCTACCAACAATGACAGAGCAAACCATAAAAAATTATAGTATATAAAAATAAGAGCAAGCCAGTTGTGGGATTCAGCCAGTTCACACCACATCAGCAGAACTGGAAGCTAATATTTTGTTGCCCAGGCCCAGAATGGACTTCCGGAAGCGGCATCCGCACAGAGAACCAGTTGTTCACATATTTGAATCCCACCACTGGAGCAAACCCCACTAACTACTAGCTGATGAAGTTATCAAGTTTCGTAATGGTATATCGTCTGAAATGGTATAGGGTTTCCTGCCTGAGCAGGGGGTTGGACTAGATGACCTCCAAAGTCCCCTCCAACTTTATTATTATTAAATGTCTGCAAGAAAATGACCAAGGTCAGAGAGTACCAAGGATCCCACAGTTCAGACCAAACTCAGAAAACGCCAAGGACCCCACAGTTCAACCTTGACTACAAATATTATTTTCTATTGGTATCCAGAGTGCTTTGTCAAATTTGGCTGAAGAGTTAATATGAGATGAATTGGGTAAACTCTGTACCAAATGATAGATTGTTAACTTTTTTGCTCCTTAGTAGTTAAGAATTTATGGAACAAAACTACAGAAAGCTTTTGCATTGAAATGTGGTATTTGATTCTGAATAAATGCAGTTCAATCATGGCAACTCTCAGCTTGTATTTCCAAATATTTGGAATATGGATACAAGTAGTCCTCAACATGCAACCACAATTGGAAATGAAATGTTGGTCACTAAAAAAAATGTGGTCATTAAGTGAAACAACACATAACCAGATCTAATTTTATGACTATTTTTACCACAGTCCTTAAATGAATCACAAAGTTGTTAAGTAAATCATGTGGTTGTTAAACAAATCTGGCTTCCCTATTTGACTTAGCTTATTGGAAGCCAATTAGGAAGATTGAAAATTTAATTCACATGACTGCAATCCTCATAAATGTGAGCAGGTTGCCAAGTGCCTGAACTGCAATCAGATGACTGCAGAGATGGTACAACAGTTGCAAACTTCAAGGTAAAGTCATTAGTTTAATCACATAACTGTGGGGGGGGGGGAAATGGGTGGGTGGCTACAACAGTTATAATTTCAAGGACAGGTTGTCAATTTCTTTTTCCTGCACTGTCATAACTTCACAATTATATTAAATCAAGGACTATCTGTACTTGAGAATCATTGGCTTCGGATAAATGGTTGTCATTGGCCTTCCCATGCTGGGGATATAAAAGAAGTTTTAGTGGGGTGGCTTTTCTTGATTGGCTTAGTGGGTTTTTAAAAGTGTATCTCTTCTTGCTAAGACCTTCCAAGTAAATTGACATCACTAGATCCGCTTACATCTTGTTGATTTAAGGTGGACATTTAAACCAGGGGTCTTCAAACTTGGCCCTTTTATGACTTGTGGACTTCAACTCCCAGAATTCCTCAGCCAGGTATGCTAGCTGATGATTTCTGGGAGTTGAAGTTCACAAGTCATAAAAGGACCAAGTTTGGAGATCCCTGATTTAAACAGATCATTCCCTCCAGCATCTTGGTTTCTAAAACTTCAAGATAAATTCATCTGATACAGTATATAAAATACCATAGGTGCTGTGGTAATTATGGAAGCAATTGCTCTAAGGTTATTTTAAAGAACTAGTAATTAATCTACTTGCCTGGCACTCATGGCACTCTAGCTAGAATGTGGTATCAGAGTTTATTATTTGGGGTTTAAGTAAAAAAATAATCCTAAACTCTAATCCAATTTGCATTCATGCTTGGAATAGTTAGATTTACACAAATCAGGGCTAGTATCAGATCCCCAACCACATGGGTTTTACCCATGCTGCACTGCACTCAGTAAAACTTCAATCAATCAGAATAGAGCTGGAAGGGATCTTGGAGATCTTCTAGTCCATCCCCCTGCTCAAGCAGGAGACTATACCAGGGGTGTCAAAATGCCAGCCCGCGGGCTGGATGCATCATGGCGAAACCACACCCACCCCATTGCCGGCAATGGAAAAAAAAAGTCATGATACATCACGACATGTCACGTGATGTTGCAAGTTTGACAGCCCTGCTCTATACCATTTCAGACAGGTGGCTGTCCAGTCTTTTCTTAAAAACCTCCAGTGAGGAAGCACCTATAACGTCTGAAGGCAAGCTGCTCCACAATACTTCCTTGCTGTTAGGAAGTTTCTCTTTGATTCCAGGTTGCGTCTCTCCCTGATTAGTTACCATCCATTGTTTCTTGTCTTGCCTTCTGGTGCTTTGGAAAATAAATTGAGCCCCTTTTCTTTGTGGGAGCCCCTCAAATACTAGAATACTGCTATCATGTCACCCCTAGTCCTTCTTTTCACTAGACTATACATACCCAATTCCTGCAAGTGTTCTTCATATGTTTTTGTCTCCCCGGCCTTTAAACATCTTAATTGCTCTTCTTTGCACTTCTTCCAAAGTCTCAACATCTTTTTTGTAATGCGGTGACCAAAACTGGATGCAATATTCCGGGTGTGGTTTTTCACACGTAAGAAGGGTCATTTTAAAATGGATGAATAAAATGTACTGTATATATTATTCAGAAATTCATAGTTGATAAATCCTCCTGCACATAAATGCATGTATGATTTGTCTGCATATTTAAAACTGCAAAGGGAAGGGAAGGATATGTTGCAGCTTTGTTCTGTTCCAGCCTGTGACTGGCCCTGTTTGAATGTCAGGGACAACCCCTTTTATAGTCAACAGGCTGGGAAAAACCCAACCAAATTTATTGACAAAGAAATCAAAAGTTCAAACAAGAGTTAAAGCAAAAGTTCAGACAAGAGTTAAACAGGAATTAACAGACCAGGACTCTAGCAGAAGATCTTCAAATGGTTGCCTTCAGCAACCAGCACCTCCCACACCTTCCCCTTTTATCAGCAGTCCCAAGGCATGGCTTCTCATTGCCTTCTCCTGAGTTGCCTCATTGCCTTCCTCTGTTCTGCTCTGCTAGATTGCCTCCTGCTCCTAGCATCCCTGAACAGAGCCAGCTGTGGATTGTCTTCTTCCACTAACTCGTGCTCACACTGCTGAGTCTGATGAGGAACAGGACTGGAGGGGCCAGGCTGAGAGTCCTGCAGTGCATCAGAACCTCCCTCTGACACCAAAGGCTCTCCAAACCCCTCCTCCTCCTCCTCTTCAGAATCATCAGACCCAGCTGCCGGAACCACGGACTGATGCTGAATCACAACAGGCTTTTTAAAACAGGACTTTTCTCTGAGTCAGTCCCATTCTTATTTCTTCCCCTATTTTAGTGCCCACCATATCAGGTTTACTATTAGAGAGAGAGTGCTACTGTGTACAGTGTATAAAATAAACAAATAAACCCCATTAAATTGGGATTGTTTGGAAAATTGGTTATGATCTTTGTGCAAAAACGACCACAACTCTGCATGACTAAAAGCATATATATAAGCTGTCTGTGCATAGTCACTTGCCAAAGTACCAGGTGCATTTGCTGAAATTTGTTTTGCCAAAAGATATTCTAGAAAAAGGAAGAAAATGTATAAATAATTTGCTCCAGTTCAAATGGAGGCTAAACAATTCCCAAGAAAGAAGAAAGGCAATAACATGGAGGCACCTTTTATTATAATTATTATTTCAACTTCCCCGCAGTTTCCTTTTCTCTTTCTCTCACTCAATGCTCTCTGCACAATTAATGACTCTGAATCACATAGGGGAACTGCACAATTTAGTCATATTCCACAGATTTTTCACAACCAGTGATGAAAAGCCAGTGAAGTCTCCCTTCATCCTCTTTCTTATCCTATAAGTGATTGTCCTAATGCCTAACTAGGGCTTGCATCAAGAATGTTGTGTTCACAATAATTTTTTTCCAGTGTCATCATAACTTCAAACAGTTGCTAAATGAATAATTGTAAGTTGAGGACTACCTTTAAATGAGGCAATGCAACTACTTTCATTTACTCAGAGAAGACACTTTTGCATATCTCACTGAAACTTTGCCCAGCCCTATTAATTTTCATCCCCTAAAGTAGTTATACATCCCCTAAAGTAGTTATACAAAACACACACACACCCAATCAGAACACACCCACCATTCAAAACACACTCCCACCCAATCAGAACACACCTAATCCCCCACCCAATCAGAGCACACCTCCACCCACAGAACACACCCCCTCTGGCAGTTTAAAAAAGAGGAACAAACAGCTACTACCACATGCTTCTCCCAGAAGAAGGAAGCTGAAGCCACCAGCCTGAGGATGACGGATGGGATTCCGTCGAAACGTTGCTCCTACACCTTCAACTCTACGCGGGAAAAAACCCAAATGACCAAAGATCCACACACAAACACCCGCGAAAACCTCAGAAAACACACACACACACACACACACACACACACACATATATATATTTCTTCTGTTATACTCCCAATTTTGCAAACCATAGAGATGTACAAGAATTTTTAAAATTACATGCAAAAATTGACACACACATTCTATTTTTATTTTGCCAAAAACATTCAAATAAGGATGAAGAAAAATGATCAAATGAATGCTTCAAAAGATTTAAAGCTGAAACAATTCAGACCAATTTGTCCATCCTAGTACTGAATATTCCAAATGCTATCTCTTTCATCCTGTTGGTTTTTTAGCTTCACTTTCAAAGACTATTAATTTTCAGAGGACAATTTTTTAATATATTTAAGGCTAGAGATATGTAATGCATGGCTTAATTGTGTGGCGAGGAAAGTCAGTAGCTTCCAAGGTAGCATATTTTCTTGTTATGGATTTATAACTCACATTCTATAGCAGAAGCTGCTTTGGAAAGATAATGTCCTGTTTCATGTATTTGGACTGAAGACAGCAATCTGATGAGGATTTAAGAATATTTCCTGGTGAAAAATCAGATTTTGCAAATCTCAACTATTTTTAAGACTGTACCATTGTTTTTCTGAACCTTTTATATAAAGAAGCAAGCAAGTGACAAGCTAAGCTAAACAGCTGCCTATAACAAAAGAGGTTTTTCAACACCGATTTACAATTATTCTTAAAAAATGCTGAGTAGTTCTGGTTCTGCCCTGGAAAAGAAGAAGTATGTGTGTGTGTGTGTGTGTGTGTGTGTGTGTTATGTTCTCAGAATCAACAGTGCAGAGCTGGTGCTAAATTGACTTCGTGGATGTGTTTGCCAAGGGCACTTGGTGGTGACTCTGTACGAGCTCTTTCCATTCCTTTAAAGTCTATTAATATTTAAAATAGTTCTCTTTTACATCAATTTCCTCAATCCTGAAACTGCAATGCATTTTCCATGTCCCTAGAGAGTCCTTCATTAGAAAAAGAGCTGAGAGTTCCCCAGACAGGAGAGACCCTTAGGTTAACCCTTCTCTTAATTATATCAGTAAACCTCTATCTCAGCCTAAAGTAAAATTAGCCTGCTTTCACTTCAGTGGCGAGTAGGGGACAAAAGGTTTAAAGTCAGTGGATGGTTAGACAAAGTAGTGCCTATATAAAAAGCCAAATCCTTATGCATATGAAAATATTCATGAATAAAACCCTCACAGAATACATCTGGAATGGCCTGGAATGGAGTCTAGGTCAGAGCTTTGAGAATTCACCTTTAAAGCTGCTAATTTGTTTACAGACTTGCAGATTGTGACTTGGGCACTTTGGTCTTTGTTCCTCTGCAGGAAATCTATGTGCCGTTTCTTAGGTTTTACTTGAACTTGTAACTGATAAATGTCATCACCTGGATGACGCTATTCTCCTGCTAGTTTGCTCTCATTCAGTTCCAGTTTTCAACCTAAGACTGGTGTACTCTGGACAAAACAGGGTGTTATCCCAAAATCACACATCAACCTGTGATAACTCAAATATAGACTTGATGTTATAGGATGATCTCTCCATGAGAAAGGTATAATAAAAGACAACTGAAGAGGCTGAGATAGTAGCAGGCCTACGAAAAAAGTAAAACTAAGCTTCTCTCGACCTTCTTCTCTATTAGTGCTCCTATACCATGTAAACTAGGGACGCGGTGGCTCAGTGGGTTAGGATGCTGAGCTTGTCAATCAGAAGGTCGGCAGTTTGGCGGGTCGAATCCCGAGTGCCGCGTAACAGAGTGAGCGCCTGTTACTCGTCCCAGCTTCTGCCAACCTAGCAGTTCGAAAGCACGTAAAAATGCAAGTAGAAAAATAGGGACCACTACAGTGGGAAGGTAACAGCGTTCTATGTGCCTTTGGCGTCTAGTCATGCCGGCCACATGACCACGGAGACAAGCGCTGGCTCTTCGGCTTTGAAATGGAGATGAGCACCAGCCCCTAAAGTTGGAAACAACTAGCATGCATGTGCGGGGGAACCTTTACCTTTACCTTTACCATGTAAATTAGACAGTGCCTTCATTAACATTCAAAATGTTTGTCAAAGTACAAATTTCTTCCAATTCACACATTGATTTCTGGGAGCTTCCAAGTATTATGAATTAGAATTGTCCACTTGTTGGAGATTTGAGTGAAGCAAGAGGAGCCCCTTGTTTTTAAGAGTAGCATGACCAGCACTTGCAAAAGCTAGACGTTTTTACACATAGATTTGTGTAGAATCTTTCCCAGTTTTGGAAGAGCCAGTCAAGGAGGCAAAGTGCTTTGTTACAGCAAACTGCACTACTTCTTTTTCTTGATAAAGAGAACCTTAACACAAGATGAATCCCAGCCAAACTAGGTATTGTACCTTGCATATATGCCCCATCAGGTGAATCCAAGGTCCCATCCAAGTTGCTGCTGCTTTCCCTCATCTGTCATTCCCTCAATCTGTCATCTGGAGAAACTACAAAAAGAAATTAGGTTGGTTGAATTTGTCTCATGTTGAGCAACACTCTAGATGTCATTTCTCTCATTCAATCTCCTACAACTCCTCCATAAGCCACAGGGAGAGGTGGGCACATCCAGATCTATCATTCACTGGTAGTGGACCAATGTAACAGGTCCAGCCTTCTTGTAGTGGATAGTGTCACTAGATAATCCATGGTAATCAGGGCATGGTCTAACCATGACAGTGAAAACACCAAGAGCTCTCCCGATTTCATATCACATGACCACTGCTCTGACATAAACCAAACAATCATTTGGAGAAGCCCAAACAGATTCAAGAATCCATTGCTGATTTTTTTGGGGGGAGGCAACATCACCAAATTCATAGACAAGGCAAAATGTTGTTTATAACCCAAACAATTCTAAATGGTCCAAGTGAGTCCAAAACTCCAGCTTCCAAAAGTCCTGCTTCCACCCAGATAAGCACCATTGTGAAAACATCTTCCAACACAATGCAGCCAACACTCACAAGGACAGCTGACATATGGTTTCCTCCCTCTCTATTTCCTCTCACCCAGGACTCCAGGCATAAAACCCATCAAAATTTTGCTCTCAATTTGTTCTACTTCTGCTTCAAGATCCTCTATTGTCATGGGTGCCCATATTGTATAGGGCAGAGGAGAAGAAAAGCAAGTGACATCATATCCATCACGACACCCAGTGTAAATGGAACATATCATGTAATTCATAGTATTTGTGTGATGCCCTTATAATGCAGTCTTCGTTATGTCTTGAACCAGAAGCCTATAATTAATCTACTATTTCCAAAATAAATAGTTCATGCCAGCTACTGAAGCAGCAAAAGTATAACAGTGGTTCAAAAGTTCTCTGCGCTACAGATCCACATTCAGACTGAGCAATGCATTTTTTGGCGCTCAGATGAAGTGAAAGAATTGGAAGGGATTACCTATTTTAGGATTAGGTGATCTGTAGCAGTTTAGATTTTGCTGAATCACAGCATGCTTATGAAGCATGACCAATTGAAGTTGTTCAGCAATAGCTGGAATGCCATAAGTTATCTTTTCCACTTTAGATAGTATACTCCTTACTATGTTTTAACCACAAAATATGCACGGAGTACTCCTATAAGCAACTGATACCCAAATACATATTTCTGAACAAGGGTATAATTCTTGAGAAGTTAAATTTCATTCCCCATCAAAAAAGTAGTCAAAACGTAATGGCTTGCTACCAGTTCAGATAACAAAAGCTAGCTAAGGCAGAGAACATTTGTAGTTTATATTTCCTTTCTCTAGGATATCGTGTAAAGTAAAAATGCAACTTAATATTTTACAAATTGACTACTGTAAATTTAATGGATTTTAGCTTCAAGAAGAGAACTCAAGAGAATAACCACTTCTCAATTTTTGATGGCAGGCAATTGGATAATGGAATGCTATAGCAACTGTAAAGACTCCTTCCAAGCTTTACTCATAGTTACATTCAACGAAATATACCTAGCAATTTAAGTTGCACAGAAAGCAATAATATCCATTTCAGTTTTGTCCCAGTCAGTAGATATGCACAGAGTATTAATAGATTATGCCATCAATCAAAGTCAGTAGTAGTAAAAGGATGAAATTATTTATTTCACACATTTATAAACAATATAAATCAGTTGAAAAATATTTCTGTATTTGTCAGATACTTATCAAAAATTAATCAGATAAAGATCAGAGAGTCTGGAAAAAAAACTTCTGCATGACAAACTAAATTTGCATTGTTGGTGGTTACTTTGAGTGAAAGAATGGCAAGAGAAATATTTTTCAGAAAAGGGGAAAAGAACAATTTTAATATAGGGTTATAAAAAGAGATTTAAGAAAAATAAATGACACCATTCAGAGTCATCGAATCATAGGAGCGGAAGGGCCTTCTAGTCCAATTCCCTGCCCAAGGGAATAAATTGTCACGCTGTCTCAAATGGCTGCCCAATCTTTTCTTGAAAACCTTCAGTGAAAGAGCATCCACAGTTCTGAGAAGCAAGCTGTTGTTGCTTAATTTCTTACTGTGAAGAAAATCTTTCTTATTTCTAGGTTGGACCCCCTTCTGGTGTTCTTCTACCCTTTGCTTCTTGTCCTAACCTCAGGTGCTATAAAAAATAAATTGATGCTTTCTTCCCTGCTATCATTTCTCCACTTCTTCTATTTGTTAAGGTAAACAGGCCTTTAGCTTTTCTACCTAGCTCCTTTAGCTATCCTAGCTCCTTCAGCTGTTCTAGTTCCATTAGCCTTTCTAGATTAGGCATTCCAGACTAGCTTCTTTCACTGCATTAAACCAGAATGTGGCTTGCTTGATTTTGATTTACTACTGTGTGAACTATACCATACACGTAAAAAAGGAGGTAGAGTTTTAGTCACATGATTGTGGCCCCCATCTTGATTTTTATCTATCCTTCCCTCCTTCCCCAATGGATGTCCCTTGTTTTATTTACATGCAAAATTACAAACGTTCAAAATGTTTCTGTCGTATTTTAGTACAGTTATCTCTGTTATTCCACCATTAAACAAGTGTTTGAGAGTGCAAATACTCTGCCTGCCCTTCTTGGAAGAAAGATAGAACCTATAGTGAAGAATGAATGAATAAATAAGCAAATACTGTCCAGAAGGGATTGAGATTTTACAATTAGCTGGAAGTAAGTACAATGTTCTGCCAACTCTATCCATCAGTTTTATTTTCAGATTAAAATTAAAGAGAGGCATCCAGTTCATTTTGTAGCTACTGAGTTTAATATGCAGGCTTGGAGCAATTAAACAAAGGAAAATTAGCTACTTTTCCTACTAAAGGCCTTCTGTCTGCTGCTTCATTTAAATTAAGGAATTGGCAGAAAAGAGTAATTTGATTCATGTTCTCCATATCAAAGCTGCTTCCTCTGGAAATAGATCCCAAATAAGTTATGGCAATGGTTTTTTCCCCATCCTACTTAAAGAGTATAAAATTATACATACATTTAAAAGTTCTATTTTCAGTTAATTTGCAATTAAAGAGATAATGACATAAGAGTCAAAATAACACACTGTAGAGAGATGTGAATGATCTAATAAATGCAACCATAATTGGACTAGCAAAAAACAACCATTATATTTAAATTTTCTTCTGTACTGTTTGTGAAATAAGAAGAAGGATAAAGGTTCTAAACAATAAAGTATTGTGAAGATAATTTTCTTCAATGTTATACACATTTACACAGAATGAACAAATCCCACCGAGTAAAATAAGGTATATTTCCAGATAGGTGGATCAAAGATTGCAAAATAAATTTCTTTTTCCTATTACTATAAAACTACCTTAAAATGAGAAATAGGCATCATTTTGCAATGCAGAACTGTTTTCAAAAAGCATCGTTTGGTATATCCATCAACTTGTTTCATGAACATCGGTTTTTAGGAGTTTTATCAGCAATAAAATCTCTGATCATTCAGAATGTTCAGCTCTGCAAGTAACTTTATGATGAGCAGCTAACTGGTGTATGCAATAAATCTGTAACCATGTGGTTGATTCTAAATGTTATTTATTTTGGGGCTGTGCAAATATTTTCTAGAATGTACAGTTAAATTTGATTGTCTAGTTGACTTTTGAACTGAGTAGTGTGTAATCAATGACCTGTTGCACTATGAATTCAATTGGGCTACTATCAATTTAATATGGAAATCTTAATTAATACCAATCTTATACCCATTTCTGTAACACAAGAAGAAAAAAGGTATCAATAATTGTATGAGTTTTAAACAAAGAATTACATAAACAGAGGTGAAGGAATAGAAAAAAGAAAAAATATGAAATGGCAATTAAAATGATCTGAAAATAAGAGAGAAGAGTAGCTTTCCAAGAGGCAAATATGTTAAACTAACTCTTAGATATATTTTTACTACCATCTATATTTCAGTACCATCTTCTTCTTCATGCTTAGTCTCTCCTAACTAGATAGAAATACTTTGACATAGAATCAAACTTCTTGATTTGTTTTCTCTCTTACCCTGCAGCTCCATCACCGAGGTTATTGCTGGCAAGAGATGTTTGTGGTTGGAATATTCTCAAGCAAACTGCTAGGAAGAAGCAAAAGTGATCCATCTGCTCTTTTTCTTTTTCATTCTTTTTTTTTCTTTCTGGCTACCGAATGTTTATGGTCTACTTCAGCACTCATTCCTGCACCCTTCGATGCACCTTTAGATGCACCCTTAGATACAGGCAAAAACAGAGATGAAAATAATGCAAAACAAGCTAAAAAATCCTTCTTCCATATTGGCAGGTGGAGGGGGGGGGAAATCAGGAAGGGCATTTCTGCACCAGCAGCTTAAATGATAAAATGTACTTTCACTCTGTTTTACATTTTCAGTCACAAAAGGTTGCAGCTTGGCTAAGTGAAAGAAAGATTTTGCAAGTCACATCTATGCAGTCAGAACTACAACTCATTCACTGCGCTCACGTGAACCACTTAACTCAAGAACTACTTAACATTGGATCTAATAGTACACCATCATATTAATAAAGTCAAATGCCAGCCTTTTTGGGAGGGGAGGGGAGTGATACAGCATACCTACCTGCTTTCTCCATCCTTGCCAGATTATCTCATGACTCTTCATGTCTAGGAAGGCTACAAAAGTGCAGTGCTGTCCAAAGTGGGTAGGAATGCAGCAACAGATGCTGCTCAGATACAGGTAGCTTATTCATTTATTAAATTTGTACGCCACCTATCTTTTTTGTCCAAAGCAAGACTGAGTGGCTTCCAATACAATAAAAATAAAAATATAATATTTATAGGTATATATCAATATAGCTGTAAAAATAATTTAAAATTACATAAATTAAATACAGACTAAAAAGCAGGGGCCCATGTGGTGCAGAAGTGGGTTTTTTTCAGTGTCAGTGCACCAACCACCACCATCCCCATCGAGGTCCCAAGGCAACCAGTAGTGCCAGATGTTAAGGTACTTCTGGAAGGCCAGTAAGTGGGGCAGAACTTACCTCTGGAGACAAGATGTTCCAAGGGGCAGAACAGCTTGGCAGAAACAGTTCTTCTGCTAGAGCCCAGCAGCTAAAATTCCTTGGCTGACAAAATCTGCAGCTGTCTCCTTCTGCCAGACCGAGTGGGGGCAAGTTCTCGACTTACATCCACAATTGGAACCAGAATTTATGTTGTTAAGCAAGGCTGGTGTTAAGTAACTGGTGAATGGAGGAATCGGACGGTCTTGAGCATGTTATCTGGACTGAGTTCAATCCTGTTTCCCCTGATGATGTGGACAGGATTATGGGGAGGCTGAGCTCCACCACCTGTTTATTGGACCCGTGCCCTTCCTGGATGGGTTTTGCGGCCCAGGAGGAGACACGAGGCTGGTTCCAGGCAGTAATAACTGCTTCCCTGAAGGAGGGTATCTTCCCCGCCGCCTTGAACGAGGCGGTAGTGAGACCCCTCCTCAAGAAGCCTGCCCTGGACCTGGCTGTTTTAAACAATATCGTCCGGTCTCCAACCTTCGCTTTCTGGCAAAGGTTGTTGAGAGTGTGGTGGCGCATCAGCTTCCTCTGTTCCTGGAGGAAACTGATTATCTGGACCCGTACCAATCGGGTTTCAGGCCTGGGCACAGCATGGAGATGCATTGGTCGCGCTGGTGAATGATCTCTGGCGGGCTCGGGACAGGGATTGTTCCTCTGTCCTAGTCCTATTAGACCTCTCAGCGGCTTTTGATACCATCGACCATGGTATCCTACTGCGGTATCTCAGGGGGTTGGGAGTGGGAGGCACCATTTTACAGTGGTTTTCCTCCTATCTCCTGGGCCGCTCGCAGTCGGTGTTGACTGAAGGGCAGAGATCCGCCCCAAGGCCTCTCATTTGTGGAGTCCCTCAGGGGTCGGTTCTCTGTCCCCTCCTGTTCAACATCTATATGAAGCCGAACCAACCCAGTGATGCCCTCACCGTGATGTCCCGCTGCCTGGAGGCGGTCCGGGTTTGGATGGGGAGAAACAGGCTTTGTCACAATCCTGCCAAGACTGAGTGGCTGTGCATACCGGCATCTCGGGTTAACCAGACTATTCCATCTTTAACAATGGAGGGTGAGGTGTTACCCCCCGTTGATAGGGCTTGCAATTGGGTGTTTTGAAGACCATATAGGAGCCGTGACCAGGGGGGCTTTTGCCCAGGTTCGCCTGGTGTGCCAGTTGCAACCCTATCTGGACTGAGATGCCTTACGCACAGTCACTCATGTGCTCGTGACCTCCCGTTTAGACTACTGCAACGCTATCTACATGGGGCTGCCCTTGAGGACCACTCGGAGGCTTCAGCTGGTGCAAAATGCAGCCGCACGAGTAGTGATGGTGGTTTCCCGTTACTCCCATGTAACACCTCTGCTCCGCAAGCTGCATTGGCTTCCGGTTGCCCTCCGGGTGAGATTCAAAGTGTTGTTGATGACCTATAAAGCCCTAAATGGCTTGGGTCCAGGATATCTGAGGGAACACCTGCTGCCGGCATCAAGTTCCCTTCGTCCTGTGCGCTCCCACAGGGAGGGCCTTCTTAGGGTGCCGGCGGTAAAAGAATGCCGGCGGATAACAACCAGGGGGAGGGCCTTCTCTGTGGGGGCACCTGCCCTTTGGAACCAGATGCCTGTGGAGCTTAGGACTGCCCCCAACCTTCGATCATTTCACCGAGACCTGAAGACCTGGCTCTTTGAGCTTTCCGGCCCAGGTGGAGTTTTAATTGGGGTTTTAACTGGGGTTTTATATTTTTTCAGGGATTTAGTTTAATCTTTTTTAATTGCTCTTAATTTTTGTATTGATGTTTTATATACCCTGTAAACTGCCCTGAGTCCTACGGGAAAGGGCGGTATATAAATTCAATAAAATTCAAATGATTTTGTGATCTTTTTTTTTTACCACAGCTAAGCAAATCATTGAAGTTATTAAGTGAATCACAATTTGGCTTTTCTCGTTGACTTTGATTGTCAGAGGTCAGGCGAGAAGATCACAAATGGCAATCATGATCCTAGGGCACTCTGTAGATACATGCCAGTTGCCTAGCACCCAAATTACGATCATATGACCATAGGAATGCTGCAACAGTTGGAAGTGTAAGGACCAGTGCTATTGTAAATTCAAATCGTCACTAAATGAATGCTTGTAATTTGAGGGCTATCTGTACCTCAGTTAGTCAAAGTGAGAGTGTAGTATAGGTTGTCAGTTTGGGGCAATGA
The DNA here is from genome assembly GCF_947247035.1 of Vipera ursinii. Taxonomy (NCBI): domain Eukaryota; kingdom Metazoa; phylum Chordata; class Lepidosauria; order Squamata; family Viperidae; genus Vipera; species Vipera ursinii. The sequence continues at coordinate 274,761,178 of NC_139512.1, read as the reverse complement.
GTTTGACGATGACATTCACTGTCTTTTCAGTCTCACCTATTCTGTAGTCTGGTCCTGTTCACTTTTCACTTGTGGCTTCCACCATTTCTCCCATACTGAATATGACCAGTAGTAGCAGCAGCAGTAGTAGAACAATGGCATCTCATGTTTTGCACTAATGAAGATTGGATACTGATTTCTTTTTCTGCAGAAAGAAATACTTCTATCTCTGCAAAGGTCTCCAAATCAGTAGAAGAAAATAAAACAGTTGCAATACTTATGTGGAGGCTATGTCTTTTTTTTCTTTTTTACTGCTCATAATTATATCCTATCTTTCTGCTTGGTCTAGCTATCTATCACCCATCCCAACCTTGTGACTCTAGGTAGCTCATCACACAAAATATAATAATAACATATTATAACATTATACCAAAGCCAAAAGCCAAATCAAAAGTTGGAATTAAAATTGCCGGGAGAAATATCAACAACCTAAGATATTTTAATTTTATTTATTTATTTTAATTCCATTTATATCCTGCCCTTCTCTGAAGACTCAGGGCGGCTTACAAGCTTAGCAGTATGCAGATGATACCACTCTAATGGCAGAAAGTGAAGAGGAACTAAAGAGCCTCTTGTTGTGGGTGAAGAAGGAGAGTGCAAAAGTTGGCTTGAAACTCAACATTAAGAAAACCAAGATCATGGCATCTGGCCCTCTCAACTCCTGGCAAATAGATGGGGAAGAAATGGAGGTAGTGACAAATTTTATTTTCCTGGGCTCCAAGATCACCACAGATGGGGACTGCAGCCAAGAAATTAAAAGATGCTCCTGGGGAGGAAAGCCATGGCAAATCTAGACAGCACACTAAAAAGCAGAGACATCACCCTGCCAACAAAAGTGCGTATAGTCAAGGCTATGGTCTTCCCAGTTGCAATGTATGGCTGTGAAAGTTGGACTATTAGAAAGGCTGAGCGCCAAAGATTTGACGTCTTTGAATTATGGTGCTGGAGAAGACTCCTGCGAGTCCCTTGGACTGCAAGGTAACCAAACCAGTCAACCCTGACTGCTCTTTAGAAGGCCAGATCCTGAAGTTGAAACTCAAATACTTTGGCCACCTAATGAGAAGGAAGGACTCACTGGAGAAGAGCCTAATGCTGGGAAAGGTTGAGGGCAAGGGAAGAAGGGGACGACAGAGAATGAGGTGGCTGGATGGAGTCACTGAAGCAGTAGGCGTGAACCTAAATGGACTCCATAAGATGGTAGCGGACAGGAAGGCCTGGAGGAATGTTGTCCATGGGGTTGCGATGGGTCGGACATGACTTCATAACTAACAACAACAACAACAACCAAAGCCAAGGCTCCTAAAGCATTATACCAAAGCTAAGGCTCCTAAAAGCCAATTTCCCAATCAAAATCTCATTCTTGTCAGGCTCCACTAACAATCTGACCTCAACATCTTGAAGAAAAGGCAGCTCATTAAACCTGTCCAGAATGATAATGGTTCAGGGCATCCCAATCTGGGGGGGGGGGGACAGGGGAAAGGGAAAGGGATGCTTTTTCATAGGGCAGCCATCAAGAAAAAAAGGATACTGTAGCATTGTTTCATGGAAAGAACATAATGCCTACCCACTCTGTTGAATCTAATGAAATAGACAGACACAACTGTGAGCATGGGGTCCCACAAGTAACGTGGCCCTGGACTATGTAAGTACCAGTCCATTAAATTGCAGCCAGAAGTCTACTGGGACAAAGTACAGCTTCCAAAGCAGCAATATCTTCTGGGCATACACCAAGTGCACTCACACTTTGAGTATCTGCAGTTTCCATAAGCTGGTCCAGAGGTTCCTTGGTCCTTCTCCTGACCAAAAAGACATCTACAAATACTCTCCAATATATTCCAACTATCAATTATTTAAAAGCCCAACAGCAACAAACATCTGGCCTCTGTGCCACATTAAAAAAAAAGGGAAATGGTACTTTGAATGAAAAATCATGAAGGTTTTTGAATGCTCCTCAGCTATTAGGAAACTGGCTGTGTGTTTGTTTATACTAAGTATCAGGAACTTTCTCCTTCTTTATGTTCACATTATTGCCTGATGGATACACAATAATATTCTCATAATGGTACAGTTTACTGCAATCTCTGCATGAAACACATAAATTTAATTCTGTAACTAAGTAGGGACTTCACTTTTTCCTCCAGCATTTAAACTAAACTTCCTACTCACTGCTTAATGCTGTCATTTCAAATTCCCCACTCCAGCAACAATTAATGTAACTTTATATGTTTATTCAAATATTTGCAAGCTGTCTTTCTGTACTACAGCAAACAATGTGGTAAAAAATAAAAAAGAAAAAGAAAATGGTTAAAAACTCTAGTAGTTATAGATATAATTATAATACAGGTATAACTAGTATATAAATATACCAGGTTACAACAATTCATTTAGCAACTGTCCAAAATTACAGCAGTCCTCAAAAAAGTGACTTGCAACCAGTTCTCGTACAGGTGCTTGGCAATCGGCATGCAGTTACAATGGTTGCAGCATACCAGGGTCATATGATCCCAATTTCCAACCTTCTCAGTCAGCTTCTGATGAGCAAAGTCAATGGGGGAAGCGGGATTCACTTAATGACTGCATGATTCACTTAACAACCATGACAAAAAGGTCATAAAAATCATGCACAATTCACTTAACAAATGACTTGTTTAGCAATGGAAATTCTGGTCCCAGTTGTGGTTTACGAGAAGGACTGCCTGTAGATCACTTCAACAGCTCTACAGTATGTAAAATGTTACCAGAATTAAAACAATAACCTTGCAATAAAAGAAGTGTGTTTAATAAAGCCTGTTATGATAAAAAAACCCTCCCCTTTTATTATAAAACCTGCTTGCATAATATGTGCATTTGGCCAACTTGCATGCTGTAAGTTGTGCTCACGTTAGAAAATGCAAATAGACATTTTGCATCCCCCTCCTCCCCCACACCAAAAAAAGTAATGAATTTAAGATTGTGAAGAAAATGAAGTTGATGGATCCCTCCATCCTTAGGAGGCTCTTCCCTAATTTGTTCTATGTTCTTGTGGCTGACAGTCTAATTGATCTTAAAGGTAAACTAATGTGCAGCAAAGAGAAATGAAATACAATGAGATTTATCGTACTAGCTATTTATCTCAATAGTAATCAAACTTATCAAACACAATGAAATATATTGATCATGGAAAGTAAATTTTAGGAGGAACTGTAAGGGTGAGAAGCTGGCACTGGAAGAAAAGAACCGTGAGCAGATTTAATTGATTGCAATAGAAAGGCCTGCAGAGGAAATACGATTATCACAATTGTGACTCATCATGCAAACAAGCTCACATTGCCCAGTATTTAATGGACAGCCTTGCTGTCAGTCCCAAAATATGATGTCAACTTTTTCAGAGCAAGATGATCTACAGTATTGATTGAGTGACTCTTATTTTTCAACTAGCTGCGAAAATAAGAGGGGAAAGCCTCTAAAACAACTAAGGACAAATCTATCTTTATTAGATATAACCGGATGATCAGAGACCAGGTGTTTCAGAAGAGAGAGAAAAACTGTCAACTTCTGGACTGCAGCAATATATAATGCAAGAAATGATAGCAGGTGTTAGGTTTCTCCCGGTCGAATGCTGGAACTAGAAAGGCTTGCATGCAAATGATTCAAGAACCCAGTTCCTCATGCATCAGTTTTATTGCAAGAATTAGAGCAGAAGAAATCCAACAACCAAGATCAGAAGATGCAAACCATGTATCTAGTAGACTCAATTAAGATCTTCTCTTAAAATTCTTTTATTTCTGCTATATAGCATAACAGACTGATTCAGGGGAAGGAGCATTTGACACATGTATGCTGCTAATGGAATGGACTGGGCTGATCTAGGACTTTCTGCTTTGGGCTTTGACTAACCTAACCCCTTATAACAAGCGGGAGACTGGTCCATTTAAAGTAGATAATTCAGCAACTGTTTTTATATTTATATGCTACTCAAGATCATTTCTCTCTTTTTTCCCCTGTATCCTAAAATGGTCGTGTTAAGCGAGAATGAAGTAAATGAAGGAGAAAGGAATAGCTCCATTTTACTTCTCTTCTCTTCTGATTCATTGCTTGGAGTGTACTTCCCCAATTTAATGCCTATGGCATGCATTGACTATAGTTTCCATGATTCCCAGCTAGCACGTGCCCAACACTTCTGCAGGGTACAAGTTAAGGAATGGGAAGAACAAATCCCCTAAGGGATGGAGCTCTTTTGAAATTAACCTTCGTTTTTAGAATCAGCTCTAATGCAGGGCCAGAGGAGAAAAGCAGATCTAAACTGACTAGGCAAAAAACATTCCGAAAAATATTCTATCTTGAACAAAAAAACTTTCCACTGCAGCAGGTATTTTTTTATTCCTCAGAGACAAGTTTCCCTTTAACTGGGAAAGAGTGGAAATCTTATTCTCAATGCTGCTAAAATCGGATGTTCTTGCTTTGACAACAGAGGAAAATGCAGCCGTTTTCTCTATGCTTTTAGAATTAGTTCATGCTGGGAGGGGGGATAGGGATGAGAGTCCAGCTAGTCATAACAATAATAACTCGGCTGTGGGAACCCAAGGACATTGGGCCCAGAGCTGATAGCATTTTGGAGGGCTGGAGAGCTGGGGAGGAAGGCCGCGCTTCAAGCTAATTATGGAATGTGATTTATGACTGTTTATTGGGGGTAGGAATTGTCCTTTGTTACTTTGTATCCAGGTGAGGGGAAATTAGTTTTTGGGTTCAACTATGTAGTGCCAATACTTTGTTTCCCAAATAAAAGATTCTTTCAGGAAAACAATGCCTCTAAGTTCTTTTGAAGGGTTTCGTCTGTTGGAACCATGATACTTAGAACAACACAGATAAAAAATGCAAGATGTTTAGATACATAACACTCCAACCAAGCAGACACAAATATTCTATCCAATAATATTCTATGGAACAATTAAAAGAGATAACCAAAGACATAATATTAGTACAGCAGCTCACTACACAACTACAATCCATCTGGGTCCATGTGGGTGCTCAATCATTTGAAATTTTCAAGAATAGACTGGACATTTGTCCAGGATGGTATAAAGCTTCCTCCCAAGAGCATGGGGTTGAACTAGAAGACTTCCACAGTCCCTTCCAACCCTATCCCTTCACACCACAGTCAACCAATACCTAGATTATTACTAATGTAATAGTATATGAATAAGAAAACAACAACATCCTCCCAACACGCATCTATCAGCATAATCAATCATACAAGAAGTAACCAACATAGTGATAAAACAGAACTACCATCTTCTCAGCCAATAGATAAGGCCACACTTGGAATACTGCATCCAGTTTTGGTCACCACAATGTAAAAAAGATGTGGAAACTCTAGAAAGAGTACAGAGAAGAGCAACAAAGATGAACAGGGGACTGGAGCTAAAACATATAAGAAACAGTTGCTGGAATTGGGTATGTCTAGTCTAATGAAGAGAAAGATGAGGGGGAACATGATAGCAGTGTTCCAATATCTCAGGGACTGCCACAAGGAAAAGGGAGTCAAGCTATTCTCCAAAGTGCCTGAAGGCAGGACAAGAAGCAACGGATGGAAACTAACCAAAGAGAAAAGCAACCTAGAACTAAGGAGAAACTTCCTGACAGTTAGAACAATTAATCAGTGGAACAACCTGCCACCAGAAGCCATGAATGCTCCAACATTGGAAGTTTTTAGGAAGAGTCTGGACAGCCATTTGTCTAAAATAGTATAAGGTTTCCTGCCTGAGCAGGGGATTGGACTAGATGACCTCCAAGGTCCCTTCCATCATCATCATCATCATCATCATCATCATCATCATCATCATCATCATCTACCAATACTAAGGCATCAATCATTCACAAAGCAATATCTACAGGACCATCCTAGCCAAGCCAGGAATATATAATCTCTGATAAAATTTCTACACTCATTATATCCACTTAGAGCAATAAAATGCCTGCAGCCCAAAACCTAGTTTGATGAATTGCAACAATGCAATACAGGTAGTCCCTGACTTATGAACAGTTGCTTAGTGGATGTTCAAAGTTACAATGAATTCTCCAAAAGGTACTTATAACCTGGTTCAAAAATTCCAGTGGCCAGCCCCCCCCCCAATAGTCACAGGACCACATTTGACTGCTTGATTTATTTATTTATTTATTTTATTCGATTTATGGCCATTTGCAGCACTCCACATTCACATAGCAATAGCAATCGCTCTCATATATCACTTCACAGAGCATTACAGCCTTCTCTAAGCAGTTTACAGAGTCAACATATTGCCCCAACCATCTGTGTCCTCATTTTATTGACCTTGGAAGGCTGGAAGGCTGAGTCAACCTTGAGCCAGTGAGAATCGAACTGCTGGCAGTCAGCAGAATTAGCCTGCAATACTCCATTCTAACCATTGCACCACCATGGCTCTTTATAACTGTGATTTGCAATGTTTTTGATGAAAACCAGCGTTTACGTCCCTTAGCAAACAATGGATTCATCTAACGATGTGGTGTTCATTAAACAAACATGCATTTGCTTTGCAACTGCTGTGTACATTTAATAACAACTATAACAAAAGGGCATAAAATCGAGGACAGTCCACATGTTTTATGACCATCACAACTTATAATTCTAATGGACAAGCTCCATTATGATTGTAAGTCGAGGACTACCTGTACATTGGGTTTTTCATGTTAAAATTGGATACTTAAAGGAACACAACAGAAAACTAAATTTCAAAGAGTTTACTTCAGGCTAAGCAAAATTACATTTATAAATGATGTGCAGTGCCACTTATTTTTGGTTTCCACAGGTAAATAGGTAGTTTCATAGTTCAGTGAAGGGAATCTTTTAAAAGTTATTGGTTTCTTTTCTTTAGTCACTTTGAACTTTGATTTGCTGCAAAAAGTTCTTGAGGAGGATTAACTGTGATTCTACCAAGTCAACAGTGTGTCAACAGTATATTCCAGACTGAAACTGCTATTTTATAAGTTTGCAGCCTGACATCTTTCATGTCATGAGAGATGACAGATCCCCAGGTAAAATAAATGTATCCAGTTTTTCATATCATGTCTCATAAATTTTACTTTGCATATAAATTTCCTTAAAACAAAAATAGAAAGCACCTCCTAGAGGAAAACAATATACACAATTATAATTTTTGTAAGCCACCCAGAGTCACTGAGAGTGAATGGGTGGCCATATAAATTTTATTAAATAAATAAATTACAAGAACTGTTTAAAAAATAAGAAAAGGAAGAATATGACAATGGGAAGCATGGGGTTCCTATTTTGAATCTGTAAATAGCAATCTAATGCTAGGAGGATATTTGTACTCACACGCACACACAAAGACATACACACATACACCCTCTAAAGTTCTTGTACTCAGAGTTAATGGATCTTAACCGCTGTATTAAAAACAACAACAGATGAAAAGAAGACATTCTTAACATCTGTTTGAACAAAAGCAAAGAAAGAATCTTTTATTTTCAAAACTGAGACAAAATAATAAAGGAGAATATGAAAAGAAACAAACCGACTGCAGGGAACTGATAGCAAAACTTAGAAAATCCTTCCAGAGGCTCATGGACCCCCATGCTGTTGTTACTTCATACAATGAAGGTTTGGTACAAAAGCCATATCCATTAGGTTTGTGAGCAAGCAATTTAGAAAGAGCATTTTCTCCTCATCAGTCAATGTTTATCTTTTTCAGTGTGGGGCAAATGTATTCCTTGTGGGTCTTGGGTGTGCGTGATGGGGATAGAACAATGCGGTGCTATGCATTAAATTACCCATATATTAGGTAGGAGTTCTTGTAAGTAGATGAGAGTTTAGTTTTTGAAATTATTATTATTATTATTATTATTATTATTATTATTATTATTATTATTATTATTTATTGAACTTATATACCGCCCTTCTCCCGTAGGACCCAGGGCGGTTCACAAAGCAATTAAAACAATATTACAATACAAAAGTTAATAACAATTAAAATAGATTAAATTATCCTTGATTGAAAATCTAAAACCCCTATAACTCTGATTAAAAAACCCAATTACAATAAGTTAAAGATTAAAAATTCTCAGTCCTGGCCAGAAAGCTCAAAGAGCCAGGTCTTCAGGTCCCGACGGAATGAACAAGAATCAAGGGCAGTCCTGAGCTCTACGGGTAGCTGGTTCCAAAGGGCAGGCGCGCCCACAGAGAAGGCCCTCCCCCTGGGTGTCGCCCGCCGGCAATCCTTTGCCGGTGGCACCCTGAGAAGGCCCTCCCTGTGGGAGCGCACAGGACGAAGGGAACTTGATGCCAGCAGCAGGTGTTCCCTCAGATATCCTGGACCCAAGCAATTTTCGGCTTTATAGGTCATCACCAGCCAAATAGCTGAATCGCAACATAACTAGGAAAAGCATTTTGGATACAGTGTGGTAGAAGCCATGATAGAACTTTAAAGGTGACATCCAGCACCTTGAATTGCACTTATAAATACACTGGCAACAAATGCAGACTGTGCAGTAAACACTATTTACAAGCCATGGGTTTCATTCTATACCAGCTGAAGCTTCCAAATGCTCTTCAAGGGCAGCCCCATGTAGAGTGTTGCAGTAGTCCAAAGGGGAGATCAAAAGGACAGCCCCATCTAGAGCGCAATTCAGTAGTCCAAAGGGAGATCACAAGAGCACAAGTAACAGAGGCTCCTAATCCTGGAATGGGCATAATTGGCACACATCCAAAAGTTAGCAAAGGCCCCTTAGCCATGGCTACTCACTGTGAGTCCTCCCACAAAATGAGCACCAAGTCTGTCAAAGGCAAGGCCATCCTTTCCAAAACCAAAAGTGGAAAAACCACTGCAAGGCCCAAGATTTCAAAACCAATCAGACCACTGCACCACCTCCAAGTCCCAACTGCCCCCAGGCACTGAGACAGAGCATCACTCAAGCAGCCCAGGGTGAAGATATAATGCTGAGTATCAACATGATGATATACCCCACCTCAAATTATCTGATCACCTCACTCAGTGGCCTCATGTAGATTTTAAATAACAATGTATCATATATCACTTCACAGTGAAGTGATAACTGTGAATAACAAAGTATCTTGCCTAAGATACAAACTACTAATTCGCATATTGGTCTAAGTAAAAATTAAACTAAACCAAGCAGTTTGGGGTCAGTGCAATGTTTAAATTTCCTTGTGGGAAGTTTTGACTTTCAAAAGCAAGCTTGGTGTGCATGTGCACATGTGCCCTCAAGTCAATGTTGGCTCCTAGCAACTGTCTGGACAAGTCCCTGTTTTTTTCCTGTCAAGATTTTTCAGAAGTGGTTTGCCATTGGCGCCTTCCCAAGTCTGAGGGGGGCTGGCCCAAAGTCACCCAGCTCACTTTGTGCCTAAAACCGGAGTAGAACTCATGGTCTGCTGTTTTCTAGCCTGATCCCTTAACCACTACACCAAGCTGGCTCTCTTACATTGGTTACTAACAGAATAATAGCTAATATGAGTAAAAATCAGAAAACGGCATGAAAAGATTAAGCGGGATCTCAAAAGGTATACCCTGAATATATAGCAGTAGCAGTCATGAAAATGATTAATACAAACCATTTATTTTACCACCTCTTTGAGAGGAAAAAAACCCTGATTATATCCTTCCAGATGGTTTTCATTCTTTCTTTCCCACTCTCCACACATAGGAGCAAATTGCTGCAGATAAATCTCCATCGGGTTATATCCGCCATTTGCAGGCAAGTTCATTTTATTTTTGTATTTTCCTATACAATTCTTTGCTGCCCTCCTCTTCTCCCCATCGAGGGCTTTCTTCTAACTTTTGGTTAAAAGAAAATCAGCTGAAACTTTTTTCACTCCATTCTGACAATTCAGCTTATGAGGAAGCGGGGGGGGGGGGAGAAATGGAAAGGACCTAAGTGGTTCTTTGATTTTGAGTTCAGAATTGAAACTCCAATAAAGCTGTAAGAGACAAAAAAAATGATTCTTGCATAGGAGATACTAAAATATCAAGATGACCTCGTGCTATGTCTGCTTTTATATTTACAGTTCTATGTTGGTTACAAGCATGTTGTAGGCTAATTTGTAAAACTGGAACAGGGAGTTTGACAATCTGTGATGATTTATTTCAACAAAGTGTGTTGCAAATTTCTCCCATCCACAGATCAAGTTTGGGTTAAGATTTAGTCACTGAGCTGCCACTGACAATAAAAACCAGTATTATATGTCCATCTCAATCCCCCAAACCTATTTGTGATAAGCCTAATATTTTATCTAAGTATGTGTTCTTATTTTGTTTTCCTCTATCTTGACACAATAAATCAGAATTTTTAAGGGGTCATATTCTTTTGCCTAGTTTCTGCCTTGTCTGGCGTTGAGGACCTGTCAAACATTTTCCTTTTTATTTCTATATAGTATTTATAAACTTTATCTCCTGCTTTACCTTATTCTGCTCTCTGTTCAGACTTACTGAAATCAATAGTGTTCCAGCCTAATGACCAAGCAGTAGGATCATTAAATTCAGTAGGACAATTTTCTGAAGAAACCATGACAGGACAGTGTTGGAGAACATGCTATAACACCATGGGAAGAAATTCAATTAAAAACTCTTTTCAGATATCCAGACCACAGAGCTTGTTCTTTTGCAGTGAGAGATCAATAGTAATTTTTCACGTTGTGTTTTTCATTGTTCTGTGTTTTAAAAAATTAAAAAAAACAAAGCTCTTTTCTTGTTTTATCAGTTTTTCGAGACTGTTTATCAAGAACGAATCAAGACTTTAAAATGATCAGATCCTTTCTTGGCTGTTTAAGCTATCCCCTCCTCCCCAAGCAACCATATCTGAAGTTCTTCCAGATATGGTGAAGATTTATTGAAAATGAATTGTTTTTCAATTTTCACTATTCAAAATGAGGGGGGAAAAGTAAATGGACTTCAGTGATTTGAGTCTTAAGTGCTCCACTGAATCTTTCTAAAGATTACAAATGGGAGGAATAGTAATTCTTAACAGGTAGGGTAGTTTGACAGTGTAAACTACTCAGAAGTAGTGGCTATGTTCAAGTGGAGGCAAGAAATCTATTTACACCTAGTTGCTTTCATTTGGGTTCCTGCATTCAGTGGCCTTCCAACTGTTACACCATGTGATAAGTCAGATTTTCTCTGCCTTGCAGCATGTATTTTTTCCATCCTTTCACTGCATCCTCTACATCTGAACTGAGGTGAAATCAAGCATGAACTCAGCATTTGGCAAACAATCTCTAGTAGCTATTACCATCTATTACCATCTGCAGTATCAGAGAGATCAGTCAAGTTTGATGATGATGAGCATAATGATGTGGCTTCACAGCTGCGAACATACAGTTCTCTCCTACTAAATGTAACGATTGCCTTAAGTCAGCAACTGAAAACTCTTAAGCTCAGGCTCCATAGCCCTGCATTTCTTGAACTTGCAAACTGTCGGCATCAAGAAATGAATTGCTCATTGGTACGTAGCAGCCTGAAGGAAAATTAAATCCAGACTGGTAGACTGAGATTGCTAGGGACATTAGTGATTAGAAATGGGGTGCGGACACAGAAAAGAAAGATATTTTTCTGACATCAGGGTCAAAGATTTCATCATTGCTTCATGGTATTTTATATTTAGTGACTTGTGTTTGCAAGAGAAATGTGAAAATTAGCTATCATATATTTTCTATATTCAGTTAAGCAATACTGGTTAGGATTTAAATCAATGACATACAATTAGTTGCAATAAATATTCAAACAGGTGTCTCTATGGCAAGTTACATAAAATGACTGAACAGTAAAATCATGCAATATTAAAGAGTGTGAAGAACAAAGGTCATAAAGTTCTGTTCTGAGGAGAAGAAGAATGTCAACATGAAAGTATGAAAATGTGTCAGTCGTCTGCAGAAAACTTTACGCAGAATTTTTTTTAAAAAAAATCCCATTTATATTTATTTATTTATTTATTATTGGGACTTATATGCCGCCCTATCTCCCGAAGGACTCAGGGCGGCTAACAACAATAACATATAATAAATACAGAAGTTAAGATAAAATTAAAATTAAAGGCCTCTGTACAATAAATTAAAATTAAAATTAAAATAAATTAAAAATTAGAGTTAAAAATTAAAAACATAATTAAAATCCCTGTCAGTCCAGGTCAGCCAGGTGGAAAAGGAGTGTTTTGAGGCCATGGCAAAAGGACTGGAGATCTTGGGCCATCCGAAGCTCAGGGGGGAGCTGGTTCCACAGGGCTGGCGCTGTGAGGGAGAAGGTCCTCCCCCTGGGGGTCGCCAGCCGACATTGTCTAGCTGACGGTACCCTGAGGAGGCCTTCTCTGTGTGAGCGTACTGGGCGATGGGAATTCGTTCCTGGTAGCAGATGGTCCTGCAAGTATCCCGGTCCTAAGCCATGTAGGGCTTTAAAGGTAAGTACCAGCATCTTAAATCTCACCCGGAGGGCAACCGGTAACCAATGCAGCTCACGCAGGAGGGGTGTAATATGGGAGTATCAGGGAGCTCCCATCACTACCCGTGCAGCCGCATTCTGCACCAGCTGAAGCCTCTGGGTGGTCTTTAAGGGCAGCCCCATGTAGAGAGCATTGCAGTAATCTATACGGGAGGTAACGAGTGCGTGGGTGACTGTACATAGGGCATCTCGGTCCAGAAAGGGGCATAACTGGCGTACTAGGCGAATCTGGGCAAATGCCCCCCTAGCCACGACTCCAATATGATCTTCAAAACTGAGTCATGAATCCAGGAGGACGCCCAGATTGCGTGCTCTATCAACGGGAGGTAACATCTCTCCTCCTATAACCAAGGATGGAACCTCTTGGACTAAACGAGCGCGTCCTCCATCTTGGCCCAAGATGGAGGACGCGCTCGGCTGAGCTCCGCGAGCTCCAGCTGATAGGCGTCCCCTGGGAGCCCCTCACAAGCCTTATGGCTTGCTGGGATGGGATTGGGGTTTGTTGTGGGGCAGTGTGACAACGCGGAGGCTGTTGAAGCCAGCAGCGGATTTGAGCTGTTTGAACGACCGGCTGCCGGCTGCTGGCCCTGCTACCTACCAGCTGTTTCCTCCCGCCGTTTCTTGCTTTCTCTGGAGCGTTCGGGCTGCTTGTGTCTGGCGCGGCGCTCCCCGCCGCTTTCGGGCCGTCCGGGCCACTTTGCTTGTTCTCGGACCGGCTCGAGCTGCTGGGGAGGATGCCTGTCGGTGAGGGGTGCGCCCGTGAGGTCCGCTGGGCTGTCCGGTCGGCGGCGGTGAAGATGGCGGCGACGGCGTGGGCGTCGGCCTTGGCTCGAGTAGTAGCCTGCACGACGATGCCTGTCGGTGAGGCGTGCGCCCGTGAGGTCCGCTGGGCTGTCCGGTCGGCGGCGGTGAAGATGGCGGCGACGGCGTGGGAGTCGGCCTTGGCGCGAGTAGCAGCCTGCACGACGATTTTTTTGGGCCGCGCTCGGCGGTGGTGGCGATGGCGGCGGCGGCCCGGCTTTGGTGGTGACAGGGACGATGATATGCTCCGGACGCTCGGGGATTCATCAGCTGGCTTTAGGGCCATTTTTGTTTGTGCCGGCGTTCTGAGACTGTCGCCCCGTTCGCGGGGGCCGGCTGCTGACTCTGGTGCCTTTGGGCTTTTGATCTTTTCGCCGGCGGCGGGACTTCCATGTGGCCCCAAGCCGCCTTGGTCCGCTTTGGTGGTGGTGTCGCCCTCGGGCCGTTTTGGCGGTGGAGAGGGTGACTATTATTACTCACCTTGGCGACGATGGTGGACCTATTCTCTTGCTTCAGGCCGCCTCTTATGGCGACGGCGTCTTCGGACCGCTTGGCTGGCGAAGAAGACGACCGGGAGTCATCTTACCGGAGCAAGGACGACATGGGGCTCCTGCATCGTGTATCATCTTTGGACTGCTTTTGCAGTGACGCCGGTGATTTAGACTACTTTTACTCTGGCCTGCCTATCCTCCTTGCCTTGGACACACTTTTTACCATCTGCCTACCTATCCAATTAGATGGTACCGCCCCAGACGCTTAATGGATCCTGATAGATTCCAAGCGGCGCTGGGGTCCCCACCTGCCTCCATTGCTCACAGCTCGGCGGATGCCTTAGTGGAAACCTGGGAAAGGGCAGCCACTGAGGCACTTGACCGGGTTGTACCCTTGCGGCCCCTGACCCGGCGCAGATCCCAGCGAGCTCCATGGTTCTCCGCGGAGCTCCGGGAGATGAAACGTCGGAAACGGGGCCTAGAGAGCTGTTGGAGGTCGAGCCGATCCGAACCCGACCGGTTGCGGTTAAGAACCTATATTAGGTCTTATCTCGCAGCGATGAGGGTGGCGAGGTGTAATTACCTCTCTACCCTCATTGCGTCCGCAGATAATCGCCCGGCCGCCCTGTTTAGGGTGACTCGCTCGCTCCTTAATCAGGAGGTGAGGGAGGATCCCTTGCAGGGTCGTGCTGAGGAATTTAGTCAACATCTGTCGGATAAAATCGCTCGGATTCGGACCGGTTTGGACTCCAGCTGGGCAGAGTCAGGCGATCAGGACACGAACGGTCTTGTCAATGTTATCTGGGAAGAGTTTGATTCTGTGACCCCTGATGAAGTGGACAGGATTATGGGGAGGCTGAGCTCCTCCACATGTTTGTTGGATCCGTGCCCTTCCTGGCTGGTTTATGCAGCTAGGGAGAGGACACGAGGCTGGCTCCAGGCGGTTATATCTGCTTCTTTGAGTGAGGGTTATTTCCCCACCGTCTTGAAGGAGGCGGTGGTGAGACCTCTCCTCAAGAAGCCTGCCTTGGACCCAGCTGTATTGAACAACTTTCGTCCAGTCTCCAACCTTCACTTTCTTGCGAAGGTTGTTGAGAGTGTGGTGGCGCATCAGCTCCCTCTGGTCCTGGATGAAGCGGATTATCTGGACCCCTACCAATCGGGTTTCAGGCCCGGGTACAGCACGGAGACGGCATTGGTCGCTCTGGTGAATGATCTCTGGAGGGCTCGAGACAGGGGATATTCCTCTGTCCTAGTCCTATTAGACCTCTCGGCGGCTTTCGATACCATCGACCATGGTATCTTGCTGCGGCGTCTCAGGGGATTGGGAGTGGGAGGCACGGTTCTTCGGTGGTTCTCCTCCTATCTCCTGGGACGTTCGCAGTCGGTGTTGGCAGGGGGGCAGAGAACGGCCCCTAGGTCTCTAGTTTGTGGAGTTCCTCAGGGGTCGGTTCTCTCGCCTCTCCTGTTCAACATCTACATGAAACCGCTGGGTGAGATCATTCGTGGTTTTGGAGTTGGGTATCATCAATATGCCGATGATACCCAACTTTTCTTTTCGACCCCAAACCACCCCAGTGATGCCCTCGCTGTGATGTCCCGTTGCCTGGAGGCGGTTCGGGTCTGGATGGGGAGGAACAGACTTCAGCTCAACCCTGACAAGACTGAGTGGCTGTGCATTCCGGCATCCCGGGACATTCAAAATGTTCCATCTCTTTCTATGGGGGGTGAGCTCTTACCCCCCGTGGATAGGGCTCGCAACTTGGGAGTCCTCCTAGATTCACGGCTTACCCTAGAAGATCATGTAGTGGCCGTGACTAGGGGGGCTTTTGCCCAGGTTCGCCTGGTGCGCCAGTTGCGGCCCTATCTGGACCGGGATGCCCTGTGCACGGTCACTCATGCGCTCGTGACCTCTCGCCTTGACTACTGTAATGCTCTCTACATGGGGCTTCCCTTGAAGACCACTCGGAGGCTCCAACTGGTACAGAATGCAGCCGCGAGAGTTGTCTTGGGAGTTTCCCGGTACTCCCATGTTACACCTTTGCTCCGCGAGCTACATTGGTTACCAGTTGTCTTCCGGGTGAGGTTCAAGGTCTTGGTTATGATCTTTAAGTCCCTACATGGCATGGGTCCGGGGTACCTCGGGGACCACCTGCTGCCGGCTTCAACTCCCCTCCGCCCTGTGCGTTCCCACAGAGAGGGCCTCCTCAGGGTGCCTCCGGTCAGGGAATGCCGACTGGCGGCCCCCAGGGGGAGAGCCTTCTCTGTGGGTGCCCCGGCTTTGTGGAACCAACTGCCGGTGGAGCTCCGGACGGCATCGGACCTCCGAACTTTCCGTCGTGGTCTGAAGACCCATTTGTTTGAATTGGCCGGTCTGGCCTGATGGGGGAGCTGGGTTTTAAATTGTTATTTTAGATTGTATTATTGTTTTTTAATTGGGCATTGATTTAATCTCTGTTTTAACTTTTGTATAGTATTGTATTTTTATTTATATGCCCTGTGAACCGCCCTGAGTCCCCAGGGAGAAGGGCGGTATATAAATTAAATAAAACGTAAACGTAAACGTAAACGAGATGCCGGTACGTAAAGCCACTCAGTCTTGGCCGGGTTGAGCCGGAGCCTGTTCTTTCCCATCCAAATCTTCCAGGCAATGGGACATCACATCGAGGGCATCACTGGGTTGGTTCGGGGTGGAGATGAAAAGCTGGGTATCATCAGCATATTGATGATACCTCACCCCGAAGCCACGGATGATCTCTCCCAGCGGCTTCATATAGATGTTGAACAGGAGAGGCAAGAGTACCGACCCCTGAGGCACCCCACAACTAAGGGGCCTAGGGGTTGACCTCTGCCCCCCTGCCAGCACCTTCTGCGAACAGCCTGAGAGGTAGGAGGAGAACCACTGCAGAACGGTGCCTCCCACTCCCAAGCCCTCAAGACGACGCAGCAAGATACCGTGGTCGATGGTATCCAAAGCCGCTGAGAGATCTAATAGGACCAGGACAGAGGAATAACCCCTATCTCGGGCCCACCAGAGATCATTCACCAGTGCAACCAATGCTGTCTCCGTGCTATACCCGGGCCTGAAACCCGATTGGTACGGATCCAGATACTCAGTTTCCTCCAGAACCAAAGGGAGCTGCCGTGCCACCATGCTCTCAACGACCTTCGCAAGAAAGCGAAGGTTGGAGGCAGGACGGAAGTTATTTAAAATAGCTGGGTCCAATGCAGGTTTCTTAAGGAGGGGCCTTACCACCGCCTCTTTCAAGGCGGCAGGGAAGTATCCTTCACTTAGTGAGGCATTGATAACTGCTAGGATCCAGCCTCGTGTAACCTCCCGAGAGGCATAGACCAGCCAGGAGGGACACGGGTCCAACAAACATGTGGTCGCACTTAATTTCCCCATGATCCTGTCCACTTCATCTGGAGTCACAGGATCAAACTCTTCCCAAATGTTCTCGGCCAAACTCCTCGTTTTCCTCTCATCAGATACTGCCCAGTCAGAGTCCAGACCAGCCCGAATCTGAGCAATTTTGTCCACCAGATATTTACTAAATTCCTCAGCCTGTCCTCGTAAGGGGTCCTCTCCTGTCCGTTGATTTAAAAGGGAGCGGACCATCCTAAACAGGGCAGTCGGGCAGTTATCTGCGGACGCAATGAGGGTTGGTGAAGTAAGCGCGCTTCACCACCTCCATTGCCACAAGATAAGATCTAGAAAAGGATCTTAACTGTGTTCGGTCAGACTCGGACCGACTGGTTCTCCAAATGCTCTCTAGGCCCCTTCTCCGGCGTTTCATCTCCCGCAGGTCCTTGGAGAACCAAGGAGCGAGCTGGGACCTGTGCCGGGTCAGAGGCCACAAAGGTACAATGCGGTTGAGAGCCTCCGAGGCAGCCTGTTGCCAGGCATTAACTAAGGACTCGACTGGGCTGTGGGAGAGGGAGGTAGGAATCAATCCAAGTGCCATCTGGAACTTATCTGGGTCCATCAGGCGCCTGGGGCGGAACCATCTGGTCGGTTCTGCCTCCTGACAGTGGGGGGTGACATGACGGAGGCCCAACCGCAGGAGATAATGGTCTGTCCATGAAAGGGGTTGAGATGTTGGAGTAACCCCTCCCAGACCATTAAGCCACTGCCCAGAGATAAAAATAAGATCAGGTGTGTTTCCCCCCTCGTGCGTCGTGTCTTGAATAATTTGGGTCAGGTCCATGGCCATCATGGAAGCCATGAACTCTCGGGCCGCCTCCGATGTACCACCCAGGGAAGGCAGATTAAAATCTCCCAGAACCATAAGTCTGGGAAATTCAACCACCAATCCCAAGAGGACATCAAGTAGCCTGGGCAGAGCCGTTGCTATGCAATTTGGAGAGAGGTATGCAAGTAGCAGGCCTAACTGACCACCAGGACCCCACCTTAAGAGGAGGGACTCACATCCGTCTATCTGAGGGGCAGTGGCCTCCCGTGGACGGAGGGTCTCTCTAATAACGATTGCCACACCACCTCCCCTGCCCTGAGCCCGAGGTTGATGTAGCACAAGGAAACCTGGAGGGCATAGATCAATCAGAGGGACCCATCCTTCCAGGCCCAACCAAGTTTCCGTGATGCATGCCAGGTCTGCGTCTTCCTCCTCGATCAAATCACAGATGAGGGGAGCTTTATTCACAACAGACCTGGCATTTAAATAGATCAGCCTGAGCTCAGGTGTCTGCCCTCCCCCTTCCCTGGGAGAGCAGGTGAGAGCCAGAGGGTCAGAGCGCGCCACAGCTCGCAGATAGCAGGGGCATGATCCCAGATTACGATATGGCCCTCTGTTCATCCATCCATATCCCGCCCTTCTCCGAAGACTAAGGGTGGCTTACAATTTAAAGGACAAATCAATGTGCTTAGCAATAGCCTTCATTCTATGTATATGCCTGCTTATTAGGGCTTTCGTTCCCCCCCCCCAAGCAGCATTATTACAAAGTCAGCTTATTGCCCCCAACAATCTGGGTCCTCATTTTACCTACCTTGGAAGGATGGAAGGCTGAGTCAACCTTGAGCCTGGTGGGATGCGAACCTGCACTAATTGCAGGCAGCTGGTGTTACTTAAGGAGGCATTAGCCCACAGCTCCACCAAGGCTCTAATTGGCCTGCTAAAATTTTCCCTTCGTCATTAAAGTACAATTCTCAAATAGTGAATTTGAACTTTTAAAAAATTGTGTGCTGAATTATTTATTGCAACCTCTATTTGTAACCTATCAAGAAACCTGAGCACGGCACCTCCGTACAAGATTTCAGGGTGGGTTTTTTTGTTTTGTTTTTTGGAAATTCGGGATATAAGCTATTAAGGGATTGCTTAGACTTGCAAAAATAAAAGGTAAATCCTTAGTTTCTTCACAGCAACTGTCTTAGTGTATCCTGGGCAAATGGAAATTAGCACATTCTGACTTTTCCAGGGAAGTGACTGCATCTCTAGCTGAAGCAGGCTTGCCCACTTCATTGCACCTAGAACATAAAATAAGAAAAGCAACTCAATCACAAGGAGGTAGGAAATCTGAAACTCAGCCCTTTAGATGTCTTTCTTCTTCTCAGCTCTTTCGTAGTTCTGCTGATAAATTCCAGTCTGACAACAGAAGCAGAAGATGCTGTCTGAACAACAGGAATAGCCATAGGCACTACACAAGGCTGGGATGTCCAGCTGCCAAAATCAAAGGCCACAGTCAGTGGCCACAATTTGGCTTAAAATTCTGCCTAGAGCTTAGTGTGGAAGCTCGGTTTGTTGTTCAACAGCAGCTTATCTGGAGCTTGGCGGAAATTCTGCCTGTCAACTTAAAGGCAGATGGATACACAACAAAGGGATCTGTAGCAAGTCAAACCTGCACAAATGTCAAAAGCGGGCAATGAAACCTTGAGGGACGCAAGGATTACATCTGACTATGAGAATAAAAAGGGCTACAAAAAGGGAAGACTAAGCCCAAACCTCAAAGGTATGGTTACTTGGCCAGGCCAGCTAATTAAAGCTGGGAATGTGAAGTGAACACTATTCAACTAATCCAGAATATAAATCGGAACCAACAAGCACAGTGAAAGAAAGGAGCCCAAAGTATTTTATTGGGAAAACTTTAACATTAATAAACTTTGCTAAGAATTCTTCATCCAGCCTATATGGTCTCCAGTCATAGCCAAACGAATTCCCCAGAGAGAGATTGACTTATTCAGATTGCAGTCTTTTTCAATAATAAAATGGGAAGTTTAATCTTATATTACCCCAAATCACAACATTCCTAGAAAAATGGCACAGCTACTTTTCATGTTGACTTTGCTCATCTCTGGGAGTTGTAAAAAAGAAGGCACAGAAAAAAAAATACTCCTCATCAGAGATACTTGCATTTGCTTAAATTTGCCGACTGGAATAAAAAAGAACCAATCTGGTTACTTCAAATACTTATAATCATACTCATATTCAACTTATGAAGATGAAATGACCAGGATTATTTACATTCAGTTAAATTAATTCCCAGGTAGACAATTAAACCTAAAGTAGATGAGACGCGGTGGCTCAGTGGGTTAGGACGCTGAGCTTGTCGATCAGAAGGTCGGCAGTTTGGCGGGTCGAATCCCAAGTGCCGCGTAACAGAGTGAGCGCCTGTTACTCGTCCCAGCTTCTGCCAACCTAGCAGTTCGAAAGCACGTAAAAATGCAAGTAGGAAAATAGGGACCACTACGGTGGGAAGGTAACAGCGTTCCGTGCGCCTTTGGCGTCTAGTCATGCCAGCCACATGACCACAGAGACGTCCTCGGACAAGCGCTGGCTCTTCGGCTTTGAAACGGAGATGAGCACCGGCCCCTAGAGTCGGAAACGACTAGCACACATGTGCAGGGGAACCTTTACCTTTACCTTTTTAGATGAGACTAGACTGTTTGAAAAGGTTGTGGTGCTGTGACATTTTCCTGCTTTTGAAAAAACTTGAAAAGAATCTAGAGTTTCAATTATTTATAAAAGTGGCTGTGGGACCAAAGGAGAAGGATTGCTAGAGAATTGAAAATGGAAGTCACTCTGTAAGTCTCCATTAACTTTTTTCAGCCTAAACGGCTTCAGATGTGTGAAACTACAACTTTCATTACTTCAAGTCATGGATGGGCAGTGGTGCTGGTGGCTGAATCTAACATCATTTTAGTTGAAGAAATTTGGAGAGCACTGGAATAAATAAATTTATTTCATTATCTTGACAGTGTAAGATTAAAAAAAAACACCTTAGGTTTCCTGAGAAGTAATTACAGAATCTACACCCAGGCTAATGGTATCTGTTGGAAGCCAGCCAAAGTGTAATTATTTTCATTAACTAAATCACTAGATTGAAGATCTGATTACGGTTGGTATTACAAGCAGATTGCCTACAGACAAAGATTTTGTATGGATTAATATAATGAAATATGGGACTCATATATACAAAATATGGTAATTTTTTTAAAAGTATGATAGTATATATATATATATATATATATATATATATATATATATATATATATATATATATATATATACACATTTGCATAATGTTTGCTTTATTATAATTATATATAAAATTGTAACTACGATTGTAGGAACATATTATACTCCATATTTTATATTTGCATTTTTCCTGTTATATTTCTTTTCATTTATTTTTAAGAATGTTTTATTCATTTTTGATAATATATGTACTTCTGTGTTTTGTTCCTACTGTATAATAATAATTTTGTTATGTTAAAAGTAATTTTAATCTGCTTTCCATTAAAAATTGTTTTTATATTGCATATTTTATCACATTGTAAGCCTCTCAGAGCCATCTCAAACTGTAAGATGGACAATAAATTAATAATAAATTAAAATGCAACAATAAATGTTAACTAAATCACTTCATGGAACCATCCTAATTCTCTCCATTTAACCTGTTACTTCATCAGAAAGAGATAATTTTATCAGAAGACAAATATTGTTAATAACAAAGAGGAAGAGGAAGAATTTAGCCATTTTTCACATTCCTTTTCTGATACTTCTAGTCAAATCTAATATTTATCTGGACGCATAAGTCATAGAGAGCATGAAAACTAATTGTTCAAGGTATGCTAGAGACAGATTTTAATTTAATGTTGAAGTGATTATGCTAAAAAGGAAACATTAAACCTAAATTTAACAGATACAAATTACTAAGAGCAATGGACAACATCCTCCTGAAATAATGGACTAAAACTAAATCCATTCTATCTGAAGTAAAAGTCAAATAACATAAATTTCTTCCAAAAGGAGGAAAGCAGCTCATTGGCTGACAAACAGTACATATATTGGAGACTAAATATGGTTTAAGTAAGCCAAGCCCATCAGAGACTAGTAGAAATTGTCATGTCTGGCAAACTCTTACACTGAGATTAGTAGAAGAAATAGAGATGAAGTGGTGAAGGAGTACATAAGTAGTCCTCACTTACCAACTGCTTGTTCAACAACCATTCAAAGTTACTAAGGCACTTGAAAAGGAGATTTATGACTAGATTTTGCACCTACAACCATTGTATCATCCTTGTGATTCAGATGCTTTGCAATCTATGTGCATTTGTGACTGTCATAATGTCAAATGGTTAGATGATCATCATTTGTTATCTTCCCTGCAGCTACCAACTCAGTGGAGAAGCTGGCAGGAAAGTTACAAGTTGCAGTCACATGACATTGTGCTTAATGATTATGATTGATTTGCATAACAACCGCAGCCAGAGCTGATGACATTTCACTTTGTGACGGCATTATTTAATGATGGAGTTGCCAGACCCAATTGCAGTCAGTAAGTGAGGATTACCTGAAACAGTAAATAAAAGCAACTGGAATCCCAAGTTGGTTAATTAAATAGCCCACCAACTGGCTTCTGATAGTCATTGCTACTGCTGAACTTTTCAGAATTTCTTGGATATTTCAATGCATTGATCTTGTCGAAGCTGACCTATCACCAGGATCTTCAATCACTTTTTGGTAGATGGGGAAGTTTGATGTAAAATGATTCAATAAGATCAAGATCACCAGTTCACCAGATCTGATATTTGCTGGATGTATCAAAAAGTTTCACATTGCCACTGGAATGATGAATAGCCAACATACTTATCCTCCATTATTTTGTTCAACTTGCTTTAAAAATTGGTGAGTCCAAAGCTCAGTTCTTCAGTATACCAAGATCAGCCATTAAATGGCAAACACAAGATGTGAAGCATTTGGACAGAGGATCCTTTAAGATCTCTCATACTTTCATAAAAAGTTAATGCATACATTAGCAAGAAAAACTTACATCTAAAGTAAAGGTAAAGTTTCCCCCGTACATGGGGGAAAGGCACACGGAACGCTGTTACCTTCCCACCGTAGTGGTCCCTATTTTTCTACTTGCATTGTTATGTGCTTTCGAACTGCTAGGTTTGCAGAAGCTGGGACGAGTAACAGGCACTCACTCTGTTATGCGGCACTTGGGATTCGACCCGCCAAACTGCTGACCTTCTGATCGACAAGCTCAGCGTCCTAACCCACTGAGCCACCACTCAGTACATATACATACATGGAAATAAATCATTTTGACTTATAGGAATCATTAACTTCCATTTTTATGAACATTCATAAAATGTAAGAGCCACATTTTCAAATCAGGACATAAAAACGTGGGCTCCCTTATTCATTTACATTGCCAGCACATTTTTCAAGTTAATTAAAGGAACAGGAACAACACTGTAACATTAATGTTATCTAGGTTAAATTAGTACTGGCAAATTGTGAAACCATTACGTCTGGCTTTAGAGTTTAGACAGACTGATGTGCAAGAATGGCTTCTTTGCAAAGATAAAATAGCAGCAACTACATTAAAATACTGCATGTTCATAAAATACAAATAGTTAGCAAAATGGAACAGAAGCAAAGTGAGGAAGTGAGTAAATTGGAAACTAGAGTTAATTGTAGCATTTTTGTCATTCTTAATAATTGGGCACATAAAAGAACATAACAGAAGGAATACTAATTATATGAACTGTATAATGAAAATAATTTCTGGAAATAGGTGTAGTCATGTAACAAAGATAATAACTATGGATGTTATCTAAATTAGAAAACAGCTGGTTCCAGCAACAAATCACAACACCCAATTATTTTTCTTTAGGTATAAGAATCCATTATCATATGTCAACAACAGTTTATAGTTTCCTTTTGTTTTGGAATGTCGACAGTGATCTTCTCTGTTTATTGATAGCTGATCTTACTGCTTCGTATCAAAGATAGATGACTTTCAATTTAACATTCATTGATTTGAGTAGAGATGACAAGAGATTAAGTCTAATAGACACATGATTGAAGAAGCCTATTTTATGACATCAAAAAGAAAAATGTATATTTGAAAAGTTCACTAATTTCTTTATTTGTGAAAATGACTGAACTAAGGAGCAATTGCTCTTTAATCTTGTACTCCCAACCTTTCCTCTGCTTTACAATTCAAAAACTTTTCATGGGTGTCCTTGATAATCTTCAGTCCAGGTACTTAGGAAAACCAAGCTTACACAGTAGGTTGTATGTTCTATCAGACTCTGCCTAGGCTTTTTTTTTTTTAAAAAAAAGGTTAAAATGAAATATTTGGGATTTCACAAGCTAACTGGGACAGCTTTAAAGTCTTGGTGAACTGCTCTGAACACCGTATTCAATATCTATCAGAGCAAATATGGTAGGGCTTCTGTTACTAGATCAACCCAGGCAAACAGTTTTACAATCAGCAGGTTGGTTATAAAACTTTCTGAAAATCAGTTGCTAATATTTTTGTGAAAATGTATGGTTCTTTAAGGAATTCGTAGATCCAGATAACAAATTACTTATAACCTAAAGCCTTTCTGCTATGTGCTAAACTATGTTAGGATGTTTCGAAATAAGATTAATGATCTCAATCCCATCCCATCTAGAATTACAAATGGAGAGAATTTAAAGATTATGCAAAATAATAATCTGTAAAAATATGATGTGGTGGAATAAAAACTGTTGTGAACATAAGTTTAAAAAGTAATTTAAAATGGATCAGGTCAAAATATTGTGGGATTTTCAAGTGCAAATCAATAAAGTCCTGGCTTACCAGATTTAACTGAGGCTGAAAAGAAGAAAGTTTGGACAGAAAATGTCATTCCATATTTAACCTCAAATAACTAGATAACTGGTGGATAACTGATGTGGCAAAACCAGGGGATAGTACAACAGAAGGCAAAGAATTGGAGAAGATTACAAAGGATCAAGATCTGAAAATCAAAGCTGAAAAATTATGGCATAAACCAACCATGGTGGTCCCAGATGTTAACAGCACACCAGATACCAGAGCAAAAAAATTTGGATGACACTTAGAAAATCTGCACATTGATAAAATTTCCATCTGTCGGTCATGAAATGCCATATTGATTGGATCTGCACATGTACTACATCGATAGATAATAACATGCTAGATTCTTGGACACACCTTAATGAACATGAAGGCCAACACCAGCTAAAGAACTGGCAGCTGTGATTTCGTATTGTTGTATATATAATAACAATGATGATAATAGTTTGGAGTCCTTGGAGCAATACCTTAAGGACTCATTTAATATCTGGAAATATTGAATTTATTGAACCTGAATGCTAATTTTTCAAAGCGCTGTTCTGCTTGGAACTGCAGATGCTATTTTAATAATTCTTAGGTCTCTGGTTAGGACTTGAATTATTAAGTTTCCACGTCTTAGACTATGAATTTAACTGTAGATTACCCACACATAATAACAATGTGCGCCTCTAAGATGCATATAATATACACTTACATTTCAAAAATCCACCAAGCTGTAATTTAATTTAATTTAATTTATTAATATTTCTATACCGCCCTTCTCCTGAAGGACTCAGGGCGGTGAACAGGGCAAGAATAAAAAGACAGAATTACAAAAGTTAAAAAATAATT
Source organism: Vipera ursinii (assembly GCF_947247035.1). Lineage (NCBI taxonomy): Eukaryota > Metazoa > Chordata > Lepidosauria > Squamata > Viperidae > Vipera > Vipera ursinii. Next base: position 274,735,443 of record NC_139512.1, on the reverse strand, counting down.
AAATACATGCCCACTAAAAAACAATTAATACATAATAAAAAACCCAATAAAATACAATAAAAACCCCACCAATCCCCCATCAGGCCAGGCCGGCTTGTTCAAACAAGTATGTTTTTAGATCGCGGCGAAAGGAGCGAAGATCGGGTGCCATCCGGAGCTAATACCATATTATAATATATAACATATAAACTGTACAGATTTATTTCTATGATAGCTTTGCAAATACAGATTCATCCATCCAGCTATTGTTTGTTTGTTTTTTTTCAGGTCAGCAATAAACCAGAAATGATGCATCCAGTCATATATTGATAAGGTGTAGTTTCTCCAATTACTTGACAAATATGCTCCTAATTCATTTATACCAGATGCGTATCACTTCCCAAATTTTATTTAACATAGTAATCGTGCAGACCGATATTCAGCAGCTTTGGATAAAGCTGTTTGAGGTTAAATATGGAATGACATTTTCTGCCCAAAGTATTCAACCAGCATGTCATGCTTGATGCATAGCAGTGAGACAATTTAGAATTATTGACAGAAAAACCGTAAGTGTCTGCAGCTTCTCATATTACAAAATGGAAAGTAACAAATGTTTGGATTATTGAAATAAATGCTGATGAATTCATGCCTTCAGTACAATTTCAGAGTTATGGCTTCCATATTAATGAGGAAGAGGATCATATGCCAAATCATAGCAAGCAGCAATATTGTATTTTCCACAAAACCACTGCTGGTTCTTCTGCCTTTGTGATCAGTGTGAATGCCATAGCATTACTGCAGAAGATACCATGGCAACACTCAGCTGATTCCGGGAGAAATAAAAGAGAATTTTGAATCAGCATAGCTCTAATAGGCTGACAGCATGGGAAAGGACCAAAAAGATCATCTGATCCAATCTGTATGACTTGTATCCACCACATGAGTTGTGGGTTCCAGTGAGCACATGCTTTCTGCAATCCAAAGCCAAAACAAAATCAGATTTCCTTGAACACACATGGGTTCAAGATTCCTGATTCTATACTGGTACCTCTATGTATGTGACTCTTTTTATAAGTTACAACTTCAGATTTGCAATTGAAATATGGAATACATCTAGAAGAGCATCGGAGGAAGGGAGCATCCTGACTGAGGAATTATTCTGTGTAGAAAGAGTTACATCTCTTCTTTTATTTATTTATTAAATTTATATGCCATCCATTTCTTGATTCGAACCAATTCTGAGTGGCTTCTCCCCATATTGCTGTGCTCTTAATCTTAATTAAGGCACCAGACCTAATGAGAAAGGAAGCCAATTATATTACATACACTTTGTTTTTGGGAAGCAAAATGTGATGTGGCATTGTTGACTTCAAGATGTGAACTCTTTCCTAATTTATTTTAGAACACTCCATGTGTCTTGCCTTTCACAGCAAACACAATTATTCTGCCCAAGTGTTACAACTCCTAACTGACACTTAGAATCACATTCAACTGGAGGACATGAAGGTGATACAAAGTGGAGAAGAGTGAAGCAATATGCAGTTGCACATTCTGCCACTAATGTTTTAGGATACTCTCCTGCATCCCCAGAATTATAGATTTGCTGTATTTGAGGTGTCTTGTTAAAAGCAATTTCTCAAGCTATGCAAACTAATTCACTGTGGCATTTTTAGGCAAGGCTGCTTCAGAAATTGTGTTGGATCTTAGTACACTCTCAAACAGTTCATGTGGCCTTTCAAGAGGACCAAAACAAACTCTTATTAACCACAGCACTTCTTTCTGGTCATATTATGCAGCTAAAAATCTAGAAATAGTAATATGATTTGTATTATATTTCAAATGTCAGGAGAACACCCTGGCATCTTCCTCAAACTGCAATGATACTAAAATATTGTCACTCACACAAGTGACATCGCCATTACAAATGCTGCAATTACATACCTGCATCCTGATGTTTGATGCAAAGACATGAGTCCCAGCACTTCCACGATGAAATCAATACATATTGCCATTTGCCCCTATTGCTCTCCTTTGGACATCCATGGGAGTAAGATGACAGTTGTGAACTTGTCTCCCCCAGAAACAGCTTCGCTGCAACTTCAGACTTAACAGACTTAACTTGAGCCTTGGTGGAGCAGTGGGCTAATGCCTCCTTAACTAACACCAGCTGCCTGCAATTAGTGCAGGTTCGCATCCCACCAGGCTCAAGGTTGACTCAGCCTTCCATCCTTCTGAGGTAGGTAAAATGAGGACCCAGATTGTTGGGGGCAATTAAGCTGACTTTGTAATAATGCCGCTTGGGGGTGTGTGTGTGAAAGCCCTAATAAGCAGGCATATACATAGAATGAAGGCTACTGCTAAGCTTGTAAGCCGCCCTGAGTCTTCGGAGAAGGGCGGGATATAAATGGAATTAAAATAAAAAATAAAAAATAAACAAAATTTCAATCCACTTCAACTTGTTGTTCTTATATGTGTTAATTTTCACAAAGTAAGATTTTCTTTTTTAAAAATACTCCTTGCTACATGTATACTGTACTGAAATAATGCAATTCATTCTTCAATGTCTGTATTTTTATTGCTTCATTATTGTTTTATATACTGCCCACATAAAGTAGGGGCAATCAAATTGATATTCTTTAGATGTTTCAATTACAACACATTTCAATTGCCAATATGATCTGGGAATGATGGGAGTTGAGATTCAAACTCTCTGGATTCCATTTGCTTTCTCCTCTGGCAAAGAGTTTTTAAACTTTGCTAATATGAATAGCAGCAAAAGCTCTGAGCTTTTCTGCATGGCTCTTTAATCTTCTTGTCTTCCATATTGAAACAGGAAGTAAATCCGGCATAAGAATCACAATCCATTCCTCCACTTTGGCAATGGCACTTGCCAAATGATTTGTCCAGATGGCACTTTCCTGCTTTAACCAAGTATCCACTAGTGAACTCTCTCATTTAACATTGTTAAAACGTATTGTGTGCAATTTGGGTAGCTTCAGTCTTTCACTATCCCAGTTTCTATTCCTTCTGTGTAATCAGTAAATGATGCATATCACACACACACACACACACACAAACACACATAACCTTTTGGTTAAGATCAAGTGTAGTAATGTGATCCTGCAGCTGATGGATCAGCCAGCTTCTTTCCCTTTTCCAACTATGCCAGGATAGCAAGCATTAATCACTGTCTTTCCCATGGCTGGTCTTTGCAGATAAGTAGCTTCCACCTACACATCTTCTGATTGAGCCTTCCCTCTGTTGACTCCCCTTCTATATGAGACTTTTGAATGTCCCATTCTAGTGTGTCCAGCAGTCTCCCAAGAGCCTTGGTGGAGCAGTGGGCTAATGCCTCCTTAAGTAACACCAGCTGCCTGCAATTAGTGCAGGTTCGCATCCCACCAGGCTCAAGGTTGACTCAGCCTTCCATCCTTCCGAGGTAGGTGAAATGAGGACCCAGATTGTTGGGGGCAATTAAGCTGACTTTGTAATAATGCCGCTGGGGGGGGGCGAAAGCCCTAATAAGCAGGTATATACATAGAATGAAGGCTATTGCTAAGCACATTGATTTGTGCTTTAGATTGTAAGCCACCCTGAGTCTTCAGAGAAGGGCAGGATATAAATGGGATTTTTTTAAAAAAAACATTTCTGCGTAAAGTTTTCTGCAGACGACTGACACATTTTCATACTTTCATGTTGACATTCTTCTTCTCCTCAGAACAGAACTTTATGACCTTTGTTCTTCACACTCTTTAATATTGCATGATTTTACTGTTCAGTCAGTTTATGTAACTTGCCATAGAGACACCTGTTTGAATATTTATTGCAACTAATTGTATGTCTTCGGAGAAGGGCGGGATATAAATGGGATTTTAAAAAAAAACTCTGGATGTTCTTTTCCAGGTATTCCTGCATTTCATTCATCCATCAACAGCACAGTGTTTTTTTTTAAAAAAAGGTAGAATGAAAGATCCATCCGTTTATTAATTAATGGGCTGGTTAAAAAACAAGGATCCAGCAATTAAGAAAAAAGAAAAGACCATCAGCAGAAGGTTAAAATAATTAGGTTTACCAGTGAAGCTGAATCGATTTGTATAGTGCATACCTGTTGTTCAAATTTTTCACCAGAATGTTGGTACCCACGTATGCTTAACTGGTTCTTCAGATGAGCAGTGTCTCCATGTACTCAAGAAGCCCATGTGAGGTTTGAAATAGGCCTCTGTCCTGTGTCTGACCATCTGACTCATTTTCCTTCTGCCTGCTAGAAGAGTTTCTCCCTGGCAGAGAAAACTGGCAGTGGAGAAATTGCTTAAACAATTCTCTCCTAAGAAGTTAATTAACACCCTCCTGCTTGTTTGGACTGCTAACTGCAGTGGCTCCACACTTGCAGCCTCCAGCCTCTTACTAAGTAAATGGCACTGAGACATTCTTTTATGTGTGCTGTGTGCTTGCTTACTCTCTTGTAATCTCTTCCTCTCCAATGAGTGTAAATACAAGCATTTTCCCTTGCTAGTTATCCTGGAACTAAGGTGAGGATTCCAAAGGGCAGGGGAATAAGTGGACATTAAGAGTTATCTCTTTTTTTCTAGCTTCCTCTTGAGTCAAGTTCCAGAACATGAACTTTCTCATCATTAAGACTCACCTGGCTGTTTGGGTCATATCCTTTTGATGCTGCTATTTAGTTGCAATTTCTCAATGAACATTTCTTCAAGACTTATTCCTGTCCTGGCATCTCTCTTGGTGTTTTTCTTCCATCCTGCAAATTCTAAATTATGTATTGACACACAGATTAATGGAAGCAGCATACAGGATTCATACAGCAAAATGCATTCCATCTTTATAAGAGAAGGTCTCTTCAGAAGGCAACAGGTTGTCTAGCAACCCAGGGTGAAACAACCATAGAGAGCACCAAGGGATTTCCACCACAACTCATACTACCCTTGCAGGGAATTAAATAATGTGCAGAAGACTGATCACACAGCTCTACTAGAAGATAAAAAACACAAATTCTTATACCAAGCAAGAAAAGATTGGTGGAGGTTACTGCAATGTCGCGTGGTCGCACAGAGAGACGGACACTTGAGCTGGGTAGTAGTTCTTTATTTGGATCGTGAATGAAGCTGGAGCAAAGGGGTTTACCTGGCGACTCTTATACCTGCCCAGGTGAAAGGTGACCAATAGATTTGAACCTGGGCTTCCCGCCAGTGCAGGTGGCCAATGGATTTAAACCCTGGCTTCCCTCCAGAGCTGACCATGCCTGTCAACGACTCGCTCTATTCAGGCTTTCCCGCCAAAGCGGTTATAGCCTGGAGCTGTCCAGCCCCCTGCTGTGCTGGTATTTCCTCTGTGTGCTTAACAGCATACACTACAGTTACCTTTTGGAACCCTGTGCATTCTGATCTGCCAACAATGTTTAGTGAACAATCACCATGCTGGGGCAATCTAATGAACGTTTTGTAAGAGTTTTTCACTTGTGAACCTCAACTACTCACTTCCAGATAGCTATGTCTAGGTCACCTGTCTTTCATATGGGCCAGCCAGAAGAATTTGGGGGAAATTGATTAGGACTGAATGACAATGGTTACTTCTGGTAATGTTTAATTGTTTTTTTAATTGGAAATGAATTTTGATTATTTGAAGAGAAGAAAAGGGCAAGGGGTTTATTTAAAGGGAGAGGAAGGAGTCACGTTTGGTGTAATAGATACAATTTATAATATTTAAGGACAAGGTTTATAGGTTAATACAAACTGAGGGAAGACAGGGATGAAGAGATTTTGGTTTTGTTTTAAGAAATAGTTATAACTTCTTAATGTTGATACTTGCTGGGAATAAAAGGGAACGTTTTTTTTTCTATTTTTTCTCTCTTTTCTTTTTCTGCACTTTCTTGGTTTTTAATTTTTTTAATGTATCTCTTTATTTTGTAGTTGTATAATCTTTATTTGTATAATATACTCTCTAATAAATTATGAAGTCACTTGTTGAGAGGAGCGGCCATAGGAATCAAATAAATAAATCACACACCTTGCCAAGAAACAACAAAAAAAATAGTTCTGGTAGCTTCCTATTCTTGTGTCCATCTTTCCTGGCTTTTAAATTAAATGATATTTCTTTCTCTGCCTTCCAATTTTCATATATTGCAGAAATAAAATTGCTTGCTAATAAGGCCAAGGAAATCCATATGCAAAAGCTAAATATATAATCAGTAGTCTGAAAGATTAAGTGATTTCGATGACATTTAATTAACTTGACTGTTAGCCATGTTAGGCCGCATAAAGCACAGCATGTTTACATTGCCAGTCTTACGGCTATTAACAACATCGGATCATCTTTATTGCCCTGATTATTGCCCTCTTTATTGAAAGTTTTCAAACAGTAATTTAAAGTTTACTTTCAAGACAATTGGGTGCTGCCAGGATAGGAAAATCAAATTAAATTCAGCTATCTACTGAGCAGTTGCCTTTTCCCAAAATAATAATTCTTATCACTTCTCAGAGCTGACATTTAAAAAAAAATGACTAAGACAATTTTGAGTTTGTATGTAAATGTTACCCATTTAAGAAAGTGTCGCAAGTTAGATTCAAATAACTTCAGACACACTGAGCAATAAGCTCTAAGGAAAAAATTCTGATGGGGAAAAAATCCTATCAATTTTTTGGGCTATAATGAGGAAACCTAAGTCATATTTGCATACATATTTGCATACATATTTATCAAGTCAAGTATAGCCCATAATTTATTGTGAATTCACATGTTCTTGATCAATCATGTTTCTTGCAAGCCCTTTTTTAAATTGTATAAGCCTTCTTTAAAGTCCATCTAAAAAGAAAGCAAACAAGCAATACTTGCCTATCATTCTCCCTATTCCTTTTAAAAATAATGGTGCAACTAAACAAATCCCATTTGAAAACTTCCCACATGCTTTTTTATTAATGCCAATGTTCATCCTAATACAAAGGATGAACAAAGACAAACATGGAAGACAAACTTGGGATTCAGCATAAAGAACTGTGGACTGTATAGAGATATTTTGTATAGAGATATACAAAATAAAGAGCAGGCTACAAGAAGAGAGATTCAGAAAGAAAACCATAAAACAGTTCTTCAACAGTTCCAAGAAGGCTCCACACACATTTCCACTACTCAAGTGACCCTCAAGATCCTGAAGATAAGCCTCCATGTAGCACTAATGATTCTCTAAAATAGGGGTCTTCAAACCTGGCATTTTTATGACTTGTGGACTTCAACTCCCACAATTCCTTAGCCAGGCACACTGGCTGAGGAATTCTGGGAGTTGAAGTCCACAAGTCATAAAAGGGCCAAGTTTGAAGACCCTTGCTCTAAAAGAATGCAAATTACCAGCTGTCTGCAAGGAGTAATAATCCTTCCATTCCCCACCATCCAGTCAGACCTGAAGAAGCTTCTTGGATGAGAAGAGAAATATCTTCAAAGAAAAACAAGAAAGTCCAGTTGCTTCGTGAAAAAGCATCTTTGGGACATCAAACAATACCTAATTATCCTAGGTCTTTGGGAAGGACTCAACAGCTAGGTAAAAATGTGAAATCCAATCTAAACATTTGACTGCCTCTGCAACAAACCATAATAATATCACACTTACAAATTAAATGGGAAACAGAAAACAAGGAATATTATTTTAATTTTACTAGACAAAAGCCCAAGGAGACAGATCAAAATCTGGGCATCTCTAACTCTAAGGAATCCTGGAAAATCAAATAGGTAACTGCTTTTATAATAGAAAAAAAACCAGACAAACTAGGCTCTATTAAACCTACTAGCAACCTATCACTAATTTAATTAAATAAAATTACCGTAGACCATATGTAACAGGACAAAAACCAGATAAGCCTATCATTACGCCCAATCCTGATTTTTTTTTTTACTTCAGTCATCAGTCAAAAAACAACAACTCTTCTGTGAGTAATTTACAAAAAAATATATTAGTTCATTCCGGGGCCACATGCATATAATTACACAGACACACCACCACAACAAAAACAAATTAGGAAAGAGTGGGAAGACAAATAACCCCTATTAGGCTGGCAAAAACAATGATGGAGAAGGTCTGAAATATTATCTCATTTATCTCCTTTAAACAACAATGAAGAAAAAACAAATTTCCCCATAAACAGTTCTATGAGCAGAATCAAGTCCATGAAGCCATTTTTTGTCACCTAACAAAAATCGCTGCACATCCTTGGCAACGCAAACATAACAATTATACATGTAATAACTCTTTTATTTCTTCTCTTCATATAGAAGGTGCTCAAGCTGGCTACCTTCTCATTCAAATATCCTTTATAGGCTTTCTGAAGATTATAATAAAGTACAGGACTCTTCTGGTCTGTTTCTAACTGAAGCCCTAGGCAATTTAGAAATCTTGATAGATATTTTTTAAAAAGCGGGGGGTGGGGGAACCCATAGCAACTTCTTCCAATTGTTTGGAGCTAGATTTACATTCCAAGATTTTTTTTTCCTGAGCTTCATTCACATCTCATGCATATATTTCTGTATACTATTGTATATTGTTTGGAGCGAACTCTTCTCTAATTTTGATTTCCTGCTGAGGTGGATTGTGGAAGTTGTTTAGCTGGGTAATTGGGTTATATAAGCTTCATTACATAAAAGCTTCAAAATGTTTCAAAAGTTCTGTTTAGATGAGCTCAGACCAAAATCAATACATAATACAAATTAAATTATTATTATTATTATTATTATTATTATTATTATTATTATTATTATTATTATTATTATTATTATTCATTCAAATCTGTGGTCCGAGCTGTACCATTTAATTAGCTGCAGCATTTATGTCTCATTCACGTGGCTGAATGTTTTGAAAAGCTGCATCACATGTTATCCCACAAGCCTGCTGGGGACTAGAAATACAATTATTTATTCAATTTTCAACCAGTGATTAATTTGACAAAAACCATAGTGGAGCTTAATATGTTTGGATTAGGCATGTTGTGTTGCCTACAATTTCTAGGCACTCTGGTTCCTAATTTTTTCTTAATGAAAGCTCTGTGACTTTGTCTTTCGCAAATAGAAAATGCAAATAGAAATATCCGTGAGCAGCAGTAGTTAAAAACAACAGTGAGCTTTAGATGAGTTATTTCTTTTAGGCAGTAACATTCCTGTTACTGCAAAAACTGTACTGCTCATTTTTGATTGCTTATTTTGTCTCCTGGTACAGATCAGAATGTGAGGGATTTATTCTTGTTCAAACTGGCGGGGGAGAATAAATCATCCCAGCTACAAAACTGCTTCTTTCTCATTCAAATCAGAGTGAAATTAGGAAGGCAGGCAAAGAAAAAAAGTCCTTGTATATTCATAAACCAAAACTAGAACTAGAATTGCAGGTCCTATCACTTAAAAGGTTTCAGCTGGCTGGAGAGCCTTTTCTGCTGTAGCCCCACTCTTTGGAATATTTTGCCACTTCAGGTGAGGTTAGCCCCATTCTTTTTTACCTTCTCGGTGGGCATTAAAACCTGGTTCTGCCAGTTGGTCTGGGGTCCTGATGGGGGCGCTATTTGCTGGAGACTGCTGGTAGAATAACAGAGGAAATGCTGTCATTGTACTGATCTAGCCTTTTGCCGCTTGTTTCTGTAAGCCAATGTTTTTAGTATTTTTATATTTGTGACTTTAATTGTAAGCTGCCCAGAATTGTATTTAGAGTAACAGAGGAAATCAATATCAATCAATCAATCAATCAATCAATCAATCAATCAATCAATCAGCCAGCCAGCTAGCCAGCCAGCCAGCTAGCCAGCCAGCCAAACTGTGACAAGAGCCCAGGAAAAATTGGAACATTGCTTTCTAAGTGGCAGCTAATCTAATAATTTCACTTGCTCTTTTTCAGAATTCTGGGGCCAAAAACTCAAGGCCTCAGTACATTTCCAAACACTGACTACTGGAATGCAGAGAAGTAAATGTGTTTGCCTCAGGCCATTAATTTTTAAGGTCTTGGTTCTTGGAGAAATTTGTCAAATGACTGGGCCACTCTTAAATCTGCAAACAATCAGCTGTGACCACACTTGGTTCAAAAGAATATTCTTTTTTATTTTCTTCTCAGAGGTGAGTAGTGGATAGGACAAGATCTGGTTGTGTTTTTCCAGTGAAATTTTATCAGAGATATCTATTATTTGAATGCATAGCAAAACCTATTAATCAGAGTGGCATGACTTTATATGCAGTATATTATTAGGGCTGTTGAAAGAAAAATCTTCATCAAGGTCCAGTCCAAGCCGGAATAAACAAAATGGAGACTGCTTTAGAAAGAAGGTTGGAGTTTATTGAAGGGCAGAGCCAGATAGAAGCGTGGCTCTGGGAAAACTGGCTACATGTTGCTGGGTTTTTATACCTTCCTGGGCTTTTGTGTTTGGAGTTGTTCCTGTTCGAGGCTTTGTATTTCCTGTGTCATGTACTTTGACCTAGTCTGAGTGTGCCTTTCTGGTATTCTGATGGTGATGGGTTAATCTTAGAATGTCCTAAGGCCATATCCTGCTTCCCTGTGGCTGTGGCTGATAGCTATATCCTTTGTTGGATTTTTTGGGGGTGAGGGGTTGTTGATTCTAGGGATCTTTTTCTTCCTAATTTCATCAGCTTCTAAGCTTCCTGGTGCCATCCTTCCTGAATGGATTATTGCATCTGCATTTCTAAAAGCTGGTTTCTGTTGAGTTTTCTGGCTGAGGGGAGGGAGAAGTTTCTGCCTTTAAGATCCTTTGGGGAAATACATTCTGCCTTTTTAAATATTACCTAAAATATTTCTTTCTCTGGATTCTTCCCACAGGGCATTTCCCATTTGACCATAAATGGGTTCATATATCTCTTACCTGTGATATATGATGCTTTTGTAAGACTTGATTTACATATATACCCAAATTGCCAAACTTGCTAGAACCCAACAGCAGAGAGGTTGGGTTCTGAAATTGCAGTAATTTCAGTATTCTAAAGCAAATTCTGACAAAAACAAAACAAAAATGAGTCTTAAGTGTCAAATGAGATATAGTAAACTAAAGATAGTTCTGTGACCATCATCTTGGAAAATTCCACCACCATCCTAGTCATGGAGTCAAGGAGCTCCTGAAGGAGACGGCTATCTGCAAGGAAGCTAGTATAATAATAATCCCAGCTGATCCCTAGAGGCCAAACTAACAAACATGGTCTCACAGTCTGAATACCACTAGAAATTTTTGGATAGCAATCATCACTCTTCTACATTTTCCCTGGGACCTCAGCAGATGCTATATCCAAATCCCAGCAAGGCATATTTCAGAAAAGGGACACTCTCTCCAAGGCCAGCCAGGTTTCAGTAATACACACCAGACCAGCTCTCTCATCTATGATCACATCACAAATGAGGAAGGCCTTACTACAGACTGACCTGGTATTCAAAAGCAGCAGCTGAAAGCCCAAACTTTTGAAGGTCTGTTTGAGTTTGAGTGCAGGAAGCTGGACTCAGTGTGGCCCTGGTACAAGACACCAGGCTGTATGTTAGGCCCTTAACTCTAATCCAAGGGTGGCCTGCTTCCTGTTTCCCACCATAACTCCTGCTACCCATTGCCACAGGGATGTTCTAACCTGCCTTTAAATCATCATAGATCCTTCCTCTCCCTTCCCTTCCTGCCCCACCCCAGGATTGAGGGTTCCAACCATAACACAACAGAAAAGTAATTTATGCAGCAAAGATTTGTCTGAGTTGTTAGGGCACTTTTGCTCATGCACTTAATGCCTTCAGTCAACAACACCTCTCTTCAACCAGCATCCACTCCGCACTAGGCACCTTAAGCCAGCTCCCTCTCACAAGCTGCAAGTATTGCCCACTCCCTTCCCCAATTTGAGAATGACCTAAGCTTTTGTCCCCTTTCCAGATCTTACCCTCATCTCTTACAAAAAAAGGAAAAAAAACCACCACCTTTACCAAACCCATTGTTTTGGAATAATCCAAGAAAGAAGGGAATACTGTCAAATTATTCATCATTATCTAAATGTGTGTCCAACTGCAAAATGTTCGTAAAAAAAAGAAAAAAAATTACAAATTCTTTGTAATTTTCTTCTCTCCTTTGGAATTATCTTGTACTTTCCCCTCTGGAAAAGTTAGGATATCCCTTCAAATCATTCCAGAGTTTGTCCAAGGCACCATCTGTAAGAGGGAACTCTAACTTACAGCTACTATTGGAAGAAGAAGATTCAATTGGACCTCCACCAAATGAATATCACAAGCAACTTCAAGAACAAACTGAAATTGCTAGTTTTTAAAAAAAATGCTATAATTACTAGTATCTTGTGGATATTACTTGTAGTATTGATTTTTTAAGATATGCAGTATGTTGTTTTAAGTTCAATAGACCAATTCATAGCTTTGTTGTGCTCACTTTCATTACTGTGCTATCATTTTCTTCCTTTTTCAGCCTTCCAGGACTAAAGCTGTTTCTATAATGACAACTTCTTGTTATGTTAAACATTGTTTTCCCACAAGTAGCTGGTTGGAAGTAGAATAAATGAAAGTTTCACTCAGCAAATTATCCTGCTGTGCATTTACTCTTTAGATATGTACATATTTATTGTACTTTTAATCATTCTCTAAGTGGCTTATAATGTCAGTACATTTCCCCCAACAATCTGGGTCTTCATTTTACTGACTTCAGAAGGATGGAAGGCTGAGTCAACCTTGAACCGGTCAGGATTGAGGTTTAGGCAGAGTTAGCCTGCAATACTGGATTCTAACCATTGTGCCACCTCAATCCTTTCTAATTTTTAACAAGGAAATTCTCCTAATGTCTTGATTTCCAATTTCTTCTCAACACAATTCTTCCTAGCAAGCCTTTTTAATAGTTTGTAACTCTAATTCATTTAATTGTGTCTTGTTTATAGTCAAGGAATTAGAGATTAGCAGCCTATTAATTATATCTTAAACAGCCCTCCTACTTGCCCTGTATCAATTCCCACAAGGGAATGCTGTAATTATTGACTTATTCTCTTAAAAATAATTCAAAACAGTGCTATTGATCTACAAATAAACAATGCAAGAAGGTCATTAAAAACCACAATAATTTCTCCTGTTATTACAGAAATGTCAACAAACCAATTCAAGGAAAAGTAATGGACAAACCTCCAAATCAAAATCAATATAAAGGATCAACATGTAAGTAGAAATCCATGGCAGAAAAAATTGGGAAAAAAGACAATAAACTCAGACATATTATAAATTTTAGAATAAACTGAAATGGTAAAAAAAGAGCGAGAGGAATGTAAAGAAACTCTCAGTATTTCTTCAAAAAAGTGTTCTTCAGATTCACTGAAATAAAAAGGAAAAGAAATAAAATAGTAAAGCAATTGCTCAGAAAAAATTGGCAAAACATAGTTAATAATGAAAAAGCAAACCTATTCAATTCCTATTTTAGTTCAATTTTCTCCAACAAGGAAGTAGGCATCTTACCATACAACTAACAATAATAGGCTAAGGACCAAAAATATAGCCTGAGGCTGGCATAAACATGGACAAGAAATGCCTTTTTTTTTTTACTTTGAAAGCATTCAAATCTGTGAATAAAGTGGGGGGAATCCTTCAGATTCTAGGGTATTGAAGGAACTTACTAGTTAAATTTCTAATCTTTTCCTATTTGAGAAATCCTTTGAAAAGTCCTCCAGGAGTCTTCCCACCAGGCATCATCCCTACATCAAAATCTGGAACTATTAAACCAGGGGTGTCAAACTCAATTTTATCGAGGGCCGCATCAGCACTGCGGTTGCCCTCAAGGGGCCGGGTGGGTATGGCCAGGGTGGGCGTGGCCTACTGGGTGGGTGTGGTTAGAGTGCGTATGGCCTACTGGGTGGGCGTGGCCAGCTCTACATCGTTGGCATCAAGGGTGCTTATGGGGGCCTGGGCAGGAGTGGGACAGATCTGAGGGTCTCTGGCAGAAGGAGGGTCTCTGGGCCAGGGCCAGGGCAGTGGGGGCCGTTCCCTCACTGTTTCCAGGATGGCTTCGCGGGCCACACGAGACCACTTCGCGGGCCGGATCCGGCCCCCGGGCCTTGTGTTTGACATGTCTGTATTAAACTGTCAGATTGACATCAGTAGCTAAGAAAATATAGAAGCTGTCATAAAGTGATGGTTTGCATCAACAGAAATATAATTCTAAATCACTGAAAGTTATAGTTTCACTTGATTCTGAATGCAGCACAAGTATTAAACAGTAGACTTTAGGAGAATTCCGATAAAACCAGAACCATTTAATGAAAGATAACCACAATGCCCAGGTGATTGAGAATGATATTAAATTTATAGGAAGACAGATTTCAACTGAATATTAGGAAAAGATCTGTGACAGCAAGAGCAATTCAACAATAGAATAAAGTGCTTGCCTTTCTTTGGATGTATACAAGCAGAGGCAGGACAAGATCTTGTTGAAGGAAAAGTCTTCATCATGGTTCAGTCCAAGCCGGGAATAAACAACAGGGCGACTGCTTTAGAAAGAAGGTTGCAGTTTATTGAAGAGGAGAGCCAGACAGAAAGATAGCTCTGGAAGAAAAGAGAAAGAGCACATGTAGGGAGTGAGGTTTTATACCTTCTTGAGCCTTTTGTTTGGAGTTGTTCCTGTGGCATGAACGTTGACCTAAGTCTAAGTGTGCCTTTCTGGTATTCTGATGCTGGTGGGTTAATCCTATTATGTCCCAAAGGTCAGTCCTGCTTCCCTGGGGCTGATGACTCTTAGATTTTTGGTGTGAGGAACTGTTGATTCTAGGGATCTTTCTTCCTAATCCCAGCTTCCTGATTCCAATCTTTCTGACAAGATTATCACATCTGCATTTTTGCAGACTTGGTTTCTGTTTGGGACAGAGAGACTTGGGGGCAGGGTTGGTTTCTGCTTTTAAAATCTGTTAGGGAAATATATTCTGCCTTTTAAATATTTCCAAAAATATTTCTTTCTCAGGGGTGTGTGTGACTTCCCACAGTCTTTAAATTAATTTCCTGTACTGATCAAAGGCTGGAGTCAATGATTTAAGTGTTTCTTTCCAACTCTCTGATGCTATGAACAAAAAGAATAAATATGGGTGGAAACTCCAAATACCAACTCCTTTGTTTGTTTGCTTATTTACAAGAGTTGATAATGCCTTGCTCAAACACAGAGAAAAATAATGCTGTCATATTTTCTGGAAGATATTCTTGGACTGAAATGACTTGACATCCTTGTCTTTTAAGGGCTCCTGTTGCGGAAAAAGATTGCAATTCTGGAAAAAGCAACTGTTTGAAAACAGATCTTACAGGAAACCATTATATATCTGGTTCAGGTATATATGACTTCCCATCATCATAACAAGGAGGGACTATCAACCTCCTCTTAAAATATAGCAAATGATCTTCCCATATCTTACACTTTTTATGTACATTTTGTTGTGGCACAGGAATGAATTTGTGTATTTTTCTCTATTTTTGCAATATAAAATAGCCTATTACCACTCCAGCTTGTCTGTAAGTTTTCAGCCAACACTGTTTAATGGCAAAAGATTTGTTGTTGCTGTTGTTATTCCTACTCTACATTTCTGTAGCACTATATATTGTATGGAGATAATGAAAATCAGAGGGCAAGGCAAATAGTTCTGCCAGAAGATCAATGCCCCTTTTTTATTTTAGTCTCCAAACAAGTCCCAACTCACAGGCTACCGCAAAAGAATGTAGGGGACAATGAAAGAGGAAGGGAAAACATTTTCTGCTTTTTGGAGCTGGGACAAAAACAAGTTATTCCTATCTCAACTTCAAACAGGCCACCATTAAAGAAGAAAATAAAAGAAGGCACAGATAAGGATAATTTTTGCAAGTGCTCCTTTGCATAAAGAGTGGAAATCATAAAGAGTGTTCAAATGGAAATATCCCACTCACCATGATGACTATGGTGGCTTGCGCTGGCTATCCAGGGGTTAATTTTTATTTACATTCTCTCTGAATACTGGACTTCACAGGATGTGTGAAATTCAACATGCCAAGGAGCGAATATTTACAAAACATCAGAATATTTTCTTCAGGAATTCATAACCAAGTGATTCTATGAGTGATTTGGTAAGCTTTCCAGAAGTACATCTTTTGGATTAGGAAGTGAGTCACACTCTTCCAGATGTGATTCCAGTCTGTGGTTAAAATGTTAGGACATTTAGAGCTTATCCACACCATCCAGTTGGATTGTGTGTATAAGTCACCAGAGTTTTTGGAGGGCAGAAATGAATGGTGTCCTACTCATCTCCAGGCCACTATAAAAGTTTCATTAAAAGAGCCTTGGTGGAGCAGTGGGCTAATGCCTCCTTAAGTAACACCAGCTGCCTGCAATTAGTGCAGGTTCGAGTCCCACCAGGCTCAAGGTTAACTCAGCCTTCCATCCTTCCCAGGTAGGTAAAATGAGGACCCAGATTGCTGGGGGCAATAAACTGACTTTGTAATAATGCCGCTTGGGGTGTGTGTGAAAGCCCTAATAAGCAGGCATATACATAGAATGAAGGCTACTGCTAAGCTTGTAAGCCGCCCTGAGTCTTCGGAGAAGGGCGGGATATAAATGGAATTAAAATAAATAAAATAAATAAATTAAATCCATCAGTACATTCCTGCTCCAAACACAGAGTAGTTCTTTTTTTGGCTCAGGCTGACTCAAACATTGTCAACGATTTGCCTGCTGAGCTTTACTTTATTTAATCTAATCAGTCCCCTGCAGTTAGATTTGTAAATGCATAAAGGCAGGATTTCCTCCCTCTTCTCATTTCCCCCCAGCATTTTTTCAAAAGAATTAACTTTTTTTTTACAGTTCTTTTTAGTGGCTTATTGATTATAACACTTGGTTGACATACAGACTATCCCTGGTTTTGCAGAATTTTTTTTTTAATTGTTATGCTTCTTTCTTCCACTACCTATGTCTCCTCTAAGCTATTCTGTTCTTTTTTAAGTCTATTGACCCTTTGTTTCATTGTTTACTCATCATTGGGGGTAGAGGCCTTTCATCCCCAGCTCCCAGATAATTATATAGACTATTTGGTAGCTGGGGCAAAACCCTTCTACCTCAGGAATTAGGAAAACAATGAAATGGAGCAGATGGTGCAGATTTTTTTTTAAAAAAATGCAGTGGAAAAGGATATAGATGAAGGAAGGAAATAGTAGCTAAGTAATTAAAAAGAATAAGGGACGCGGTGGCTCAGTGGGTTAGGACGCTGAGCTTGTCGATCAGAAGGTCGGCAGTTTGGCGGGTCAAATCCCGAGTGCCGCATAACAGAGCGCCTGTTACTCGTCCCAGCTTCTGCCAACCTAGCAGTTCGAAAGCACGTAAAAATGCAAGTAGAAAAATAGGGACCACTACGGTGGGAAGGTAACAGCGTTCTGTGCGCCTTTGGCGTCTAGTCATGCCGGCCACATGACCATGGAGACATCCTCGGACAAGTGCTGGTTCTTCGGCTTTGAAACGGAGATGAGCACCGGCCCCTAGAGTCGGAAACGACTAGCACGCATGTGCGGGGGAACCTTTACCTTTTACCTAATTAAAAAGAAAAAGGAAATATTTCACCTAGTTTTTAACTGGGCATGTTCAGCATGGTAAGCAAGTGGTATGACCAGTGGTGGGATTCAGCCAGTTCGCATCAGTTCAGCAGAACCGGTAGCTAATATTTTGTTGCCCAGGCCCAGAATAGACTTTCGGAAGTGGCATCCACACAGAGAACTGGTTGTTCATATATTTGAATCCCACCACTTGGTATGACCATTAAGCCATTGAAAAAGAACCCGTGGTAGATTTTCTTTTCAAAAAGGCAGGACAAGGGGATTTTTATTTTAAAGCCGGTTACTGTGCCTACATAGCGTATGTGTGTATTTAACATATACAAATTTTATTAAGCTTTGTACAAATGTATATCCAGTAAGAATTGCAGACAGAAAGAAAAGTGATTGGCAAATGCTTTCCTGGGATAGAAAATTGGACAAGCGTAGCAAGAGGAAAATTCGCCAAAGTCAACCCAGAGTAACCTGCAATATGAACTAAATCATTTGCAAGCTACTACTCAAATATCTCTGAACTTATTTTTCTTAAGCCAGATGAGAGTTATGGTAACAACAGCATGGGGCAGGGGCAGTTTAAGGGTACAGTGTAGATATGCTCTCAATGGATGGTTTCCCTTATCAAATTTGCTTTTAACAATCTTGCTTACATGATGGTCTTGGAAGCTGATTTAATGATATAACAACTGAGCATAATATTTAATGGCCAGGTTCATATATCTCTGTGGGGTTTGTTAAAATGTTAATCACCAATGAATTGCAGCAATTCAGAATCATCAGGTGGCCCATTGTTTCTTCCTGTTTTAATGGCAAGCAATTTGGGATGTGCCAAAAACATGAAGACCTTCCCTACTAACCAAGCTTCCTCAACAGTGCAAATTAAAAATATGTGCTTGAAAATATTTGCCGGAGTTCAGCTGGTATAAGGGTTGTAAATTTCTAGTGATTAAATAAGGCAGAAAGGGGGGAAATTCATGAAAATGGAATACGATGAAATCTATAAACACCACAACAATGTTCTTGCAGCTTTAGCCAATTGTGTGCACTTTAAATCATAATGATAATGGCTAAAGAGGCATACACTATATGCAAAATGAGACTATGCTGTTCTGCCCTGCCTGGGATTCAAGCATTCCCTATCATAAAAACTAACTGAATGGAGAAACGGAAAGAATTAGGATAACTGTAATGTATTAGGGATTTTGCTTGTACTGATTCACGTGTCTGTTTAAATGCTACTTAACGGTTACTCAGTGGTGTGTCTGTGTAACGGCTACAGACCAAGCCAGACTTGTTGTCTCCAGGAATATCATTGGTAGATTTGGGGCAGGAACACGTTACTTTAAACCTATTGGCCACCGCCTAGTGGCCAACTGTATAAGTAGCTGCACAGCAGCCACTGTTTCAGTTCTGTTCTGTTTGACTTCAATAAAGCATGTTTCTGTTTGGAACCTTTCATCTCGCTTATTGTCTGCAATGAACCGACTACACAACAATAACATTGACATAAAACCTGTTCAGGAATTTCATTCATAAGCAAGCACATAAAATTAGATGCAAAAATGAGATATGACTAAACAGACCGCATATCTGAGAAGCACATATGCACAGCACCAACCTTCCTAAGCTTGGGTTGCCCTGGTTGGGTTGAATTTCAATCTCCCCTTCAATCTGTGTCTACTATTTAGCCAATGATCTCTTATAAAGATGGAGGAGGCTGGATGAATGAAGCCTCCATGCCTCAACATTTTGGTGTGTTTTATATACGTGATACAATAACTTCTCGTGTCAAAGGAGAGAAAGGTTTGATATACACAGCAACATCCACAAGGTAGAGTTCTATGAACTTCGTATCTATCTACCATATGTTACCCTTGGAAGCCTTCAGGTATTCCTAACCAGCATGAGAAATTATATAGAAGAAACCAGTAGAAGGAAGGCTGTTCTTTCAAGGCTTCAGTATTTCAGAAAAAAAAGCATGTTTTCTTTTTACTGGAGGAAAAAAAGTGAACTGCTTAGATTTAATTTAATTTAATTTAATTTAATAATATTTGTATACCGCCCTTCTCCCTGAGGACTCAGGGCGGTTCACAGGGCAGAATAAAATACTAAATACAAACGTTAAAACAAGATTAAATAATTGCCCATATTAAAACAGTTGGAATAAAATTCTAAAACACCAAGTTAAAATTAAAGCACAAAATTAAAAAACCCCACCAATCCCCATCAGGCTAGGCCGGCTTGTACAAACAGAAACGTGTTGAGGTCGCGGCGAAAGGAGCGAAGATCGGGCGCCATCCGGAGCTCTACCGGTAGCTGGTTCCACAGCTCCGGAGCGCCCACAGAGAAGGATCTCCCCCTGGGGGCCAGATTATTACAATAGCAAGCAAACTTTGATCTGAAAGTTAGAAATGGGTTGAACTGATTAACAGTAGTTAGACAGATACAAAGACCAATCAACATCAACATTTATAGTATAATTCAATTAACTAGCCCAGTCTTGCAGCTATGCAATTCTTTTGCTCTCACTTTCTCTCCCTCATAAGCAAAAAATCCAAAGTATACCTATTAAGGATAGATTTATATTCTAGGTCTGGATAACATCCCATGTGCTGTTAGTTTATTGTTCTGCACACATTATGATGCCTTAATATCCCAGAGAATTCCTGTACTGTGCATATTTCAGAGATAGACAGATTGAATTTCTTTTGGGATGGATCAGCTGCACAAAATAAGTTACTATTTTTTTCTTAGCCACAATGATTTGCAAAAGCTTGTCCCAGAGACTAAGCATATTATACCCAAAATCATGAAGCATCATTCAAATAAAGGACACTTAAAGAAGACAAATACTTTCTCTGTAGAATAGACTTCAGGACTAAAAACCACAAAGTCCCAATTATTCTCTCTCATAAATATAACAATTCCTTTTAAAATATCTAATGCTATGGACTGCTGGTATTTACAATCTCTATGAATAAAAGGTAAAATCAACATCAGTTACCAATATGATCTACTGTACATTTCTTTGTCAGCTTCTTTGAGTTTGCAGGCTTATAGAATGCAAGAAAAATAATATTGAAATAGGACAAAAACCAGAAACCATATTAACCAATCAAATCAGTAGAAATCATAAAACTGAAAAGATGATGATACAATGAGCTAAAATGTTTGACAAATAAACAGGTTTTAGCTAACAGGATAAAAATACCAGTTATGGTTCTAAAAAATTATTCCTGATAATGGAATTCCATTTATGGGTTAAACATCTATTCTTGATGATGATCTTATAGAGACTGTTCTAAACATATTCAGAATTGTTGCTGCTCTGTCTTTATCTTCACAATTCAGTAAATATCTATCCTAGCCTTTCACTCAATCAAGATGAAATACAATCCAGTAAGTATAATCAAAATACAAAATAGTAAACTCAGATAACAATAAGAAACACCCAAAATGTATAAACCTATTTTCACTGCAATATAATGATTCAATGTCAGATTGGAATTAGGGGAAAAAAGGAGAAGTGGGGGGAACTTCATGTAGTTCAGTCATTCAGCTGCTTCCAGCACTTTGTGACTGGATGGATACCATTGTCCTTCATTCTATTGCTGTTTGTTTTTAAATACTACTTTTTAGAATTGAGATATATTTGTTGTTTATTAATATATTCTATTACTGAATTTTCAGTTGCTTATCGTGAGTTGGATCCAGTTTTTGAGCAGATTCATTAAACTGGAAATTAACTGTAAGTGAGTGTTCCCTTTGAGGCAGAGTGGGAAGGGGAAGAGGGACCAAAATGTATAGTCCAGTCAGCATTTAGCATTTCTCCTGAGATGCTTCTAGGTAGAAAGTTTCTCATATTTACCAAAGATAATGTGCAACTATTCCATTTTTTCCATCCTATGTCTTATTTCTTGGAAATTAGAACAAAAAGTAAAAGAAGATGTGAAACCATACAATGCCATCTGGATCTTGAATGCACCTGCTGTAATAAGCCAGTGGACAAATCATGGGATAATGGCTCATTTCCCAAGACAAAATGACTCAGCTTCATCATTATCCTTCCCCGATAAATGCCTGGCTATTGTACACCAGCAGTATCCATTACAGTTACATTACAGTTACAGTTTTCCAAGAAACTGCAGTTTGAGGACTTGTTATTTGCTACCCAGTTTCCTTTCTTTTTCCTAAGCTACTTAAAAAAAATCCACAGTGTATTTTTGGAGATATGCTACAGAGATCAGATCCAGGGAGTTCTTGCTACTTCCATTTGGTTATCCTCAGTTACATAATATATTTAGACATGGGGTAAAAGCAGAAGCAGTGTGTTGTAACAAGCTTGTTCATGGCCTTCTGAAGGCCTCTCTATGTTAATAGAATAGAATAGAATAGAATAGAATAGAATAGAATAGAATAGAATAGAATAGAATAGAATAGAATAGAATAGAATAGAATAGAATAGAATAGAATAGAATAGAATAGAATAGCTGGAAGGGACCTTGGAGGTCTTCTAGTCCAGCCCCCTGCTCAAGCAGGAGAACCTATACCATTTCAGACAAGTGACTGTCTAGTCTCTTCTTAAAAATCTCCAGTGATGGAGTGCCCATGATTTCTGAAGGCAAGCTGTTCCACTGGTTAATTTTTCTCACTGTTAGGAAGTTTCTCCTTAGGTTGCTTCTTTCTCTGGTCAGTTTCCAACCATTGTTTCTTGTCCTGCCCTCTGAGGCTTTGGAGAATAGTTGGATGCCCTCTTCTTTGTGACAGCCCCTCAAATATTGGAATACTGCTATCATGTCACCCCTGTTTCTTCTTTTCTTTAGACTAACCAGACCCAAATCCTGCAGCCATTCTTCATATGTTTTATAATCCCAATGGGAAAAGTTACTGTAATATATTGGCCATAATTGTTTTAAATCACTTGTTTAATGTCTGATCACTTGCTTAATGTCTGACCTAGATTTCTCTGTTATGTAACTGTTGCTGTTACTGAAAGCCAGACTTGCTGTCTCCAGGCTGATAATTAGGTTTGTGGTGGAAAACTGTTACTTTAATCCTATTGGTCGCCGCCTAGAGGCTAATTGTATAATAGCTGTGCAGCAGCCATTAGGGCTTGCTTCTGTTATGAGTTAAGACACTTGTTTGCTGTTTCAACACTTCCTCTTGCTTAATGCCTAAAGAACTGAAAATATAACAGTTACCATGACATTATGAAAGATTAAGCATGGTTAAGGCTAATCCAACCTCCTCAGATTAGTTGACTGTGTCAGATTAGCCCTTCTTTGGAAAATCCATGACACAGCAACATGTCTCGTTGATTCACTGAAGTATGTCACAGGAAAAGGTTAATAAAAAGTCTGGAAGTTTCCCATGTTTTTCCAGTCTGCTGTCAAAAGCAAATTTTCATTTTATTGTCCTGTAGAGGCATTACACATAGTGCTAAAGTGCAACTTTCTTCAGAAATAATGTTTCTGGGTGCAGCTAAAATTCATTCTACTATAGAACATGTAAAATGTGCAGGACTATTTCATATACTTTTCAGATTTTGGTTCAGTAAAGCAAAAGGTGGAGATTTGTACTGTTTTGTTTTGTGGTTAGAAGAATCACTGTGAAATTACTTGTAATTCTCTGAAAGGCCAAAGCTAGCAACTGATACTAAATCTAAGAAAATACAGTACAGCCCAAATCATAGTTTCATTAAAAAAATTAACAGTTATTGGGATGTTCTTGGAGCATCACTGGTATTCATTCTGCAGCCTGCCTGATTTACTACTCTTTTCCAAGCTTTGCTTCTTTACAGGTTACAATGCTCTTCTCTAGGGTGCAATTGTATTTCACCCAACATTCTGTAGATACATATCTGTGCATCTCACAAACACATTATAACAATTTTTTCCTTTAAATACTGCAAGACCTATTTACAAAAGTGGGAATCTAATAATCATTTGCAACTTGTTCTTCCCAGCAAATTTTTGAAGATCTCTGGACCTGGGACAACCCAACAACACTGTGTCCGATTGTGCATGTCTGGAAATTAATCATTCTCCTAAGGATATAGCCTGCACAGTTGTCTTTCTCTCTTTTTTATTGATTAAATGAATTTATATGTCCAAACATCTCACACATGGTGATCCTCCCATCCATTTAAAAAAAAAACAACTTCTAACCATTCTATGCAATGACAAGTTTCTGGAAATGTGAAAATTTCCCCCTAGTTTGTTAACCTTGAGCTGGACAAATTCTGATGTTGCCTCTATTAGTTTTAGATTACTTTCCTCCCCACTTCCAGCCAATATGACCCCAATTTGCTTTTATTGCTTTACATTGTTAGCCAAAATTCTAATATCCAAAATAATGACAGAGAAAGAAATATTAGAATAAATTTACATTAGCTAGCTAGAATTGCTATTAGAAAATAGTATTAGATAGAAATGCTGTTCAGGGTCTGGACAAAAGTACAGTATCAACTGACTGCATCAGACAGAGAATCCCTATTTTACTTGTCTAATTGATTGATGGTATTTAATCCCTATAAGATTAAACAAGATTTCTCAGCTGAATGCTTTCAAATGATGACCATGCATATTGATGTTATAATTTACAAGGAAAACTTTATATCCAAAAAAAATTGATTTCCTAATTATGAATGTAAATGGTCTTAAATATGAGTTTATATAACAAGTACATTTTTACACAATTATTTTTTTTTTGCCACTGGGCATGGCGGGGTGGGGGGGGGAGAATGGCATCATTTATCTAGAAGCAAGTCCTATTAAGCCAAGCAGGATTTATATTTTAATAGGGTGGCCAAAGCTAAATTAGATGTTATAGGATTAGAGCAAAATATATTTGAAACAAGAGAGTTACAGTCTGCTTTGAGCTGAACCATGACCTCCTTATATCAAGAATAGCCTGCAGTCACCCGGTGTTGCACATAGATAATTTCAAATTCTGGATTTAATCATCTTAAATCTTCTCATTTTTCTGCTTACTACAAAATATTAGTCTACTGCATTTGATAATAATCTTATTCTGCCAAACATCTGGAGGAGGTGGTGCAAGACAGTGGAACATGGACAGTGCTGACCCATAGAGTATCCGACCATTGGACATGACTGAATAGATGACAGTGATGCCTAGTTATGTAAATAATATATAAACAACTAGCATTAGAAAGTATTTCAGAAACATGGGTCCAAATATTACCATAAAGAATAAGCATTCTTAGGAATTCCTGTTAAGGACTAGCAGGAATTGATGCATATTTGGTCATGTTCGGGTCAAATAAGATAGCCTTGTGAGGACATATGAAATATCCACCACCATCTTCCCTGTCTCCTTCCTCAAGACAGACTTTGTAAAAATGTTACACGTGGATGTTCCATGTCATCATTCCTGTCTGGGAAACCCAACCAGCTCCAAGAATCTTCGTTGTTGAGGGTATTTATTAATTCCCTAATAGATGTGATTCCATCTCTCTAAAAATTCTACAAAAGTATTTGATTTCTGGATACACAGCAGTGGTTAATTTAGACTTCTGTCCCCCCAACCCCCACTCCAAATTGTCCTAAACAATTGTGTCTGTACTTCAATTGCTAGTGGCCTTGATAGATAAAGTCTAAGTAAATTGGTTCTTAACAGGGTAAATAATTTTAGAGAGGAGACAGTTATCATTAAGGATGCAGAGGAAAGGATTTAAATGTTGCCCCACTATCCATGCTCAGTCCATATCTGGTTTATACACCCTGTTCTTGCCATTTATAGATAAGAAATCATGTCTGGTGTTATGTATTGGGCTCAATGGTAATACCACGTGGGTTGCTGGAGCAGCTAATGGCTCTCCAGCAACCCAGACTACAAGTCTCCAATGCTGCTATTGGCTGTTCCTAGGCGGCAAATGGTTGCTTCAAACCTATTGGCTGCCACCTAGGGGCTAGACTATATATTGTGGCTGGTTACAGCCCAATTCTCTGTTAAGATCTTGCAAGCAATAAACCATGAGTTTTCCTATACTCACTTGCCTCATCTTCATTCATGCACCAAAGAACCCACGACACAACATCTACTCTGTCTGCAACTCCCTGGGTATAAGAGAAATTTTCTGCTCAAAGCTAATCTCTGTTTTGAACTCTGCAGACAACCTTTAGCAAGCTGTATCTTAACCTTGATCATTTGTTGAATCAATACTATGGGCATTCCCTAGAATTTTACAGCTTTAAGGCTACAGATTATTTTGAGATCTCTAAAAAGTAACTATATAGAAAAGTGAACATTTACAATTATTACAAAGCCCCTTTCTCCTATTTCTATGAACTGCTTGCTGGTATATAATGATATAAAATATAGAGGGGCCTGAGAAATCATGGAGGAATATGTGAAGCCAATTGACACAAGGCAATAATTACCTATTTTAATTGGTGGTATTAGTATAATACCAATTGACAACGAATGTTTGCTGAGCAACAGCCCAAAGCCAAAGCCAACCTTACAATAGTCATTACAGTAGTTCCAAAGGGATTACTGAATGATTATCTTGACTAAGAGATTAATTTATTGAGCACATATGACCAACAAAAGTATTACTCTTGTTTTATTAGGATAATTAAGAGGTGGGGTTTTGTCCTCCAGGGTACCAGTGATGAAGCATTTAGCAAAAGTCAGGATAGAGAAAATTTTGGCATGGAAGCACAGGCAGCTCTGCCTACTAAAGGGAATTCATGTACCTTTTCCCCCCAAACATAAATATGAAACTGTTCATGATCACTCGCTGATTAATGCTTAATCCCTAATGCTCTCCTCATAACAGAAACATCTGAGTATGTCAGTAGACTGTCTGTACCATCTGCCTCAAATTGGTATCTTCCAGTATTTTGGGATCACAACTCCTGCCATATCTAGAAGACACTAGATAAGGGAAGTCTAAACTACAAAGCATTGATTTCAACCTGTGAAAATGGGCAATAATCTATGCATATCCAATTGAAATGAATTCATGGTAGAGAAATTGTTCCTACATTCGCACACTCAGAAATGAATTCTTTATGCAAAGATGGTCTGCTTTGTAAGCAGCTAACTCTGTCCCCTTCTGCTCCAAAATTTCCATATAGTCAAAGATATTTTTCTTGTCTTGTACCCATTTAGGAGATCTTCAGCAGAGTTAAGAAACTGAAATGAAATTCAGATTAGTAAGGTATCAGAAATTATCCTTTCCAATATGAAAATGGGAAAGATGGAAGGAAGAAGAAAAGGATGACCAGCAACAAGGGGGGGGGGATATACTCAGTTACAATGGCAATGAATGCATCACTGAAAAATCTGGAAGGTTAGGGACAGATTGTCATTGAGAATTGATAATGCTTCAATGTCAATCAAATATATAATAAAACAGTAGTAATCTATAGCATCTGTAGCAAATTGCAATGGTATCAAAATAATGACACCTATGTGATAACGTTAACATGTAACCGCAATTATGTATTTGCAGTACATCTGGTGCAAACAAGGAAGTAATTTGGGTGATGATGTCATGATTCATCATGATTCATCATGTTATGATCTGCACTCCTGTACCCTCTATTTCACGAGTGTGAAACTCAATCGCGTCATGTGATGCATCGTGACTTTTTTCCTTTGTGGAGCCGGGATGGGCGTGGCCTGTGCGTGACACATCCAGCCTGCAGGTCGCCAGTTTAACACCTGTTCTTTATTTACTGACATCCCTGATACTTGTGACAGTAGGTCTTTAAATGGTAGCCTTCCTTATGTGGTTCCAGGGTGAGAAAAAGATTACATTCTGGTTACATCTTCTCTGTCTATAATTCTTCATGGATTAAAAGGCTGAATGGCTGAAGTAGAGACCTACTGAATCCTTGTGCCACCTTAATGTTTCTAAAGGTCTGCCTGAAAGTAGCAGAAAGCAGTGACCAGATATGCCTTAGAATTCTGTTTTTACAGGTTTATCAGCCTAAACTCGAAATTTTTAAGCATCTCAACATAAATTCTTAAGAGGAGAAAAAGTACATCACCATTTATCATGAACAGCAGACTGAGTAAGTACACAACTCACTTAGATAGTCTTCCATTCTTGTGATCATTCCAAATTTTATACTGGGAAATACATTTCATGCACACCCTTATTTATTTTTTTAAATGTGATCAAACTTAGTATGATGTGCAAGTGCAGCTTTTTGGCCCTGCTGAAATAGTGATCTGAACATAACTATTCAGCCCTCAAAAGATAAACTCACTAACTACTATAGATGCATCAATAAAAAACACTTTAAGCCCATTGAAAGAGCGATAAAATTCTACCCTTCTAGAACTCCCCACCCCACCCTCACCCATTTGATTGGATGATGCCATCTGTGCAATTCTTCACTCAGGATTTCAATCTGGCATCTCTGCAAGGTGAGACAATTTTCTTGCTTTTCCTTAGGTTGGCCGTAACTTTTGAAAAATGAAACCTTTTTTTGCTGCAATGCACCAAATGCATAACTTTATTCAAACCTAAAAAAAGTAGAACTAACATGTTTGTCTTGGTATTTGTTTATGATGCTATAACTGTGGGGTTAATGAGGTAATAGATTGACATTTACCTGTGTTAGTCTAAAACATATAAAAAAATCCTTCAATATTTATGACCCAGAGAGAGGCTAGTATATACTTCTCTGCTGCCTGAAGCTGCCTTAGAACGTAAGCAGAAAGTATTTCAAGGCTACTGCAATTTCATCTGTCTCAAATGAGGCTCTTCCCTCAACTTTGGGGTGAGGGGAACATTAAGGTCATGTGATAATCTTCAGAAGAACAGTCCATACCTCTGAGGAAATCGGAACCTTGATCCAATTCATACAGTCATTAGCTGGCAATCCTGAGTGGGTGGACTTTCACTACAGATAAAATTGATGGGATATGATTTTATATGCATAGAGGTAGCCCTACACACGCGAACACATACAGTATCCCAAAAGATTCACTGCTAAACAAAATAGGACATGCATTCAGAGCTTATTTATCTGCAGGGCTCATAGGAATTGTGTGTGTGTGTGTGTGTGTGTGTGTGTGTGTGTGTGTGTGTGAAAATACCTCATGTTACCAAAACATGTCTGCGTTCAGAGGGAGGTGTGTGCCCCTCTTAGAAATGTATCGGGGGGGACAGTTATTATCCAGGAGTATCTTATAGCTTTTAGGGACACAGGTGGCCAGATGTGAAACCCTGTTCGTTAAGTTGGCTGCAGGGAATCAGTTGGCACTGTTTCTATTGTATCAGCTTCCCAGCTGTATAGAGAAGAGCAACAAAGATGACTAGTGGATTGGAAGTTAAAACTTATGAAGAACGGTTGCAGGAACTGGGTATGTCTAGTCTAATGAAAAGAAGGGCTTGATAGCAGTGTTTCAATATCTAAGCCACAAAAAAAGAGGGGAGTCAAAATATGTTCTCCAAAGCACCTGAAGGCAGGACAAGAAACAATGGGTGGAAACTAATCAAGAAAAGAAGCAACCTAGAACTAAGGAGAATCTTTGTGATAGTTAAAACAATTGATCAGTGGAATGACTTGCCCCCAGAAGTTGTGGGTTAACACTGGAGATTTTCAAGAAGAGATTGGAGAAGCATTTGTCTGAAATGGTATTAGGGCAGGGGGTTGGACTAAAAGATGTCCAACCTCCCAGTCTCATAATCTCCCTGCCTGAGCTTCTCAGCCCTGACTCAGGGTTGGCCTAGGAATTCTCCAGGCTTATGGGTCCATTATGCTCTTATGGGAGCTGAATGACATGAGATCATTCCTTTCTGATTAAAGCTCTAATCTGCTCTAATTTTCAAAACTGCTTGTTTGCTGCCTTGTATACCCACCAGGGACTTTGTGACACAATGAAGTGCAGAGGTTTGATGTGAGCTACAGCTTCAGGGTGGGGCTAGAGTTTCATAAAAATCAGAGCTGGAGAGCCTTTCCATGGTTGGGAGGGCTGGGTTGAAGATTAGAAAAAAAGGAAAAGAAAGAAAGAAAGAAAGAAAGAAAGAAAGAAAGAAAGAAAGAAAGAAAGAAAGAAAGAAAGAAAGAAAGAAAGAAGTGCTAGGAATGATACAAAGCAAAGGAGGAATGTTACATACAGTACATATTGGCAAGGATCTGGATTTTTAAATATTTTTTTAGAGTTTGGAATAAGAATATAGAGCTTTCCTTTTTCATGTAATGTTGTTAAACTTATTTCAGGGTTTATAGGATTTATGTTATAGTATTTATGTTTCTTGTCTCAAAATGGTGGGAAGCCATTGATAATTGAGGATAATCAGAAGATGTATGGGTACACAGAAATGTGTTTCAGGACTTGGCCCCTCACTCTTTTTCAAGATCATTGTTGGAAAAAAGTTTTTTTTTTTAATATTCTCCTCCTCTTCACTTCCCCAAGTCTTACAAAGCTCTCCCTACATCTGCCATCTGCAATTTTTAAAATGTTTCCCATAATTAAGAGACATATTTAGCATGTGGCTCAGGGCAAATACTAATAGCAAGGTTTTCTGCTTATTTCAGCACTGTAGCTTAATCTTCCAGATTTTTATTGCAAGGTTCACATGATTTAATCATTTCTCTTTTAGCTATAATAGATCTACGTAACCTGTAGCATATGGTGCAATGATTTGTCTCTCGTTTACCATGCGACATAGCCTCCAAAACCAATGAGCCTTTCACATTCATGGAAAGACTTAGATCTCAGCTCTCAAGGACAATGCCACAGCCAAAAAGAGAGGAAGCTACACATTTACTGCATTTGGATGAACAAAGCATTCTAACTTTTAATATCTATTTTTTCCTGAAAACAATTTTCAAAAACATTTTAACTTGAAAGTAGCTGACTATTGTATGAAAATGTTGTCTTATTTGATTAAATGGTTCTTTTGTTCCTGTGTTAACCCTAAGACTTTCAGTTTATGGTATGTTTCAGAAGAAAATAGACAAATCTATTAATCTGAATAGCAAGAGCACTTAGATTTATATACCGCTTTACAGTGCTTTACAGCCCCCTCTAAGCAGTTTATGGAGTCAGCCTATTGCCCCCAACAATATGGGTCCCCATTTTACCGACCTCAGAAGGATGGACAGATGAGTCAACCTTGAGTCAGTGAGGATCGAACCCCTGGCAGTCAGCAGAATTAGCTTCCAATGCAGCATTGTAACCACTGTGCCACCATGGCTTTTAAGCAGGTTTGGTTATACCCTTTCTTCATTCAACAGTTAAAAATATGTTTTCAGAAAAGTAGTTTTCTAGATGGAAATATACATTTGAGTTATAGATCTTGTATGTAAACAATTTCAATGAACAATACAAACACTCTGCAGATAATAATTTATACAGTCATTCCTTCCTACAATTTAATATTAAAATAGTCATTTGATTCTAGGAACCATCCTATCTGAATTTTTTAGATACTGTACATTTATCGTTTTGCCAACATATTTTTCAAGTGTATTCTAAAGAAGTAAAGTTTCCCATGACTTTGTCTTAACCTATGATAATGATGTGGCTATGCCATGCTGTCTTCTTGGTAATAATATCAAAGTAATTTGCCACTGCTTTCTTCCATAATACTTGCTTTTACTTCCCTGTTTATTAGAATTGTTCCGATTGTTTCATAACCAGGATCTAAGCAAGTCATAATTGGTTTATTGTTTTCAAGGTCAGGTATTATCTCTGTGTATTTCCCATCAGTTCATCAGTTTATTGGTTTCCTACCTTCAAAATTCCCTTTATAAATAATCAAAATTGGATCATCATGGACTTTTGCAAAGTCCATAAACAGCACACTTAGTGACCATATTAACTAAGACAGGGATAGGCAACCTCGGCTCTTTTATGACTCATGGACTTCAACTCCCAGAATTCCTGAGCCAGCCATGCAGAGGAGAAATGGAGAGGTTTCCATACTGAGCCATGCTGGCTCAGGAATTCTGGGAGTTGAAGTCCATGAGTCATAAAAGAGCCAAGGTTGCCTAACCCTGAACTAAGAGGAATAGTCAATTCTACATGTCAAGCTGCTGGAGAGATACGGTTGCTGTATTTTATTTCATTAGAATTTGGTATCCACCAAATCAGCAGATCTTTTCACAGATCTTCTCACATCTATGCACAGTCACTCATGTACTCGTGACCTCCCAGTTAGACTACTGCAACGCTCTCTACATGGGGCTGCCCTTGAGGACCACTCGGAGGCTTCAGCTGGTGCAGAATGTGGCCGCGTGAGTTGTGATGGGAGTCTCCCGATACTCCCGTGTAACACCTCTTCTCCGCAAGCTGCATTGGCTTCCAGTTGCCCTCCAGGTGAGATTCAAGGTGCTGGTGATGACCTATAAAGCCCTAAATGGCTTGGGTCCGGACTAATTAAGGGAACACCTGCTGCCGGCATCAACTTCCCATCGTCCTGTGCGCTCCCATAGGGAGGGCCTCCTTAGGGTGCCGCCGGTCAGGGAATGCCGGTGGGTGATCCCCAGAGGGAGGGCATTCTCTGTGGGCGCGCCTGCCCTTTGGAATGATTTACCTGTGGAACTCCGGACTGCCCCCGACCTGCGGTCATTTCGCCAGGACCTGAAAACCTGGCTTTTGGATCTATCTGGACTGGACTGAGGGGGTTTTTAGTTTTAAGTTTTAACATTGTTTTATTGTTGGGCTATTATTAATTTAATTCTTTTTAATTCTATTTTTATCTTAATTTATATTATCTTTTAAATATTGACCTGTAAACCTCCCTGAGTCCTTCAGGAATAGGGCGGTATAGAAAACTAATTAAATAAATAAAATAAAAATAAATCTTCTCAAGTTTGATAATAAGGCAGAGGGGTTCCTTGGTTAACCAGATAAACATAAAGCAAGACCTTTACTTTCCTTGTCATCTAGCTTTGGTTTAATTTCATGAATATTTGTTCAAATTTGTCCTCTAAAGTACATTTTCAAAGTATTAATGATAATTTTAAGTAGATTTAAATCTTTCATGGTGCCGGATTTTTCTTCTTTTCATGGACTTCAGTCACAGAGAGGCCTGATAAGGATCAGAACTGCCTTGTGCACGTGGATTTATTTTTTTTCTCTCGTACTGTAGTGCCATGTTGTTGATTTTGCAGTTTCATCCTGGAGCAACTGAATAGCAGTGGACAGGTGAAATAATCAATTTATCCCCTTCCTCAGGAAACACGAGGTGATACTTAATCAAGCTCTCTAGGGCTGCCAGTTTTAAAAAGATAAACAATACGGTGTCTGAAATAAAATCCTGCATTTCAGGTAGCTTGTTGTTTGACCATAAAGCCAGAGCATGATGCATGCTAATTCAACCTTCCTCAACCCAGCTGTTCCAGTCACGTTGTGAACCACAGTTCCCAGAATTCTCATCAAACTTTGGTCATGCTGTGAGGAACTGAAAACTCGCATCCCCAAAATGTTTAATCAAGACTGCCTTAGTCTTGTTAAACAATGCAAGTCGGGTAAGAGATCTCTCAGCCTGAGCTC
Source organism: Vipera ursinii (assembly GCF_947247035.1). Taxonomy (NCBI): domain Eukaryota; kingdom Metazoa; phylum Chordata; class Lepidosauria; order Squamata; family Viperidae; genus Vipera; species Vipera ursinii. The sequence continues at coordinate 274,702,427 of NC_139512.1, read as the reverse complement.
AGAATAGAGTTGTTTGATTCCTTCCATGCATACTGTTCTATATACACCCAGTATCACTACTCGTTCTCAAGTTGGCCAACTGAATGATATCAAAATGAGAGCAAAACATGGCTCCAGCAGCTTCATTTGAGAGGCAGATGTCATAAAATGTCTTTCTCATTCATACAGAATAAATAGTCCACAAGCTATTCCAGAGAGCTATTTACTTCACATATAGACAAGAGCAGCAGGTCAGGTGTTGTCTCAGCCACCCAAAGTAGTTGTTGCACTGTGCCGAATGGTGTCACCAAACAAAAGATTGACACCAAATTTCATTTGGGCTAGTAGTTTTTTTTTCCCAAACAAAAAAGCTTCTTGTGATCATTAAGAGACAATGGAAAATAATTCAGTATACCTAGTTTCCTAACTATTAGAATTTTTGCTTTCTGCTAAGAAATTGTTGACAAAGCAAAACCTATGAGTTCTTATGTATCTAGGACATGGCAATGATAAAAGATGGAGTATAATACTTACTACTACCTGCAGTCTCTCTTTCTCTATTTGAGAAGATTGATAAGGTACTATAGTGAATTAAGAGATTAGCTTCAGTCTTTTAACTCTTATCTAAATTCATGAGGTGAAGCTTTATTGGTATCTGATGCAATGACTTTCAAAAGGAATGTTATCATTACAGTACAAAATGCCAAAAAAAAGTTATAGGATTTAAGCCAGTTGAAATTGATTTGCTTAATATAATGCACTAATAAGTAAGGTTAAAAACTATCATTCTAGGTATCACGGTAGAACATCACATTTCCCAGGATATTAGCTTATAGAAGATGTATTCTATAAATCAATGATTGCTGAATAGAATTAAACTCTTTTAATTCTATGGCATTATTTATAGTGACTCTTTCGTGTACTGAGACAACCTTTTATTTCTTGGGAAATCTTTTCAGTTTATTATTTTATTTCTTTATTTTTATTTTGGATAATTTCATCTTGTCAACTTGTAGTGTATGCCTTTAAAGCATACACGGAAATGTCAGCACAGCAGGGGGCTGGATAGCTCCAGGCTATCCAGCCCCCTGCTTTGGCGGGAAAGCCTGAATAGAGCTAGTCGTTGACAGCCCCAGGGCATGGTCAGCTCTGGCGGGAAGCCAGGGTTTAAATCCATTGGCCACCTGCACTGGTGGGAAGCCCAGGTTTGAATCTATTGGTCACCATTCACCTGGGCAGGTATAAAGAGACGCCAGGTAACCCCTTTGCCCCAGCTTCATTTCTGACTCAATAAAGAAATACTACCCAGCTCAAGTGTCCGCCTCTCCGTACAACCACGCGACATTGCACAACTCAAATGAGTATTTAAAACAAACCAAATGAAATTGAAATTATACTTAATTACATGTGGTATAAAATGATGGCTATGATACAGGCTTAAAGCTGAAAACTCTGAAAACCAGAAGCTCTAAACAGCTTGGACTATTAAAATGTTCATCTAGTGCCAAAAGTCATCATTCTTCGTATCTGAAAAGTATATTCAGATGTTGCAGTGCCGCTACCTGAAAACCTCTCATCTGGTCCTCCAGAGACTGACTCCCTCCAAACTCCTAATTTTTCAAAGCAGTCGTGGCTGCAGTAGCCATTACGAGAGTATCTGACTCAGATGCCCTTTGATCAGATTGATTTATTTTCCAAGGAAGGAAGGAAAGACTTAAACCTCTACTAGCCTTTATGCTATGTGAGCAGGAGGAAGCTTTGTTGAAATTACTTCAGTGCTTTTTTGTTTTTGACATTTTAATTGCCAGGTAGACAGCACAAGTTATAAGAGCCCCATTTCTCTCTCTCAGAAAGTATGGTAGTTTCTAAAACAGGGGTCCCCTCCCTCCAGTCCATGACCCAGTGCCGGGATGCAGCCTGTTTGGAACCAGGCCATGGAAGCGGTGGGCAAGTGTATGTAATGCTGCATTTGTGAAAGTGGTGCACTCATGACACCATCCCCTCTCCCCCTTTGTGCCACCTCTGCTGCCTCTGCTGGTCTCCAAAGGTTGGAGATGGCTGCTCTAAAAAAATAGGTGGTGGCAACTGAAACTACCATACAGCTAAATGAGAGGCAGGGCCAAGAAGTGAAGATCAAAAGGGCGTCTAAGAGAAGAGATCTGAGAACCCAGCCTTAACTGTTCTTCTACATGGGTACTGATCCATTTTTTTCCCCAGTCATGTCTAATTCTCAAAGACTGTCTGGACAAGTCTCTGCAGTTTTCTTGGCAAGGTTTCTCGGGAGTGGTTTGCCATTGCCTCCTTCCTTGAGCTGAGAGAAGGTGATTGGCCCAAGATCATCCTTGTCTAAGGCAAGACTAGAACTCACAGTCACCTGGTTTCTAGCCTGATTCCTTGTTACCTCTTGTTCTCAAAGCAGATCTCCAAGGTCCAAGACAGACTGCCTGAGTTTTCTTTTATACATGGCTTTTTTTGCATACAAAGCAGATGGATATCCTATTCTGTCTCTCCATCTGGCAGTGAGTTCTGATGGGGACTATCCCTTCTTACTCTCAGAACCATTATAACATTACTGCCTTATATTATGAAGCATTAAAACAAGTACTATAACATTAGAGCATTACTTTCTAGAAGGGCTAATTTGACCAATTTTGGTCAAAAAAGATGTTGAGACTTTGGAAAAAGTTCAGAGAAGAGCAACTAAGATGATCAAGAGCCTGGAGATTAAAACATATGAAGAACAGCTGCAGGAACTGGGTTTGGCTAATCTAAAGAAAAGAAGAAACAGGGGTGACATGATAGAAGTATTCCACTATTTGAGGGGCTGCCACAAAGATGAGGGGTCAAACTATTCTCCAAAGCACCAGAGGGCAGGACAAGAAACAATGGTTAGAAACTGATCAAAGAGAGAAGCAACCTGGAATTAAGGAGAAACTTCCTAACAGTAAGGACAATTAACCAGTGAAACAGTTTGCCTTCAGAAATCGTGGGCACTCCAACATTGGAGATTTTAAGAAGAGACTACACAGTCACTTGTCTGAAATGGTGTAGGTTCTCCTGCTTGAGCAGGGGGCTGGACTAGGACCTCTAAGGTCCTATTCTATTCTATTCTATTCTATTCTATTCTATTCTATTCTATTCTATTCTATTCTATTCTATTCTATTCTATTCTATTCTATTCTATTCTATTCTATTCTATTCTATTCTATTTTATTCTATTCTATTTTAGTCTAGTCTAGTCTAGTCTAGTCTATTCATTTTGTTTTGATTTCTACATTGCATTATTGAGGCCTATATGTTGGCATTAAATGAGCAGACCAGAGTCAAAATGGACATGCCAATATTTTCTCTCTTTCATCCATATATTCCTTCTCTCTCTTCCCTACAACCTCTAACAGTAACACATACATACCAGCTGTAATACAATTGTTCCCAACTGCTACCTGTTGATCCTGTAATGAACCCATTGTATTATTGGGAACCCTGCCAAAATACGTTTAATGGTCACATGGAAACTTATCTCCCTATTCAGATAAATATGAGCAGAATCATCCTTTCACATCTACAGTTTCAGCCCTGAAAATGAGAAAGGAGATATGAAATGCTGGAGACAAAACATTGCACTTGACTAGGGCTCTGGTCTATTGAGGGCAATAGAGGAGACAAAGAAGATAATCTGCAAGGACTAGAAAAAAATTCCTTTTATGTAATTTTATTAATTTTAAAAATATGATTTAAAATACTAGTGCAAACTGAGAAAAAGGTAAAAAAATTGAATCGTGCATAGAAACAAGGACAGAGAAAAAGTGGTAGAAAAAACAAAGAGAAAAAAGATGTAAAAATTACTTCATTTTCATTAAGAAAAGTGCAACTCTGTAATACAGTATTTCAAAGAAGCATCCCTTCTTCCCATATCTCATTTTATCTCTATAAATAATTATAATCTCACTTTTTAATCTTAATCAGCAAAATTCCAGAGCTACCAGAAATAATAAGACATATATATTTTCCTTAAATCTGATAAATTGGTTTCATAATACTTTACTTTTAACACAGTAACATCATTTTTTTCTAAAAATACAACAAAAAGCTACTTCTCCATTTTATCTCTTCCCTATAAACAAATCTTGAAAACCTCGTAATTCAAGAAATATCCATTAAAAGCTACCACAAAGAGCAACATATTAAAACCATAATCTTTAGACTCTATAGGTAGTGCCCAACAAGTTAATTTTTAATCATTTTCTCTTTGTCTCTTCCTAGAAACCCCTTCACAAGTTTAACACATACCAGAAATAACATCTATATTTTTTTAAAAAAAATCTCTTTTTCCCATACATACAAGCAAAATTTTAAAGTCCCATCATGCAGTCATCATTAAGAATAACACATTAAGAGCTAGTAGAAAGAACATAATATATATCTTTTAATCTTGGTTGAATAAGCCAACTTTATATTTCTTCTTTTTGCTTTTAAAAATCTTGATGTTTATTTCCTTTAAATAGTGTTTTGAGTGCTTATTTTTCTTTGTGGTTTCTCAGAAAATTCTTCATGTATATAGCAGATTTCTTCTCTTAGTCCAAATTAAGAAAGTTGTCCAAGTCATTTAGATTCAAACACTTTGTATATTTTAATAAAAATAATTTAAAACCCAAAAGAATGATTCTTCTAATTAGGTTCAAAATCTTGCTTCCAATCTGGCTGGCCCCCTTGTTATGTAAAATTGGAAATTTATGTTCCAATTGCCCTTTCCTCTTTATTTCAGAGGAATTTTTTTTAAAAAGAAACAAACTTAAATTTACATGAAACTTCTTTCACTAAGGATTGAAGGAGAATTACCCAGTGTAAAGAAAATTTGTCATTCTGAATGGTCTCAGTTTCCAAAAAACAGCTAATAAGCTATTTTGAGAAGGGATTAAGAGAGGAAATTGGCAAACCCAGTGTGTCCTTTGAAAGCTCCAAAGCATAATTTGGGCAAAGCTGACTCTTCCTCCACTCCTGGAAATCAAAAAACCACTGGAGATCACTCTTTTACAGTATCCTCATGGAGACCATCTTTGTGGAGCATGATTGATTGATTGATTGATTGATTGATTGATTGTACAATCCCAGGTCTTCCCCTTTCTCCAGGGAGGAATTTTGAGACTCTGAATCATTTGCTGTTTCCTTATTACTTCATCGTCATCAGCTCTATAGAAAGTTGATTTTATTTATTTATTTTTATTTTATTTATTTTTATTACATTTATATCCCGCCCTTCTCCGAAGACTCAGGGCGGCTTACAAGCTTAGCAGTAGCCTTCATTCTATGTATATGCCTGCTTGTTAGGGCTTTCACACACACCCCAAGCGGCATTATTACAAAGTCAGCTTAATTGCCCCCAACAATCTGGGTCCTCATTTTACCTACCTCGGAAGGATGGAAGGCTGAGTCAACCTTGAGCCTGGTGGGATGCGAACCTGCACTAATTGCAGGCAGCTGGTGTTACTTAAGGAGGCATCAGCCCACTGCTCCACCAAGGTCCACCAAGGTCCACCAAAGGTAAAAAAGTTACCTTTTTCTTATATTCCTCAATGCATAGCTATTATTTCCTATTTTTACACCATCCAGAATCACTGTTGTGAGATGGGCAGCGTTATAAATTGTTTAAATGAATAAATATTGTACCTTGTACTCTTGTATTGCTTTATTATCTCTTTGACCCAATGCATGCCACCTTGATTCAATTTGATTATGGGTCTTGTTAAATGAATTCAACAGTAGCAGTTGTATTTTAAAAATTAATAGACTTTTTGTGACCTTAGTTTGTATTGATTATACCTCCAAGAAATGCATTCCATTACTTTGTTTCTCCTGAAGGTAAAATATATCTTTGCATAGTTTTAACCCATCATAATGAGGTATTCAGATAAAGATGTGTTGGTCACCATGAAACAACTCATTGTTTACAAAATGGAGAAAGACAGAGAGAGAGAGAGAGGGAGAGAGAAAGAGGGAGGGATGGAGAGAGAGAGAGAGAAGTAAAAGCATGAATTTGGAATCATTTATAACTTAAACTTGTCTTTAAAAACTTGAAATGAACCTGAATGTTCGGCTGTCTGGTTTTGTATTTACTTATTTTCTCTCTGACTCATGCTATTCTATTAATTGAGAGACAGTTTTTTTTTAACTTTAAGCTACCCTCTTTCATTGACCAACTTTTTCTTCTATTTAAGAGTTGTATTGGAGAAGATGAAGAAGATGGATTGAATATATTCAGAATAAATATGAGACTAAAAAGTTTCATTTAGCATTTGAATAAGTAGTGGTTTTATATGACATATTATTAGTTATTTGTTATTTGTTAGTAATATAGTTATGACTATGGAGAGTTAAAGTGCGATAGAATTTAATGTTTAATTTTTGTTGTTAGCATATTTTAGCTTAAGTTTGTGAGTTTATACCCTATATTCAGCTCTGGGAAGTCGGGGGGGGGGAAGGGGAGGGGAGGGAGGGAGTGAGTTTTTTCTTTTTCTATTTTAAAAAATGTACTGTAAAACTTTTCAATAAAAAAAGAGTTGTATTAATATAATATTTACCTCCCTTCTCATTTAAAGAATAGTAAAGGTGAATAATTACTAATTATGAAAAATGGCCTTTTATTACATGCAGAGCTTTACTAGGCAGGGTTATCTTTTTTTTTCTTTGTTTATAGCAAAACCAGAAAAGAAATGCAGTACAAAACTGGGGCTCTTGATCTGTTGTTTGCTCAAAGATGTCTCTGTTTTCTAATAGCAGGTGAATAATTACAGTGCTTTAGCGCCGTCTTGTGTTGATCTCTAGAAATGCAGATAAAAAGAACTCGCTGCCTGTACTTCTTCCTGCTCTAGGCAGGATGAAAAGACAGCATGCCTCAAAGTCTTTGTTGTACTTATTAATGCTGAAGTTCCGATAAGAGTTTCATTTCTTTTCTCTCTCTCTCCTATATCAGAAATATAGAAGCATTCTGAAATAACGTTGCCTAATTTTCTGTGCACTGACTGCTTATATTTCTCCCATGCTGAATGGCAAAAACTTCTCAGGATTTTAGATAAAGCATGTATCACCCTAGTCCAGCAGCTCTCAACCTTTTCTATACCCTGCAACCAGTGGTGGGATTCAGATGACCTATAAAGCCCTAAATGGCTTGGGTCCGGGTTATCTGAGGGAACACCTGCTGCCGGCATCAAGCTCCCTTCGTCCAGTGCGCTCCCACAGGGAGGGTCTTCTCAGGGTACCGCCGGTAAGAGACTGCCGGCGGACAACACCCAGGGATAGGGCCTTCTCAGTGGTTGCACCTGCCCTTTGGAACCAGCTGCCAGTGGAGCTTAGGACCGCCCCCGACCTCCGTTTGTTCCGCCGGGACCTGAAGACCTGGCTATTCGAGCTCTCTGGCCCAGGCTGAGAATTTTAATTTTAATTTTAATTTTAATTTTAACTGGGGTTTTATTTGTTCAGGGACGGATATAATTTTTTTAAATCTGTTTTTAACTTTTGTATTTTTTGTTTGTAATCACCCTGTTTTAACCACCCTGTAAACCGCCCTGAGTCCTTCGGGAAAGGGCAGTATATAAATATAATAAAATAAATAAAAATAAAATAAATATGTGAACAACTGGTTCTCTGTGTGGATGCCCCTTCCGGAAGTCCATTCTGGGCCTGTGCAACAAAAAAATTAGCTCCTGGTTCTGCCGAAGTGGTGCGAACTGGCTGAATCCCACCACTGCCTGCAACCATAGTACGCTTTTGATATATTCTCGCACCTCTTACAAAGGTTCGAAAGAACGGCAATGAATTATGCATAAACACTATAATTTTGAGAACCCCAGTTTTCGCACCCCTTGGAATATCGTCTCGCATCCCCCGGTTGGGAACCCCTGTCCTAGTCAGACCTGATCACATCAGGAGCGGGTGGTTCAATTTTAGCCATGTAAATCACCACAAAGCCCTACTTGTTCAACTGAGAAAGGAAATAATGAAACCTCCACCTGCCAGAAGCAGTCATGACATTAAATACCACTCAGCATTCACTACACTTTCAGCAGGCAAGTAGTCAATAGTTTTGCTACACAAAGGAGACAGAGAATAGATAAAAATGCTTCATGGATAAATGTTTAGAGAAAGAGTTACACCATAATTACATGGGAACAAAGCCATAGCAGTACATACAGTGCCTCAACTCCTTCAAAATACACAGAATTGAAATCATATACTGTTGCAAGGATTTTATGTGTCTTTTAAATAAAAGATCTTTGATCCCCTCTTTGGATGAATGACTAACCAAACTGTGGGAGAATGCATCGATGTGTTGGATAATTTCATATTTAAAAAGTGAATCTGATGTAGAATTCTATTATATTTGTAAACAATTTCAGACTATAATTTTATACAGGGAGTTGTGTCACATTCCAAATCTATATGTAATTTACAATATTTTCTTAATGTTTATTATCTTTAGCTTTTTCATTTTTTAAACATGATTTGAATTGGGTTTTAAAGTTTAATAGATAGTATTCCTATGAACTTTCCAATTTGTTGATTATCCACCCATGTTTTACTGTTTATAACTAGGTTTTTATCTCTATTATCCATTTTTAAATTCTTTTACACTTCGATTTATATTTGTATTGTCTATTTCCTTTAAAATATGTAGTAATAATAATAATAATAATAATAATAATAACACAGTGTGAAGATTCCTTTCTCTCATACAGGAAGCTATACAACCGGTCCTATAACCAGTTTGCACCGCTTTGGCAGAACCAGTAGCAAATATTTTGTTGCCCAGGCCCAGAATGGATTTCCGGAAGCGGCATCCACACAGAGAACTGGTTGTTCACATATTTGAATCCCACCACTGCATATTTCCCATATTTATTTAATTTTATTTAATTTATATATTTAATTTATATACCACCCATTGAACAATTCTGGCAGCTAGAAGAACAAGCACAGGGATTTGTAAAAATTGGAAATAGAATGGGAAGCAATTGTTAAACAAAAATGATGTCAAGCATCAAAGAAATGTTATTCTGCTTCAGCCATTGTTTCTTAGCTTGCCTACAGATGCAGGGAGAGGGGGGATATTTGGAGTTTTTAACCCACCTGCTAACGGTCCACCCTGGGAACCAAGGTCATTGGAGAACCATTTGGCTGGGAACTGAAGAATTTTCCCATAACAAATGTATGACACTTAATTGGGGAATGTGACCTGCACTATCAGAGGGGAAGGGAGATTCTGCACTTTTAATTTACTGTTCTGGCACCATTTTCACCAGAGCTGGTTTTCTATTCATCAGTGCCAATATGCTGTACTCAATAAAGTTTTTGCATTAGAGATTAGAATGTCTCAGCTGTGTTTACTTCGTTGGGATCATCAGTCAGAATCTTGACAAATGACTTCTTTCCAGTAGGGATGGATAAATATTTCCTTTCCTTAGAAGAAATTGCACATGAGAGAATAATAAGACTGATTAATCCATTGAAGTACAGGACTTTGGATGTGTAATTATTAGAAGCTTGGCTTTGAATTCTTGTACTACATTTGCATTTTCCCCCCCCTAAATAATTCCTCTTTTTCAACAGCTATAAAGCAGCCAGACATAACAAACAGCCCTTTGCATTCTAGGAAATACATAGCTGCACTAGATGATCTGGTCACAGCTGATTGCAAATATTTTCTTCGGCTCAATGGTGGTGTTGACGATCAAAAATAGAAGTTTAGTTTGCTAGTGTGATCTCATCAGGCATAGTTCATAGACATGGTTACTTGGAAATTCTGCTTGTGGCTCATACATTTGCGTGTTTGATTCAGTCATCTCAAGAGGGTCAGGTGATACTTTCTGCTATTAAAATAACCAATTCAGCTCCAGTCTTCTGGAACCAAGTTCCATTCAGCTGGAATATGAATAAATCAAAACTGACATTTATGACAAAAAGACATTTTCTTTTCTTGAGGTCTTTGTGAAGGCGGCTGAATTAGTAATTCTTTATTTATTCATTTATTCATATTATTGTTGTTTAAATATAAACGCTAATTATTGTCTTCAATGTTAAATATTTAGCTTGCCAAAGCTTTCTGTTTTAGTTGTGATCTTAAATGGAACTGTGCTAACCTATTGCATTAATCTATTTGTTATATTTTATTATTTTGTAATGTGCCTAGTTGCAGCGCTGAGCAATTAGCCTTACATATATAAGAAACTAAGAATCTGAGGTTTTAAAAACTGCTGGAGAAAATGAAACTGGCAACAATAATTTCATTACTTGCTTAAAAGAATACCCTGGACAATGATCTTTATTTCGAGAAAATTCCTGGGAATTAACCCAGAGGTAGCATATCCAAACAGCCTTTCAACTTTCAGTTCCCAGGCCTAGGGTTAACATATTTGTGGACCTCCTGTCGTGTTTTATTGTTATGATTGCGACTGTTTATAGTCTGAACTGTCCATTTTGGTGTTTTTTTTTTACTTTTTAACTCTTTTAACTGCTTATTTAAATTTTATAACCTGCCAAGAGACTACTGGAGTGGGCGATCATATTAAATTTAAATAATAAATACATGTACTTCAGAATTTAAATTAGATTTGGCCAGTTAAAACATAGTGCTAAGGGAATAATCATAGCTGAGTGACAGCATACAGAAAGTTGCAATTTAAATTTGAATAGAGTTATTGCCATTTAGAAGAAAGAGTGTTAAGATTAATTTTGCTTAATTTATTATCCTGTCCAAATCACTAGATTTCCGGGTGGTATAGCCCTGCACTTGATAAATGAGCATATCTGCACAAGGCAGCTTTGTAGGTTTCTGTACATCTGTGGAGACCCTAAGAATCTCTTGTTGGTAGAACTCCACACTGCAGCCCTTCACTAATCTGAGATGGGATGATTGCTAGTCATGCACCCTTTAAAATACAAAACAATTATGTCCTCTAGAGGGAGAGGCTTTACCAAGACAGTAAAATGAATAATAGAATAATAGAGTTGGAAGGGACCTTGGAGGTCATCTAGTCCAACCCCCTGCTCAGGCAGGAAACTCTATACCATTTCAGATAAACGGCTGTCCAGTCTCTTCTTAAAAATTTCCAGTGTTGGAGCATTCACCACTTCTGGAGGCAGGTTGTTCCACTGGTTAATTGTTCTAACTGCCAAGAAGTTTCTCCTTAGTTCTAGGTTGGTTCTCTCCTTGATTAGTTTCCATCTGTTGCTTTTTGTCCTGCCTTCGGGCCCTTTGGAGAATACCTTGACTCCCTCCTCTTTGTGGCTACCCCTGAGATATTGGGACGCTGCTATCATGCCACTCCTCATCCTTTTTTCCATCAAATGGGGCCCTTGGATATTTTTATCTTTTACCTTTTACAGAAGGTAATTTAGATTAGAATACAAAGCATGAAGATATTGTGGAGATCTCCTTCACCTTAATTAAAAACAAATAAAAATGTGAGTCTGGTAAAATCTACTTCCTTCACATTCTGAGTGCCTCTTTGCTCTATGGCCAAGCATGTTTCAATAAGAATTAGAATTAGAATTTATTAAATTTATATGCCGCCCTTCTCCCTAAGGACTCAGGGTGGCTCACAACAATAAAAAGTAAAAAAAAAATAAAATACAAAATTTAAAAAAGAATTAAATCATAAATGTAATAAATACATAACAATTAACCCAATAAAATCTAATTTAAAACTATAGTCAGTCCAGACTCGATTGTTGGAACAGCCATGTCTTCAGGTCACAGCGGAAGGACTGAATGTCAGGGGCCATCAGTAGCTCCGGAGGCAACTCATTCCAGAGGGTTGGCGCGCCCACAGAGAAGGCTCTCCCCCTGGGGTCGCCAGCCGGCATTGCTTAGACGACGGAACCCTGAGGAGGCCGACTCTGTGGGAGTGAACTGGGCGATGGGAGGTTGACAATGGCAGCAGGTGGTCTCGCAAGTACCCTGGGCCTAAGCCATGTACGGCTTTAAAGGTAATTACCAGCACCTTGAATTGCACCCGGAGGGCAAACGGAAGCCAATGCAGCTCGCGCAGGAGTGATGTAACATGGGACTATTGAGAAACTCCCATAAGCACCCACGCGGCCGCATTCTGCACCAGCTGAAGCCTACGGGTGCACCTCAAGGGCAGCCCCATGTAGAGAGCATTGCAGTAATCCAGGCGAGAAGTGACAAGGGCGTGGGTGACCATGCATAGGGCATAGGTCCAAAAAGGGGCGCAACTGGGGCACCAGGCGAACCTATGCGAAGGCCCCCCTGGTCTCAGCAGTTAGATGATCCTCCAAGTTAAGCCGTAAATCCAGGAAGACACCCATGTTGCAGGCCCTTTCTGAGGGGGGCAATACCTCCCCCCCATCAGAAGAGATGGAAGATGTTGGACAATATGAGATGCCGGTATCCACAGCCACTCCATCTTGGAGGGGTTCAGCCTGAGCCTGTTCTTTCCCATCTAGACCCACACCGCCTCCAGGCACTGGGACATCATGTCTAGGGCATCACTGGGTTGGCTCAGGGTGGAGATGAACAACTGGATATCATCGGCATATTGGTGATACCTCACCCCAAAGCCACGGATGATCTCACCCAGCGGCTTCATATAGATGTTAAACAGGAGGGGGGAGAGAACTGACCCCTGAGGCACCGCACAAGTGAGGGGCCTTGGGGTAGATCTCTGCCCCCCTGCCAATACAAACTGCAAGCGGCCCAAGAGGTAGGAGAACCACCATAGAACAGTGCCTCCCACTCCTAACCCCGTGAGCTGTTGCAGCAGGATACCATGGTCCATGGTATCAAAAGCCGCTGAGAGGTCAAGTATGAGCAGGACAGAGGAACAACCCCTGTCCCGGGCCCGCCAGAGATCATCTACCAGTGCGACCAATGCCATTTCAATGCTGTAACCAGGTCTGAAACCAAACTGGTGTGGGTCCAGATAGTCCGCTTCATCCAAGAATTGTGGGAGCTGATGTGCCACAACACTCTCAACAACCTTCACTACAAACTGAAGGTTGGAGGCAGGATGATAGTTATTCAAGGAGGCTGGGTCCAGGGCAGGCTTCTTGAGAAGGGGCCTCACCACCACCTCTTTTAAGGTGGAGGGGAAGACACCTTCCATCAATGAAGCATTGACAACTGCCTGGAGCCAGCCCCCTGTCACCTCCCCGGCAGCCGAAACCAGCCAGGAGGGACATGGGTCCAATAGACAAGTTGTAGCGCTCAGTCTACGCATAATCCTGTCCACATCATCCAAGGAAACAGGGTCAAACTCACCCCAAATGGTCTAACCAAGACCAGTCCTCTCCACTCTGCCGGATTCCACCCAGTCGGAGTCCAAACCAGTCCAGATCTGAGCGATTTTGTTCTGCAGATACTGTACAAATTCCTCAGCCCTACCCTGTAAGGGGTCATCCCTCGGTCGCTGATTAAGCAGTGAGCGGGTCACTCTAAACAGGGCGGCTGGGCGTTTATCTGCGAACGCAATGAGAGCAGAAAAGTAAGCACGCTTTGCCCTTCCATTGCCACTAGGTAAGACTTAAGATAAGTTCTTAGCTTTGTTCGGTCAGATTCGGATCTGCTGGACCTCCAACAGCTCTCTAGGTGTCTTTTTCGGTGCTTCATCTCTCAGACTGAGATATAACAATAGCTGTAGATCAGACATGTCAAACTCACGATGTCACGTGACATCGCACGACGTATTGGAGCTTTTTCCCCATTGCCGGCAATGGGGTGGGTGCAGTTTCCTGGTGACGCGTTCGACCCGCAGGCCAGCAGTTTGACACCCTTGCTGTAGATGGAACTGTATTAGTCTTGACTGACATTCTTCCTTATCTTGGGAGATATCTAAGGGGCTGTCACAAACAAAGGGGGGAGGGGTCAATCTATTCTCCCAAACACCTGAAGGCAGGACAAGAAATAATGGGTGGATACTAATCAACCTAGAACTAAAGAGAAATTTCCTGACAGTGAGAACAATTAATCAGTGAAACAACTTACCTCCATAAGATAGGGGTGCCCCATCACTGGAGGCTTTTAAGAAGAGATTTATTTATTTTATTTTATTTATTTTGGAACATTTATACTCATTCACGGCAATTCTAGGTGGCTTACAGAAAATAAAAACATAATGTAGAAGAAATGATAATAATAATAATAATAAATAAAATAATAATAATAAAATAATAAGGCCCCACCCCCTCTGTACACACTCAAATTAGCCATAGCTCAGGGGTCCATCCTGCTCTGGGTTCGCCAGACCTGTTGGCAAAACCACATCTTCAGGATCTTTCGAAAGTGAGTCAGAGTGGGAGCCAGTCTAATTTCTGCAGGGGCGATGTTCCAGAGTGAGGGAGCTACCACGGAGAAGGCCCTTCTTCTGGGTCTTGTCAGATGTATCTCCTTAGGGTACGGGACCCACAAGAGTGGACAACCATTTGTCTGAAATGGCATAGGGTTTCCTGCCTAAGCAGGAGGTTGGAGCAGAATACCTCTATGGTCCCTTCCAACTCTGTTATTCTGTTTTGTTCTGTTAAGCAATGTTAGATTTTGCCCCCAAAAGGTGTTGGGTGTTTTTGTTTTTGTTTTGTTTCATTTTGTTTCATTTTGTTTCCGGATGGCACCTGACCTTCGCTCCTTCCGATGCGGTCTGAAGACTCATCTATTTGAACAAGCCGGCCTGGCCTGATGGGGGATATGTTGGGGTTTTAATGGGGATTTTTATATTGTTATTGATTGTTTTAGCTGGGCTACTATTTAATTCTTTTTAATTTTTGTATCCTGTATTTTTTATATGTGCCCTGTTCACCGCCCTGAGTCCTTCGTGAGAAGGGCGGTATACAAATATAATAAAATCAAAATCAAAATCAAATCATTCTCAATTTATCTATTTCAGCAAATACTTATGGAAAAGAATTAAAAACTACCCACAATTTTGGGATGAGATATGATATTAGGCCCCAACTTTACAAACAGAAAATGTTGGGTGGGTGGGAAGGAAACCACTGAAAAAATGAAGCTGCTTTATATCAAATTAAGCTATTGGTCAATGTCACTCAAGACTCTCTGTGTTGTTTATCCTAGCTAACAGAAGTACTCTATTAATCTCAGTAAAATCTTACAACCTATTTGTTGCTCCAGGAAACTAAGAGGATAAAAACTAAACTAAATTGACATGCAAATTAGTATCCTCTTCCCCAGGATACATAAAACAAATTAGAACAAATGCTGAAGTTCCACAGGGAACTGCCGTTATATTCTTCAGTTCATTCAATATATTTTAAAAGCTACCCTTGTCCTATAATTATCTCTGTTTCTCCCTTACTCCTACAGATCCATCTCTCAAGAGCTTCTCAAGCGTCAGCAAAACAACCACTCAGTCAAATGGTCAAGGGAATACTTAATTAGAAGGAATCACAGCCAGTTCTAGGATTATTAAGGAGTTAGCCTTAGTGTGGGTGTCATCGGTTTCCATTGCTAGCTGGATGAGTTTCACAAGGCACATTCGTAAGTCCATTGTGTTCCATTTTTGCATCAATCTCTTTAATCCTATGAATGAAAATTCACATATCAGTAGGCATTTACACACACATTTGATGCACATTCCCTCTAAAGTTTGTTTTATCTGAATTTTTTAATAGAAAAATTGATGTCCAATGATCTCTTCTAAAACAGCAAAGCTCAAACAGGCTTGTGAAATTTATAAAAAACACAAAAGCAGTAAAGATTAAAAACTGTACATTGATCAGTCTAATATTTAAGAGACAGCAACCACAGCCACAGCAAGAAAATTTTTTAAAAAATATCCTCAGATAAATACAGGTAGTCCTCAACCCCAATTTTCTGCTGCTAAGCAAGGCAGTTGTCCCCATTTTATGACCTTTTTTTGCTACAGTTGTTAAATGAATTACTTGTTGCAGTTGTTAAGTGAATTAATGCAGTCATTAAGAGAATCTGGCTTCCCCCTTTGATTTTGCTTGTCTGTTGGGAAGGTGATCACATGATCCTAGAGACAGCATAAATACACGCCAGTCACCGAGTGGCCAAATTTAGATCATGGGGATGCTGCAACAATCGTTGTAAGTGTGAAAACCCATCACAGGTCACTTTTTTCCAGTGCCATTGTAGCTTCAAATGGTCACTAAATGAAAGGCTGTAAATTGATGACTACCAGTACTATATATGCAGGAATCTCACATTCCAATCTAAAGTTATTTCCATTCAATCAATAATGCATCACTAAATTCAGAATAATATAAACTCCGGTACCTGTAATTGAATTGTTACATTAATTCACAAACAGGGTGTTTTATGTGGACATGAAAAAAGAATGAAATTTTCAAGCACAATATTGTTTGTTAGCATTGGTATTGTCCTGCCAGATTCGACAGCTGAAGTTTTCATATACCTTGCAGGCTGATCTTTTCTGATTGATATAACTTAAACCAGAAATGATTAGATAGGTAAAATAAAAGTCCTGGCTGCCATTGTTCCAGTATTTCATAGTGTATAGCATTAGCATCTTTTATTATTATTATTATTATTATTATTATTATTATTATTATTATTATTATTATTATTATTATTATTATTATTATTATTATTATTATTATTTATTGAAGTTTGTGGCATTCATTTCGTCTCAAAAATGCAAATATGCTGGTTTCCATAGTATTTCATCTTGTTCACAGGATCTGTGATGATTAATATTTTCAAGGGAGTCCAGTTTATTTGGTTTTCATAGTGTTATAAAGAAACAAGTTGTATGAATTGTTAAAGAAAAATTGTCTGTGCGCCCATCACACCTGTGTGCTCTGTTAGATAATGAAACAAACTATAGAAAGTTCCTTGCAATTACTTTTAGTTAAATGCATAATAAACGCAGATAAATGCAGTAATTAATGACATGTACAAGGAAATTTTTCTCTTTCCCCATATTTTAGGCATTATATTCTTGGAAAGTGCATGGTTTATATTTTTGAATGCTTTGTTGTATTCATGCCTTATTTTCACAAAGCTTCCAAAAAAAAAAGTAATAGGACAAGCCTTTTTTTTTAAAGCGAAATACACACTCATTCCTTAGATTGGGAACTCTCTGGAGACTATGATCCTTGAAAGCCTTCGTAGACAAGACGGGCAAACTGCTAGCACCACTTGAAGACCTTCCTGTGGTCTTTAGTCTGATTCCAAGAGCCTTTTGTGGGCAAGCAATGGTGAAGCAATTCCTTTTCTTTGTGAGTTCTACTCTGGTAAAGGGCAAGAATAGCAGAAAGGAAATTCTAGAGAAAGGGGAAAAAAGAGAGACAGAAGTGCGTTGGAGAATGACCAGAATTGCAAAATCCCATTGACCACTTGCTTTTATCTTAACTTCCATGGGCATGCAGGCCCCCAGCAAATTATCCAAAATGAGAAGATCTTGTGACAACAGACTCTGAAGGTGATCTCAGCTGGTTAAATAAACATAAGCCCTACTCAACTATGCTTTTTTCCTCTGTGTTAATGACCATATAATGTTAAAACCGACAAGTTAGGGTCAGGATTAGGTTCAAGTTTCAATATTTCTTTTATTTTTATTTTTAAAAAATGTGTATGTATTTTCATCCCAAATGATCTCAGAATAGAACGAATAGCATCAGAACCTTTGTACAGGTTATCTACATCTTTGGAACTCCCAAGAGTTCTATACGTGGTTCCTTTTTTATTGTCTTTAAAATAATTGCTTTTTTCCCCTATACCAATATACTTTTAATTAAAATACTCTATTTTCTATAGATTTTAATTTAAATTCTTTTTTTTACTAAAGCACTGCCTAATTACAGTTTCACCATAGCTTACAATTAGTACTGTGTAGTTACAAATTTTTGCATTTATTACCAAACTGCATCTATAAAATGGTTTAGATTATTACCATGATGTGTTAATTGCATTTATATCCTTCTCTTCTTCTGACTGTAATTTTATCCCCATAACAACCATTTAAGATAGCTTTGACTACGATACTAATATGATTGACCTAAAGTCAACCAATGATTAAATGAGAACAAATTGGTGTCTTCAAGTATTTGAACCAAATACTTCAATCATTATAATACACTTTTCTTTGTTCCTAAATAAAATAATTGCATTATTATGCAAAAAAGAGGCATTTCAGCTGCCATTATACCCAACCATCATGTCCTTGAATTTGATGATGATGGGTTCAAGGCTTCTAGAATAGAACTTGGTCAGGGAAAAATCTGTTAGAAACTTACCTAAATAAATTAAATGTATTGGCGTGCTGATGTCCCAAGAAAACTTCAGATTACATACACAAATCATTTCCACAGCATTCAAAATAACACTTTTAAAAACCGATTAAAATTGATTGTTGGTGCAAAAAATTAAGCTTATGAATAAAAGAGTACGGGATTCTTTTGTATCATTAGATGAATAGCATATTATGACATATAGCATGAGTCAAGCTGATATATGGTGAGTGCCCATTAATATGCTATTAGGTGAAGAATATTAAGAACTTTGGGGCCTGCTATCGCTGTTGGCTCTTTGTAAATTAATACCTAATTGATTGCTCTGTAAGCTATCTCTAATTGAAAACCTATAAAATTCTGCTCATTGTATATAAAACAAAATGATTGCTCTAGGGCACACTGAAAGTTTGACATTTGTCAGCCTCTTTCCTGGGACTTATATAGAGAAAGGCTTTTCTAAAAAAAATAAAACATTCTACGGCAGGTTTTTACAATTGACAATTAGTGTCTGAGGGATGTACAGCATCACAACTGGTCAGTTAAAAGAAGCAAATAAGATATTTTTAAAGGCATTGTCAATAGTTCTTGGGGAGTCTATATTTTTCAGTATTGTGACATATTTTGATGATGTCCTGGTTATGATATCAACAGGGGAGAAGCTTTCTGTTATATTTCAGGAAATTCTTCACCATGCTAACTAATCAGACATTCATTTAAAAAAGAAAAGTGTGAAATTGGAATATCTAATGTTACAATATGTTCTTGGGCTTTTTATTGATGCTTTGGGTATGTATCTAACCCAAGATAAAGAACAGGAAATCTATGATGGAGTTACTTCAAAAACAAAACAGTTTATCTAGGGTTCCTTAATTTTTAGCACATCTTTTCTCCAAAAAGTCAGTCAAATGGCTGAGCCATTCATTGTATGGTTTACTGGACAAAGGATGTTTTACAGAAAACTAAGAAAATATTGACTTGATGAAAAATAATGTTGCAGGTCACTGATATTTTTCTTTATACTGTGGAGCTTTCTCTAATTATAGATTGGCAGATGGCAAAGTGGTACAGTTGCTTACTATTCTAGGATCATGTCTTCTACTGAATGGAACAGATTGACAAATAGGCTCTTGATATTATCCCAGAAGTCAAAAAGTTCCACAACTATCTCTGTTGACTAGAAAAATATTTTCGGAATCTTTCCGACTATCAAGCTCACTTTGTATGCAGTGCTGGATGCTTGTGCTTATAGTTACACATTTGTCTACAAGCCAGGATAAATAATGGTTACTGCAGATGTTTTCTACTGCATCAAATGCCAGATTTTGTAATGCCACCATCACTGGAAGTCTTGATTTGGAAGTCCTCCCAGACCCACCACTTCAGGCTGATTAAAGTGCAAGATTTACTTTTTGGGATTCCAGATTAGCTGGAACTGGGTATAAAAGGTTGGCCAGCTGACAAGCTACTGAAAAAAATTAACCATCCCAAAGCCACCAGCATGAGATGTCTGCCATAAAGGATGCTTACCCCAATGGGCACTTTTTACTTGGGATTTAACCAAGGCAACTTAATCAAAATTTAATATAGTTTGCAAAATCCTATCAGGGAAAATAATTCCTAATTGCATTTGTGTCATCACAAATATTGAGTGCAATAGTAGCAGCACTGCACTATTTATCTGCAACCTATGGATTGTCTGATAGTGTCATCTCAGCAATCAGTCTTCATTTATTTCAAAGGATCCTATGGTTGACTCATGATTATTACTTGTCATCAACTGCAAGGGCATTGTAAGGCTCAAGCAAATGGTGAAACAACCAAGGACCTTGTTGGGGAGTGGCCAATATAGCTGGCCAGATTCCTGCTTGTATAACATTGCTCCTTCCTGACTCTGAGCAAGAGTCAGTTCTGTTGGCTCACTTATGAGGTAACAGCTTAAAAACTTGCCTTGACCATTTCTATTCAGATCTGATTAAGCATTTACAAAACCAAAAGGAACTTACTCTGGATATTACTTTGTCAGATACAACTCTTCATTTGTTTATGATAAGTGAATAGACTTTTGTGAGGAACTACTGTATGCAGCCAGGCCCAAAGAGTTCCCTCCATGCTTTTTGAGATCATAAGATCACTACTGAACAAAGCTCAATGTGCAGCTAGGCTAGTATGACTTCATTGCATTGATAAACAGAATTCTTCTCATAATGATTTGATAGCAGTGGTGAGATTCAACCAGTTTGCACCAGTTTGGCAGAACCGGTAACCAATTTTTTGATGCCCAGGCCCAGAATGGACTTCCGGAAATGGCATCCACACAGAGAACTGGTTGTTCACATATTTGAATCCCACCACTGTTTGATAGCAATATATTCACTAGAAGCACTCTTTCCAAAGAGTGTCAGATACCATTCCTGAAGATCCACCAGACCCAGTTCAGGATAACACTGATTCTTACTTTTCGCCTTCAAAAGTTGCCAAATATAATTTCAGCAAAACTTTTACACACATCAATCAAATCCAGAGACCAGTCTATGAAAATGTTCAGTCTGGTAAACTCTCAAGATTCGTTTTTCTCATCATGCACATGTATACATTACCCGAACTAGAATGTTGTTTCTTTGTGCCATATAATATATGTGGGTATATGCATAATTTTGTATTTATTTATTTATTTATTTATTTTTGTCATATTTATGTAGTGTATATTGAAGGTGGTGGTCCTTTGACAGCTGAATGCAATGAAATTTCATTTTTATGCTGATTAGTGTACATTCAAAGTGACAATAAAGTGATTATTCTATTCTTCTGCTCTACTGGATGCTATATGTTTATTAAGAAAGGTAGAGTCATTAGGTATTTTGGGGATGCTGTGTATTAGTAACATCTTGTGGCTCACTTCAGCTCACAGTATTGTCAGGCAGAGTTTTTCACAGCAATCTTTTGAACTAATTGATTAAAAAAAATATTTGGGCACTGTGTACTACTGTGTAACTTTACAATAGAAATAAGAGAGTATAGTAAGGTCTCAATTTAACCAAAAATAGGAGGCAAGGGGTTTATGTTAAAAAGAAACATGTATTAAATATGAATTGGACTTTATGCATATGTAAAATGGCAAATGGGATTTTATGCATGCATATTTGATGTATTTTATGAATTCACAACACGGAGAAGGGGATTTTATGGCAAAAATATACATTGTGTAGATGGATTGTGCTCAATGCATCCAAAGTCTGCTACATCTAGATCAGACATTGCTGGCAATGGGGTGGGCGCAGCTTCCACATGACGTGTCCGGCCCATGGGCCGGCAGTTTGACACCCCTGATCTAGATTTATCAAATTAGGGGATTTCTGGCCTGCTCAGTCACTTCCTTAGCTAACTCTTATCAGTGGGCCCTAGCAGATCTACTTGATGGTGGTGTCTGATCAGGATGACCTTCTAACGATCAGGTTCTATCAGACTCCTGACGTAGCTTCAACGTAGAATCATAGATCTTATGCTTCATGACTTAGCTCAACTCTTAAGTTTGACTTAGCTGAAAACTCTCACATGTGGTACAGGTAGATTAGAATCTTTAGTGTACACAAGAATGAAATTATACAGAGGAGATGACTGCAGAGACATAAAAGGGTTTAAACTGAAGCCATCTCAAGAGTTTAAATTGAAGCCTTCTCCCTGTTATCCTTCTAAGTAAAGGGATGCTTGTATGGCTTTGAAGTCAAGTAGTTGTACATTTACATAACAACCATGTCTGACCTGTGAACCACTAGTTCCTATATGACCCATTTCAACTCTTATAGTTCCTAGCTATCAATAGCTCATACATGCAGTATAGTGATCCCAGCTTTGTGGACACTAGGGATATTTTAAATAGATATTTAAAACATTTATATCCCACCAATCCACAGCCCAGTTTAAAGAGGCTCATTGCATCAATAAAAACAGAGAGCAGTACAACAATCACATAGCAGAAACCATACAGTGGTACCAAATAACTAAGTAAAACAAGAGTTTCATCAGAACTACAGTTGATGTATGCATGATAGGCCATCCAAAATGGAAGAAACATGGACTAAACCAGGCAGGGTATGTCTTTCTTTTTTATATTTTATTGGTTTTTTACAGTAACAATATTTGATACTTAGTAAACAACATGTTCTCTGGGTTCACATATTTAACAATGATTAATAGTAATTAATTTCTATAATTCCACAGTTAATATATTAGATAGTAATGCACTTCCTTGAACCTCTCTTCTACCAGTAATATTCTCATTTTACCAATATTAAGCAAATACAGTTCTTGGTACTATTAATACATGCAAAATTAGATATAAACATTTTTCTAGTACCGTATTTATACAAATAACAATAATATCAGTATATAGCATCTTTTCTCGCCAGCTTATACTGTATTTCAGTTGTATTTGTAATTAGGGTCTTCTTAATGAATCAAAGTAGATCCTGTTTTTCAAGCTCTTATTTACATTTCATTTCCCATCAGTATTCAAAATATTGTCAGTTGTGATTTCCTCAAAGTTAGTTACATTTAAGTCTCTAGACATTTTACTCACATAAGCCATCCCAATATTTTTGCATTACCCATATCATAAAAAGTGCCATTCTAATTATAAATCACATCTCTCTTACTATAAAATCCATTTATATCCAAAAATTATCTATTCTTTTAACCATATTTAAACAAATGTTTGGTCATGTAATACCCCATCTGATAAGTCAAGTCATCTGTTCTCTTAAGTCTAACTCTAGCCTTCTTCCTTTGCCAAACCACTTTCCAAGTCAGTGTATTCAAATCACCAAGGAATTTTTTCTGTAATTTTATGGATATTGTTTAGAATGGGAGAAACAATTTAGGTGGAGTATTTTTGAGGGTGAATCTTGTCCATTTATATTAATTAAACCACTCCCACTTTCCTTCTCCCTCAACTTCTCTTTTCATTTTTTGTCTCCCAATCTCTAGTATTTTTGCGGGTGAATCTTGTCCATTTGTATTCATTAAACCACTCCCACTTTCCTTCTCCCTCAACTTCTCTTTTCATTTTTTGTCTCCCAATCTCTAGTGATTCTCCTGACAATTCTATATTTGATTTTATCAGATCTTCTTTCTTGTCCTCGGGTATATCTTGAAATCCTAAGACAGGGGTCAGCAACCTGAAACAGTGAAAGAGCCACTCGGAACCGGTTCCCTCACAAAAGGAAAAACTGGGAGCTGCAAAAAATGTGTGCGCATGTGTGTACATGCGTGCATGCGCAGAACAGGGTTTGACTGGAGCCAAGGCAAGATATGCATCTACCCTGCATATTTGAATTGATTGGTTGAACTTTTTTAGTCCCACTTTTTTTTTTGGACTGCACATGGCAGAGGACTGGGAGCCGCAGGAGATGGCTGAAAGAGCCGCATGCGGCTCTGGAGCCGTGGGTTGCAGACCTGTGTCCTAAGAGATAAGGTGCCTTTTGCATTTCTGGTATTATAACAAAATCTTGCAGATTTTTCTTTGCCTGTGCCAGTGTAGTTCTCTTTGTTTATAGTGTCCATCTTTTGGTCACTTTCTTCTGATTTATATTCTGTTTTCTGACTTGTTTGTTCATTCTTTGTCCTCATTTTCTGAGAATTTTTTTAATTGTAAGGTTAGATTAAAGATTTGTTCATTTATGTTGTCTAAATTATTTTTAATCTCATCATGTTTTTTCTTGTGTCTTCTTTAAGTGAAAGAATTTTCTTTTGAACTGATTATAGCATAGCATGCATTTCCTCCTGAAATGTGTTTGCCTTGTCTTGAGGTGTCACTCCTGCAGATCCCTGATCTACCAGGGTGGGGGCTTCAGATGAGAATATTGAGTGTGGGTTTTTTACCACTTTTAGTTAGATGTGCAGCATCCATTTTATCTCCCCCCTCCAGATATTCTATCAGAATTACCATAATCCCTGAGTATTAGCCTTAAATAATACAACCAGTCTTAAGGTCCATACAGCAAAGTCTTGTATGGTTCTTATGATCTTTATGTATAGCCTTTATAATCCAGTGTGTTCCCAGTTGTTAATCCACCACTAAAAGCAATGTATTTTTTATCAGTTCTTCTACTCAGGGGTCCAGCAATTGTCAATCTGCCAAAGTTTGCAGTCCAAAATGTTCAAACACCTAAGAACAGTCCAGGAGCCTTCCCCCCCCCCCAAAAAAAAGTAGCCAAAAGTCAAAGTTTTTCTTTCTCTGCAAATAGTTGTTAAACTTAAAAATCAAAGCTCAATAGTTGTTTATAATCCAAGAAGGTCAGCAGTTTTTATAACAATTGTAGTTCTCACTCTGTGGTAGATAGCCCAATGTATTTTCATCTGTTCCAAGCTGTTCTCTATTAAACTAAGAGTCACTGGGAATCAAAGGAACAGATTGTTATCTGTTTGTTGGCATCTTGCCAGTTTATCAGTCAAGACAGTTGTAATGCTATACTCTGATCTACCACTAGATATCATTAAATATTCATTTGTAATTTCACCCCAGTACTCTTTCAAAGAGAAAATCTAACAAAATCTTAACAATTTCCTCAGTTTTGTTTGCCCAAACTATAGCTTTATATTGGTTCCACTTCAATATATTTCTGTCCCTTGTAAAAATTAAAATGCTGGTTCCATCTATGGAATGGTGGGGCAGCAAGCCTCTTCCTTCTCACTTTCGGAGGTTTTTTTTTTTTTTTTTTACTTCTTGGGGGTCTTTTCCAGGAAATACAGTTGTAAAATAGAAGAGAAAAGATCGATATTCTCACCCAGTTCCAAACATGTTGTTCACAATCTGTTCTAGTTGGTGTTTTTTGCTTTGGTTGTCGGTAGCTTCGGCTGGTCATAGAAGTGCAGCTACCCTTTCTTCTGCCAGTTTGGAGGGATTTCTCTGGATCAAATGGATCAAATGCCATCTTTCTGTGATCATTGGGGGTCCCCTCCTTCATCACCTCTCCAGGGTGACTTTAGGGTCCCCTGGCAAGATGAAACTAGCCATGGGGTGCAGAGCCCCACAATCCCTTGGCCGTGTCACTACGATGCAAACTGGAAGTCAGGCAGGGTATTTATTTTTAATTTAATTTATTTAATTTATTAATATTTCTATACCGCCCTTCTCCCGAAGGACTCAGGGCGGTGTACAGGGCAAGAATAAAACACAGAGATTTACAAAAGATAAAAGATAATTAAATACATGCCCAATTAAAAATACAGTTAATACATAGTAAAAAAAAACCCAATAAAAATAGTAAAAAACCCCACCAATCCCCCCTCAGGCCAGGCCGGCTTGCTCGAACAAGTATGTTTTCAGATCGCGGCAAAAGAAGCCAAGATCGGGCGCCGTCCGGAGCTCAACCGGTAACTGGTTCCATAGCTCCGGGGCGCCCACAGAGAAGGATCTCCCCCTGGGGGCCACCAGTCAACATTCTCTGACCGGTGGCACCCTGAGGAGGCCCTCTCTGTGGGAACGCACAGGGTGGAGGGAAGTAGACGCCGGCAGCAGGTATTCCCTAAGGTACTCCGTACCCCTGCCATGTAGGGCTTTAAACACCATTACTAGCACCTTGAATCTCACCCGGAAGACAACCGGTAACCAATGCAGCTCACGGAGCAGAGGTGTGACATGGGAGTATCGGGAGACTCCCAACACAACTCTCGCGGCTGCATTCTGTACCAGTTGGAGCCTCCGGGTGGTCCTCAAGGGAAGCCCCATGTAGAGAGCGTTGCAGTAGTCTAGACAAGAGGTCACGAGCGCATGAGTGACCGTGCATAAATCATCCCGGCTTAGATAGGGCCGCAACTGGCGCACCAGGCGAACCTGGGCGAAAGCCCCCCTAGTCACAGCCACCATGTGATCTTCCAAGGTGAGCCGTGAATCTAGGAGGACTCCCAAGTTGCGAGCCCTATCCACTGGGGGCAATAATTCACCCCCCATAGAGAGAGATGGAATATCCGAATAGACCCGGGATGAAGGTATGCAAAGCCACTCGGTTTTGTCGGGGTTGAGTTGAAGTCTGTTCCTCCCCATCCAGACCCGAACCGCCTCCAGGCAACGGGACATCACATTGAGGGCATCACTGGGGTGGTTTGGGGTCGAAAGAAAAAGCTGGGTATCATCAGCATACTGATGATACCCAACTCCAAAGCCACGAATGATCTCACCCAGCGGTTTCATGTAGATGTTGAACAGGAGAGGCGAGAGGACCGACCCCTGAGGAACTCCACAAACGAGAGACCTCGCAGTCAACCTCTGCCCTCCTGTCAACACCGACTGCGAGCGTCCCTGGAGATAGGAGGAGAACCACTGTAAGACCGTGCCTCCCACTCCCAATCCCCTGAGATGCCACAGCAGGATACCATGGTCGATGGTATCGAAAGCCGCTGAGAGGTCTAATAGGACTAGAACAGAGGAATGACCCCTGTCCCGAGCCCTCCAGAGATCATTCACCAGCGCGACCAATGCCGTCTCCATGCTGTGCCCGGGCCTGAAACCTGATTGGTATGGGTCTAGATAATCCGCTTCATCCAGGACCAAAGGGAGCTGATGCGCCACCACACTCTCAACAACCTTCGCAAGAAAGCGAAGGTTGGAGACCGGACGAAAGTTGTTCAATACAGCTGTGTCCAAGGCAGGCTTCTTGAGGAGAGGTCTCACCACCGCCTCTTTCAAGACGGCAGGGAAGCTACCCTCACTCAAAGAAGCTGATATAACTGCTTGGAACCAGCTGCGTGTCCTCTCCCGGGCTGCATAAACCAGCCAGGAAGGGCACGGGTCCAATAAACATGTGGTGGAGCTCAGCCTCCCCATAATCCTGTCCACTTCCTCCGGAGTCACAGAATCAAACTCCTCCCAGGTGATATCGACAAGACCGCCCGTGTCCTGATCGCCAGACTCTGCCCAGTCAGAGTCCAGACTGGTCCGAATCCGAGCGATTTTGTCCGACAGATAATTGTTAAACTCCTCGGCACGACCCTGCAAGGGTTCCTCCCTCACCTCTTGATTAAGGAGGGAGCGAGTCACCCTAAACAGGGCGGCCGGGTGATTATCTGCGGACGCGATAAGGGTAGCGAAGTGATTAGACCTCGCCACCCTTATCTCAGCAAGATAAGACCTAATGTAGGTTCTTAGTCGCAATCGGTCGGATTCGGATCGGCTGGACCTCCAACTGCTCTCTAGGCCCCGTCTCCGACGCTTCATCTCCCGGAGCTCCACGGAGAACCATGGAGCTCGACGGGATCTGCATCGGGTCAGGGGCCGCAAGGGTACAACTCGGTCAAGAGCCTCAGTGGCTGCCCTTTCCCAGGCTTCCACTAAGGCATCTGCCGAGCTGTGAGTGGGGGAGGCAGGTGGGGACCCCAGTGCTGCCTGGAACCTCTTGGGATCCATTAAGCGTCTGGGGCGGTACCATCTAACTGGTTCCACACACCCACGGTGGGGGGTAGCAAAGCGGAAGACCAGCCGCAGGAGATGATGATCGGTCCATGACAGGGGCGTAATAATTGGAGAACCCCCACCAAGATCATCTAACCACCGACCAGATAAGAAAACTAGGTCAAGGGTGTGGCCTCCCTCATGAGTCGGTCCTGAAATTACTTGCGTCAGGTCCATGGCCGTCATGGAAGCCATGAACTCCCGAGCCAACTCAGATGATCCTCCCAGAGATGGTAGATTGAAGTCCCCCAAAACTATAAGTTTCGGGAACTCAACCACCAACCCAGAGAGGACATCGAGAAGCTCAGGCAGGGCTGCTGCTGCGTGACTAGGCGAAAGGTACACCAGCAGCAAGCCCAACTGCGCACCAGGGCCGCATCTCAAAAAGAGAGACTCACAACCGACTATCTGCGGAACGGTGGCCTCCCGCGGACCTAAGGTCTCCCTCATAACAACAGCCACTCCCCCACCCCTACCCTGAGCCTGAGGCCGGTGTAGCACCCAGAAACCTGGTGGGCAAAGATCAGCCAGAGGAATACCGCCCTCTGGGCCCAACCAAGTCTCCGTGATGCAAGCCAGGTCCGCCTGCTCACACTCGACCAAGTCACGGACAAGAGGAGCTTTATTGACGACAGACCTGGCATTCAAGCACACCAGCCAGAGCTCAGGAGGCTGCACATCCTCACTCCTGGGACCTCGGGGCAGAACAAGAGGGTCGGAATGCCTCACCGCTTGCAAGTAGTGGAGAGGCCTTCCCTGAGATCGATACGGCCCTCTGTTCCTGCACCTGCTGCCATTCCCTAACGTCGTGGGAATGGGTAATCCCACGACTTGCCCTGGAGCCCTGGGGGCAACCGACCCCCGCTCCTCCCCCCCGCGATCAATCCTGGACCTGGCCTGAACAACGGTTGTTGGACTACCCCCCATATCCAAACAACCAAAAGAAGTTCCCACCCCCCTCCCTAACCTCCTAAAAAATTTAGCCAAAAAACTAACCAGGGGCCTCTTAATTGGTTTATATCGGAGGCCCCTACCCGTGCCCAGCCATCTCTCAGGGTCCCAACAATCGGGCCCTTCATCAAAAGGAGGTGTAAAAAGTAAGGCGGGTCGCTCCCAGGATGGGGGGGCCCCCCTGAGGGCGAGTAAAACCGTGCTAGGATAAGTCAGACGCATGATGGTTATTAATTAAGTCTGACAAAAGGCAGCAAGGCAGACCAGATTGATACGGGAGGATCTCAAAATAAATCGAAGGCAAATGACCAGAGTGCCAGCCCAGCTCCACTGCCACTAGAGCTGGGAAACCCCGGAACAGATCGAATCCCGCCCTCTCACGGCGGTCAGGGCCGGGGAGCAGCCTGGTACATGCAACCAGGGGGGGAAGCAATACCACCCAGAGCTCTCACCTCTGGGGGCAGCAGATGTAAAATCTCAACCACTCTCCCACAGTGGTTGTACCCCGGACCTTCCAAAATTATAGGGGAGGGGAGGAGAGAAGAGGGAATTAGAGCAAGAGAGTCAGCGAAATACATCAGGGCTGATAAGCCTGTAGAGATACAGAATGGTAGGAGAACTCCGGTTACAGTTCAATGTCATGTTGTAAAAGGACCAGATAATAGTCGGCCAGGAAGGGAAACCAAGACCATGGTAGTTCAACAGAACCACAAAACATGGTCTAGTCAGTTTCTGGCGGCGCAGAGGTTAAAATTGTGTCTCATTAACATCCGAGGCATCAGTGTCCGCATTCCCCCACCAGGCCAGGTCGCCATACCAGAGAGGCCGCGGTACTCCACTCTCCTCGCCGCCAGCCATCTCAAACACCCACCAGGCAATATCTCCACCACTTCAACACTTCTATGCCAATGCTGCTCCAAGCCGCGATTCATAGTTAGTCAGTCAACACGCGGCTCTCCCAAGCAGCTGAAAGGCGCTCCGGAACACCACCAAGCTCTAGAAAGTTGTCCCGGGCTCCGCAGGCTTCAGAACACCACCAGGTTTTATTTTATTTATTTATTTATTTGTTTTATATACCGCCCTTCTCCCGAAGGACTCGGGGCGGTGTACAGAGCAAGGTAAGTATACAGGAGAAAATATGAATGAAAACTAAATATAGCCAGTTTGGTCTAATGGTTAAGGTGCCAGGCTAGAAAGCAGGAGACCATGAGTTCAAGTCCCGTCTTAGCCATGAAAGCCAGGTGGGTGACTTTGGGCTAGTCTCTCTCTCTCTCTCTCTCTCAACCCAACTCATCTGAAAGCTTCTTGTTGTGGGGAAAATTAGAGGAGGAAGGTGTGTAGGATATGAAGGCGGCAAGCCTTCAGTTATTTGTAAAAATAATAAAGGTGAGATACAAGTAAGTAAGTAAAATGGGGGGTTATTATTTTTATCTTTTATTATTTTTATTTCTTTTATATTGTGCTGTTATGTCCTCTAAGATGCCTTGAGTAGCCATGTGCAAGTAGATAGCAATATATTTTTCAAAGTAAATAAATAAATAAACAAATAAATAGATGGTGCCTTTGATATTTGCCCAAGTGTGCTAGGCTGTAGTGCTGGAATTACCCTCCCAGTTCTCCACTGCAAGTGATCTTGTTACCTGCATGATCAGTGGTACAGAAGATTTAATCCCATACTTTTAGCCTCTTGGATTACAGCAAAGGCGACAAGATAGACGTTGATCTATTTGCTGTATTTGAAGCAAGAACTAAAGCAGTAAAGACTTGGTCTTGACCATTTAAGTGGATTATTTGCATTTATAAAACTGCAAAAAGCAGAGGTGAATGAAAGACAAGATAAAGAAAGAGTAATAATCTGAATCACTTCAGCAAGTTTGGGATTAGCAGAGCACTTAGAAGAAATATTGTCCTTTCATTTCTATCACTCAACTGAAGTTCTTGACAACAAATTGTGTGTGCCTGAATGGAAAATGATGAAGGATCAAACAAGGGCCTTCAAACTGAGCTTTTGAATTCTGATTTAATAGCCACTTACCATGCACAGACTCTGAAGAATACTTAGCTTTTTCTCTGCAAAATGGAATTAGAGACCTGGAATGAGATTTGGTCATATTTTTAAAAATTAATGAACATTAAGAATGCCAGGCATGTGACGAGGCAGAGAGATTCAACAGACAAGGCCACTATTTCAAGTGTTAGTATTAAACTGGATAGATCTTGTGTTTTATTAAAGTTGCACATACTAATGTGAGACCCAAGCTCTTGAATTATGCATTTGTCTATGGATATTGTCAGTTATATAATACAGTTAACATCAAAGTCTGTCTTTGAGGAAGAACTGTGGATAACTGACGAAATGCATTTTCAGCGTGCAAAGAGGTTATATTCTGGGATATTGTGATGGGGAAATCCTGAATAAAGAACTCTGGGGAACTGATGCCATTTGATGTAGAAAAGGATAAGCTATGTGAATCATTGCTCAGGTTTCCTCTCTTGGCAACAGGTGGTACATTTGTAACAAAACAAATGCATTGTTTAGATAAATCCTTTAGGACGCTGAGCTTGTCGATCAGAAGGTCGGCAGTTTGGCGGGTCGAATCCTGAGTGCCACGTAGCAGAGTGAGCGCCTGTTACTCGTCCCAGCTTCTGCCAACCTAGCAGTTCGAAAGCACGTAAAAATGCAAGTAGGCAAATAGGGACCACTACGGTGGGAAGGTAACAGCGTTCCGTGCGCCTTTGGCGTCTAGTCATGCCGGCCACATGACCACGGAGACGTCCTCGGACAAGCGCTGGCTCTTCGGCTTTGAAACGGAGATGAGCACCGGCCCCTAGAGTTGGAAACGACTAGCACGCATGTGCGGGGGGACCTTTACCTTTACCTTATAGCCATGGTGGCAAACCTATGGTACGCATGCCACAGCTGACACTCAGAGCCCTCTCTGTGAGCACGTGCCCCATCGCCCATCCTAGGCCTTCAGCTGGGTTTTATAAAACCTTTCTGGTTTAGGCGTCCACTGCTGTCTGAAAGTTCAATCAATCAATTTCAACTTCTTGTGGGGAAAAAAAAGATCTTGCAAAGTTGGAATTGATTGATTGAACTTTTTAGTCCCACCCAGTCTGCCGTTACCACCATAGCCATGCCCACTCAATGGGCCATGCCCACCCTATTGGCCACACCCACCCAATGGGCCACGCCCACCCGGCAGCCAACAATACATATGTGGGTTTTGGGTTGCAGTTTGGGCACTCAGTCTGTAAAAGGTTTGCCATCACTTCTTTATAGCCTGCAAAAATCTGGATGTCCGCCGCATGGCAGGATAGAGGTATAAAACTCTATAAAACTGATTTTGCTGCCATGTGACCAGTGGTTCTCAAACTTGGCAACTTTATCATGTATGGACTTCAACTCCCAGAAATCCCCAGTCAGCCATGCTGGCTAGGAAATTCTGGGAAATGAAGTCTACTCATGTAGTGAAGTAGTAATAATGTAGTACTCACTCATATAGTTGTTGATGTAGTGAATGTCTGGAATTTTACAGTTCATAGTAGCCCTGGCAATTATTCAAAAAAGGTTCCCTAAACCAGTTTCAACAAGGGTATTAGGGAACATCGCCATACATATTGACAATGGAAAACAGGCTGATCAATTTGTTTTTTTTAAAAATAAAACCACAATTATCCTTCTGAATTACAGTAAAAGCATAAAAAAAATGACTCACGATTAGGTCTCGTGGAGCCATAGTTCTCTTTCAGCTTCAAATTACAGGATTTCTAATTCAGTCTTTGGGGGGAAATATAATACTTAAACATTAAAATGTGATGTGGAATTAAATAACTAAAATATGGTATTGGAAAGAAATTCTACATAGAAAGAAAAAAACTATGCTAAGAAATGGAGTCAGGATATTATCAATTTTTGAACTATGTTTACAGACTAAAAAGGAGAAGACAGAGCAGTATATTTTTATATGGTCAAGATTTAATGGCAAATTTGAATTAAATCAACATTATATGGATCTTTTTCCCTCTGTTTTTACAAGTTTCTTCCTCTTCTTTACAAGTTTACTAGTTTACTTTAGGTTCAGTTCAATTTAATCACCGTAATGCATGCAATCTTTTTACTGGATAATCACTAATATAGTATTTTTCTTTTATTTGTTACACTTCACACTGATATTTTTTTAAAATAAATAAAACAAATTCAGGCTGTAAAATTTAGAAGACCAGCATCATACTAACAAATAAGCAATTCTGGATGGGCAAAGGACTTTTATTTTTCTGAAGAAGAGAAGGGGTAAGATTGAAATACTGTACCAAGTTATCATCTATTATTTGCAGATCCAAAGCATCTTTGGTTTGACTCTAGAGGTTGATGGAGAGAGAGACAGACAGACAGACAGACGTGCCATGCTATACCATTCCATACTACACCATCCCATGCCACGCCATGCCGTTCCATGCCATGCCATATCTTTTACATCCCCGCATGGATCAAGGATCACAGGAATAGGTGAGCCTTTCCCAGGAGTGCAGCTGAGAAGGACATTTCTATCCTCACTTAATCATCTCCAACCCAGAGATCTACAAAGTTGTATTGCTTCCAAAATATAAAATCAGTACACAGTTTTTAAAAATAGCACTTAGCAATAGCACTTAGACTTATACACCACTCCATGGTGATTTACAGCCCTCTCTGGGCAGTTTAAAGAGTCAGCCTATTGCCCCCAACAATCTGGGTCCTCATTTTACCGACCTCGGAAGGATAGAAGCCTGAGTCAACCTTGAGCAGATGAGAATCGAACTCGTAGAAATCCTAAATATACCAAGTGCTATAATCCCAAGAATCAGGAAATATGTGGTTTTGCTATTTATTCTTTGGAAAAATAATGGTAAATATGCAAAAGATAGGTTAGAATGTCAAACACCGCAGGTATTATAGGTGGGTATAACGCAACAGCATAAAAGCTTCTACCTGAAATTAATTTCAAAATACGTATCAATGATAACTCCCTCCACAGAAAAGTCCTACTTGATCTGTAGTTTAAATAGGAATTATTACACTTATAATAAACAAATTGTATTACAGTAAAATATGAGAAATATAAATCAGATCCCCTTTTGTTTTTCATTTTTATGATTTTACTGTACTTAAGCAAATATTATTCTTTTGTTTAGAGAGGTCGGTGACCGTTCAATCTGAAACAGTAAAAGCAAAAACAATAGGAAGAAAGCTATGATAAGAGATGCTTTTAGATATGCCATTTGGATCCCATGCTTAAATTGGGGTCTTAGACTGCCAAACTCTATTGCAATAAAAAAAAGCACAAGCATTTTGAACATCTACAGAGTTGCAAATCAAAAGCAGAACTTATAGGAGAAAATTGGACAGGCTTTGGCTTGCTAATAATTTACAGGTCACATTAGCGATGTAACACAATGAAAAAGGCATATATAAATATGAAATGTATGTTTCTGGTATTTCCATGCACTCATTCCATTTCTCTCAAACTTTCTGTCACATTATAATTTTACAAGAATGCAGTAGTTCATGAATTATTTTTAGCAGTCAAGACCCTCAGAAACTGTATGGGTCACCAATTTCTCATGTAAGTAATTGGATTTTTAATTAGTTCTTTCAAGTTTCTTATTCTGGAATTTCCAGCAAATAAGCCCTTGTATTGCAGGCACTGTGACTGAAGAAAGCAAGTCACAATTATGAACATTTCTGACCCTCCTCACTAGGATCGTGGTTCCTAGCTTCTTTATGTCCTTTGGAGAGGACATAAACGATGCGGGTCATAATGTTCAATCAGTATAAAGACTTGGTTAATTAAATATTCAAAGCCTTCTAATTGTAAAGAGAGGAGCCACTATATAGGGCCATCTTCATTGCATCATTTCTTTTGGTTATGCATGAGGGACACACATCCCCAAATAATGATGGGTAAACATGCATTGTATAATCAGTAAACTAAAGAATTAAAGCAACACAAACTGAAAAGATAATTATGGACCTGCTTTCTCCACTGTCCAACTCTTCATACCTAATGGGCAACCTCAAATCCCTAACTTTTCTTGGGATTGTCCATGTTGGACATGACTACTCTTCAAAATGAGACCTTTCCTCTTTAAACTTCAGCACATGGATCCCCAAACGCAGACACAAAGATCTGTGAAACAGTATTGTGGTATATTCTGACCTCTACTTAATTAGCATCTGATTGGAATGGTAATTAAATGAAAATTGTGTTTTTTTTAAAAAAAAAAGTTATATTATGGAAGAATATGAGAATATTAGTGTACTCTGTAAGAATTTTCAAGTAATACACCAATCTTCAATCTCTTTGAAGGATGGTAGTGTTTCAGACTTGTTTCCCCCCCCCCCCTTGCTTTGGTAGAGTTCTAGATGGTACTCTGGAAATCAGACAAGCATTGCCACTTCCTGGTCTCTGAGGTTTATCTAGCAGCAACTTCTCCTCTGTCTAATTAATGAAAAAATCAAATATCACTTCTTAATGCAATCAGTGTAGGGAATGCTCAAACAATACAGTTCTTGTTCTATTATGCTTTCTTCCAATACATTGTTGCTAGTTGTCTCTCACCTTTCTGGCTTGGCTGTTTCTTCTGGGATTAAAATTGGGAGCCAGAGGCCATTCAAGGCACAAATTCCCATAGAATATAGGACAAAGGAATCCCTCTGTTATACACAGTGCTTTTTTTGTAAAAGAAAAAGGTGCCGGAACTCACACATGTCATACAACCCGCCTTGCCTACCTTACAAGGTTCCATCCCAAAAAGGTGCCGGAACTCCGTTCTGAGCGTTCTATGAGAAAAAAAGCCCTGGTTATTCAGTATAGTT
Organism: Vipera ursinii; assembly: GCF_947247035.1. Classification (NCBI taxonomy): domain Eukaryota; kingdom Metazoa; phylum Chordata; class Lepidosauria; order Squamata; family Viperidae; genus Vipera; species Vipera ursinii. The sequence goes on along the minus strand of NC_139512.1, from coordinate 274,666,947 downwards.
AGTACCTGCCATTGCGGCTTGCAAGCCCCGTACTTTTTAGACACCACAATTCTCCATGCTCCAAATGGAAAGAAGAAAGCAACACATGTGCTGATAATTTATCTGGATATTAAATGTTTTCTAGTACTAATTGTAGTAATAGCTTCAATTAATTGAAAAGAAGCATGGATGATTACTTATAACATTAAAAAAGTCACAATCTGGCATAATTAAGCTTTTTTGCAAAGGGGCCTCAATATCATCCAACAATAATACACTGCATGTTTTAATTCATCTGATTCAAATAGCTCCATACTACATAAACCAGAAAGCAGAGCAGGAAGCAGGTCAGCATTTCCAAAAAGTTGAATCACAGAACTGATTAAGATGGCCTTGCTCTATCATAAAAGATTGTGTCAACACTGCATTATTTGAGTTTTCAGAAATTATGATTACAATCCTTTCTCTAAGCTCAGGAATCATCTGAACATTTATAAATAGGGAAAACTGCTATGTAATATGGAATTCTATTAAGCTCCATTTAAAAAGAGCTAATCGTGTTCATATTTCTTAAAATATAACAAAATAATTTGAAATAGTTTAGTAAGGAACATCAGTGTGGCTATCTTCCCACAACTGACCAAAACAATTGTTTTATTGTTATCTCCGATCCACAAGCTTTATGCTCTGCGAGAAAACAAAAAGCAAACAAGTACAATGCAATATTATTACAGGAGGAAGAAACTCAGAAACCACAGCAAAAAAGCAAATAAACACTGAAAGCCTCTGAGTAATTCAACAAAAATGCTAAACATGGAAACAGAAAAAGATGTGCCAGAAGAAGCTGAAATATTTTTTTAATGTGGTTATTTTCTATTCTAACCAACTTAATCACATCTGCAGTGGGACACTTGAATGGCATGCGCTTACATATTTATTATGTTATTATCATTCATACATTGTCCATAACTGCATGTTGTTTTTGCAACTCAGTACATATTGTATGGCAAGAGTGGGCAGTCTAAGTGGGCAAGAGTGGGCAGTCTAATCGTAACCTCTGAAGGTGTTTCTTGCAATCTTTGATTTCCCCCTGATCAAAACTGACAGAAATTGGAAGTCTGATTAGGGTTCCCCAAAGTGTTTGTTATCAACTCTCAAGAGTCAATGGGACTATCTAAGAAGTTGTTAAATGGCTGAGGGGCAAAAAGGGATCAATAGGTAGTTGATAACTGATGGGAATTAATTTATCTTTTGAGGTTTCTGTAGAATAGAATAGAACTGGAAGGGACCTTGGAAGTCTTCTAGTCCAGCCCTCTGCTCAAGCAGGAGAACCTATACCATCTCAGACAAGTGACTGTCTAGCGCCTCTTCTTAAAAATCTCCAGTGATGAAGCACCCACGATTTCTGGAGGCAAGCTGTTCCACTGGTTAATTGTCCTCACTGTCAGGAAGTTTCTCCTTAATTCCAGGTTGCTTCTCTCTTTGATCAGTTTCCAACCATTGTTTCTTGTCCTGAACTCTAGTGCTTTGGTGATTAACATGATCCCCTCTTCTTTGTGGCAGCCCCTCAAATACTGGAATACTGCTATCATGTTTCCCCTATTTCTTCTTTTCTTTAGACTAGCCAAACCCAAGTCCTGCAGCCGTTCTTCATATGTTTTAGTCTCCAGGCCTGTGATCATCTTAGTTGTTCTTCTCTGAATTTTTTCCAAACTCTCAACATCTTTTTTGTGATATAGTGACCAAAATTGGCTGCAGTATTCCACATGTGGCATTACTGGGTTTTTATAAAGCGGTATAGATCTTGATTCTATACCTCTGTTTATACAACCCAGGATTATATGAGCTTTTCTGGCTGCTACTGTACACTGCTGGTTCATGGACAAGTGATCGTCCAGTAGGACTCCAAGGTCCCTCTCACAGTTACTGTTTTTAAGCCAAGTCTCTCCCAATCTGTACTTTGATTTTTCCTATCTAAATGTAAAACTTTGCTTTTCTTCACATTGAAACTCATTTTGTTAGATAGGGCCCATTGTTCAAGTTTGTCAAGATCTTTTTGGATCCTGAGTTTGTCTTCTGGGGTGTTGGCTACTCCTGCCACTTTAGTGTCATGTGCAAATTTGATGAGTTCCCCTTCAATTCCCTCATCTAAGTCATTGATGAAGATATTGAAGAGTACTGGGCCTAAGATGGAAACTTGTGGTACCCCACTACTTAAATCTCTCCATGTGGATGTAGTGCCATTGAGGACTACTTGTTGAGTATAATTTGCCAGCCAACTACAGTTCCATCTGGTGATGATGTTGTCTATTCTGCCTTTTTTAGCTTACCAAAGAGTAGGTTGTAGTCTAGTTTATCAAATGCCTTACTGAAGTCTAAGTATACTACATCCACAGTATTTCACTGGTCTATTAGTTTAGTCACTTTGTCAAAGAATGAAGTAAGATTGGTTTGGCATGATCTGTTTTTAACAAACACATGCTGGGTACTGGTTATAACTGTTTGCTTCTAGTTGTTCACAGAACTGTTTTTTAATTATCTTTTCTAGGATCTTCGCAGGTATTAATGTTAAACTGATTTGTCTGTAGTTTCCTGTTTCCATTTTTTTCCCTTTCTTGAAGATGGGAATAACATCAGTCCTTTTCCAATCCTCAGGTACTTCCCCGGTGCTCCAGGAGTTTTGAAATATGTGGTGCAATGGTTCTGAGATAACATCTGCCAGCTATTTCAGAACTCTGAGATGTAATCTGTCAGGCTCCAATGATTTATATTTGTCAAGGTCGGATAGGTGTTGCCTTACCATTTTCTTGCTTATTTTAATGTTTGTTTGTTTTGCTGTGTTGTTTTGGTATGTTGGGCTATAGCTTCTTTTTGTGTGAAGACTGCAAAGTATGAGTTAAGCAGATTTGCTTTCTCCCTGTTGCCTGTTATTTCCTTGCCTTCTTCTCTCTTTAGTGGACCTACAGTTTCCTTGACTTTTTTCTTGTTGTTAATATGTTAGAAGATTTTTTTTAATTATCTATGATTTCTATTGCAAGTCATTTTTCGTTCTGAGCCTTTGCTTTCCTGACTTCATCTTTGCATGTTCTGGCTGTCTGCTGATAATCGGCCTTAGTTATGTGCCCCTCTTTCCATTTTTTGTATTTGTCCTTTTTGTCTTTCAGATTGTCAGAGAGATCTTTGTGCAGCCATGCTGGTTTCTTCTTAAATTTCTTGTTTTTCTTCTTCAGTGGTATTGTGCTGGTCTGGGCTTTGATGATTGCATTTTTCAGAGTTTCCCATGCTTCTTGGGTTGTTTTCCCCTTTAGGATTTTCATCCATGGGATCTTTCCTAGGTTCTCTCTGAGTTTATTAAAGTCAGCTCTTTTGAAATTCAAGACACTGGTTGGATTGTTTTCTGTTACTAGTGTTTGCGTTATATTAAATTCCAGTATGATGCGGTCACTTTCGCCCAAGGTTCCGGCAACTTTAACTCCATCACTTCTTCTCTATTAGTTAAAATTTCCAGTATGGCTTTACATCTAGTTCCCTCCTCCACCTTTTGGATGACAAAGTTGTTAGCTAGGCTGGTTAGGAATCTGTTTGATCTCCTGCTCACTGCAGTTTGTCTCCCAGTTGATATCTGGATAGTTGAAGTCTCCCATTACTATTGTGGTATATGCTTCCTACATACATTTGTTAGCTGGTTGGCAAAGGGTTCATCTATTTCTTCTGATTGGTTGAGTGGCCTGTAATATACACCTGTGGTAATATCTGTAGTCTATGTCTGTAGCATGTGGTCTGTTGCTGGCTGCAAGCCCTGGTCTACCACTGTCTGTAGCACTTGGTCTGCTGCCGTCTGTAGAGTTCCATGGCAGTTCCTAGTTCTGAAGGTGAGGTGGCTAACAGAGAGACTGTGTTACCCAGGATTGGATGGTTAGCCACAGTAGAAAGCAGCCATGACTTACATCTATTTTTATGGTAGGTTGCACAGTCAGCCAGATGTTTAGACTAGATCTGGTGGTTTTGGCCATCTATCAAGTAGTATTTATTAAATTATTTTCATATAATAAATGTTTGGGGTGGGCTCAGTGAACATCCACTTCATGAAGGCATCAATGAGTTTGGGGGTCTTTGGTTTAAGGTCTAAAATTGACTTAACATGATTTATTAAAGAAAAAATAAAACTTTAGACCTGCCCTGGAACTGCAGATGGGGAAAAATGAAAATAGTGGCTCCACCTGTTGATATTATATAGCCATGCCATAGCCATTTTTTCAAAATCTCTTTTACTACATCACTACTGAGCAATAGTGGCACAATCATTAGAATGCAATATTGCAGACTAATTCTGCTAACTGCCAGCAGTTTCACTGGCTCAAGGTTGACTCAGCTTTCCATATTTTTGAGGTCAGTAAAATGAGGATCTAGATTGTTGGGGGAAATATCCTGACTCTGTAAATCACTTAGAGAGGGCTGTAAAGCACTATGAAGTGGTATATAAGTCTAAGTGTTATATCTATCTCCTCAAAAAATACTCAGGATTCATGTCTGGGAATCAAAAGTCTGCTTATTTCTTCTAAATAGTAATATATTAATAAGGGGGAAAGGGAACATAACCTGTAATTTGCTGTTTTATCCCAGTGCTGGACAGCCTGGAAGAGGTCAAGGACTACACTTGTTTGTTTCCTAGCTAGTGGTTGATGTCCAAAAAAGTGAGAAAAAGTCTGATGCAATAACCTAGGTATGGCCAGGAAAACACAATAAAATATTTTAATGTCCTCTTCAAAATTATGAATAGGTAAAACTTCCAAAGAAAAACCTTCAACACAGAAGCAATTAAAATATTACTGCAGATATTAAAAACTCCACTTTGTCCTTCAATTCTAGAGGCACAAAGGATGATCTGGAAGAGAAGGAAGTGATTCTGGGGGTTACCTCCAAGCACTGAAGGGACATCATGAGGTCCAGGAGCCCCATATAATCTAAGAAACACAGATCACTAAATCTCTTTCTTGTACCCTTCTTCTCTCATAATCCCAAGTATTAATAAAAATAACATGGAAAATTAGGAGGCAAAGCTTATTTTTAGAATTCAAGATTTACTTGCCCTACTCTGTTCTTAATCAAGAACTTGTAGTCTGTAACGTCTCAGTATGATTTCATTGCCTAAACAAAATTCAACAGCTGAAACCATGTACCATGAATTTCTTCATCAAAACAGAAATTTTGGCAAGTGTTATGTATGCAAATAGACAAAACGCTAGCTGTACAATAAACAGAAAATCTAGATGAATATACAGAAGTATGGGAAACAGGTCATCAGTGAAACACAGAGATTTTAAGCAGTGGCGTAGCATGTGGACTAAAGAGCAATTACAATTTAAACTGGTCAAAAATATAATGTTCAAGTAGCACCTCTGTCCTTCAGACATAAATCATATCTACAATGACAGCTCTGGTGTGCTGCCAGGAAGGGGGGGGGAGTGGGTTCTTATAAAAGGACATGGATGTGGAAACTATTGAAGTATTGAGGTGGAGTAGATAATGGTAAGGTAGGGATGTCCCCAAAATTGCACCCTTGAGTTTGATTAGCAAAACAAAGGCATCCCTGTTAAAGAAATAGATAAAAGATCTGATCTAGAACATTTCACAAGTGAAAAGAAAGGACTGGTAAATAATGTAAGACAAAATTGCAGCATTATTGGACTTCCGGTGGCTGCGCGGCGCCCGAGACAGCCCTCCCGGGCTGCCCGCGGCTCAGCTGAGTGATTTTCGCCCGAAACAGCGCCGATCAGCTGTTCGGGCGAATTTGAAGCCCCCTCCTCGGGAGAAGAGGAGGGGGTGAGGCCCCAGGTAGGGGTCGAGTTCTCCGGGGCCGCCTGAGCTTGTAGCTTGGGCGGCTGAAGGATCGAACTCCCCCGTAGCCTGGGTCGCTCCCAGCTGGCCAGCGCCTCTGCTCCTGATTTCTTGGAGCAGAGCCAGGCGTCTGCGACCACCCCTGCCTGAAGGAAGGACTATGGAATAAAAGGAGCAGGCAGAGCGGTACAAGAGGAAAAGGTGAAGAGGATTATTTTATTTTACTCTCGAGCTTGATGGACTTTTTAAACTTAAAGTGAAAGTGCATCACAATTGAAAGTAAAAGATGGCGGCTAAACCTCCCCCTAAAACTCTTCAGAGTGCTGGAACTTCTCCGGTGCAACAATCATCATTGCAGGCATTGCATCCTCCTGATGTATTGACATCGAAGGATTTACAAGATGCTCTTGAAAAACATACCCAGGTAATTTTGGAATCAATGGGTGATAAATTTGCACAGATGGAGGAGAAATTGGAGAAGTTGGAGGAGAGAATGGAGGAGAGGATGGAACAGAAGTTCAGTGTGATGAAGGTAGACATTTTGTCTTCAGTGTATAAAGTGGCTGAATGTGTGGAAGATTTGGATGAAAAAGTGGAAGATTTGACTCAAAAGAATGCCATATTAGAAGCAAAAGTATTGGAGAATGAAGATTTAAGAGACAAAATGGATAAAGAATTGAGTCTTGCTCAATATTTCCAGATGCAGTTTGCCATTAGAATCAGAGGTTTAAAGGAGAATATTAAGGAAGATCTAAAGCAGCTGGTTTCTGAGGCTCTCGAAGTGGTATTGAATCAGCCAGCATCCGAAATAAAAGGAGGCATGGATAAAGTGTTTCGTGTGAACTCATGGATTGCTAGACAGAGAAAGTTGCCTAGAGATGTGGTGGTTTATTTTGCAAAAAGGGAAATCAGAGATGAAGTTATACAAGCCTATGATACTAAAGTTGTGATTGCTGATCAAGAAGTTCTGGTTCTAAAAGAAATTCCTCCAAAGATTTTAAGGAGAAGGAAGGATTTTACATTTCTTGTGCAAGAGCTCAAGCAACGAGATATAAGGTTCAGATGGGAGATCCCAGTTGGGTTGATGGTGATGCATGAAGGTAAAAGGTACCGTTTGGTTACTGTGATGCAAGCGCGTGATTTTTACAATAATGTTTTAAAAGCAACCCCATTAACACTTCTGGAAGCTGCAAAGGGATCTGGAGAAGGAGAACATCAAGAGGCTGAAGATGGACAGACAGAGGAGAATGGTGCTGGAGGAGATCAAGTTACAACTTCTTTGGATGATCCCAGAGAACAGAGGGTGACGCGTGCTGCTTTAAAACGATCAAAAAAGATAAAAGAACAAGATCAGCAGAAGTCTATGGAACTTTCACAACGTACTTACAGCCAAGCAGTGGGAGGTGGGAAAAGATTGGGGTGAGGAATGTAAAATTTACACAAGCTTGAAATCTAAGAGAGAATTTTTACAAAATGTTTTTATAGATGGCATTTAGATCTTAAAAAACTAAGTATGTATCTGAATTATTAGCCTAATTGTTGGAGGTGCGGTGATGAAGACGTAATATATTTTCATATATGGTGGACTTGTAAAAAGGTTAAGGTTTTTTGGATAAAAGTCTGGTGGAACATACAGAAGATTTTTAAACGGAGGTTAAAGTTTTGTCCGCAACTTTTTTTTTTGTTGGGAATAATTACAGATGCTACAGTTGTGGACACTAAGTTGATGTTGAATTTAATTACGGCAGCAAGACTTTTGATAGGTCAGTACTGGAAGAAAGAGGAACTGCCGACCATAGAAGAGTGGACTTTAAAGGTTTCCGACCTGGTTGAAATGGCGAAGATTTCGGCCTATTTGAAAGATTACTTGCAAGAACGCTATATTATGGAAGGGAGAAAATGGATTGAGTTTATCTAGAATAAGTATAGGGTTAAGAAGTTTCATGTAGTATTTGAATAAGTCTTCTTTCTTTTTTTCTTTTTCTATCTTAGTTTTTTTATATATATATTTAATATTACTAAGGTTTGTTTTATCCTATATAAGCTAGAGAGTGATAGATTTTAGAGTTTATGGTTGTTAGTATATGGTTGTTTATGATTGTTTTTTTATATATACCTTGTATTTAGCTCTGGGAAGTCGGGGGGGGAGGGGGGAGGGGGGAGAGGAAGGGGGGAGGGAGAAGGGAGGGGGAGGGGGGATTTTTTTAAGGGAAAAATTGTATGTTAAAACTTTTCAATAAAAAAAAATTGCAGCATTATTTCATATAGAAATGAAGGTAACATAGAACAACAACTAGAGGGCAAAGAATCAGATACCCAAACCTCAGTGCAATCATGCATGGGCATCAAATGATTCCAACCACATGACAGAATCAGAAGTATTCTGTGTGAAACTGACTTCTGATAGTTGCTTATCTGTTGTATTATAGATTGTTGCTGTAGTTTCAGTGAGTGCTTCTAGTGTTCAAAATATATATTATAGATTAGACCAAGATTTGGGCGACATCCAATGAAACATCAGCAGACTTATGCTCACATCATGGGGCTTTCCCATGCTCTCCTCCTGCTTGCCCACCACCGCATGGGGTAAGCATGCTGTTTCATCAGCAATCAATGCCAAATATAAAACACACAGAGTTGGCTCATGCCTATACAAACATCCCTTGTTTTTTGTTTTGTTTTTTTTTCATCATGAGCTTACTGGCTTTTGAAAGACAATGTGTTCCAGATGACTTTAAGAGATATTGGCAGTTTATGTGTGGAGAATATTCAGGCATGGTTGGCTTTCCAGATCAGAATTGTTCTTTGATTCTGCAACCCATGCTGAGGAAGATGCTTAGAAACTGAGCCCAATTGATGAGGTTCAAAATATGTTCATTTCAGAATACTAGACTTGTCTAGATATTTTTTTCTTGAACTGTGACAATTCAGGCAGAGCGCCAGTGCTGAAATTCAAAAAAATATTGATAGCAAGAAAAGCAATGGATTGCTGGATCTCTTTTTATTTATTTATTTATTTATTTATTTATTTATTAGTTTTTATAAACCGCCCTTCTCCCGAGGGACTCGGGGCGGTGTACAGAGGAAGGAAGGTATACAGATGAACAATAAAAATAATAAAAACAATAGTGAAAACAAACTGGGACCCCAATTAACGCTATCATGCCAGGCCGGACTCTGGAACAGGAAAGTTTTTAAGTCGCGTCGGAAGGTACGGAGGTCGGGGGCCATCCGGATTTCGGTTGGTAAGCTGTTCCAGAGGGCTGGCGCACCCACTGAGAATGCCCTCCCCCTGGGGGCCACCAGCCGACATTCCTTGAGCGGTGGCACCCTGAGGAGGCCCTCTCTGTGGGAGCGCACAGGACGGTGGGGTGCTGACATTGGCAGAAGGTGCTCCCGTAGGTAGTCCGGACCCATGCCATGTAGGGCTTTGTATGTCATTGTTAGCACCTTGAACTTCACACGGAAGGCAACCGGAAGCCAGTGCAGCGCACGGAGGAGAGGTGTGATATGGGAGTATCGGGAGGCTCCCAAGAGTGTCCGTGCCGCTGCACTTTGCACCAGTTGAAGCTTCCGAGTGGATCTCAAGGGCAGCCCCATGTAGAGAGCGTTACAATAGTCTAGGCGAGAGGTCACAAGGGCATGGGTGACTGTACGTAAGGAATCCAGGTCCAGATAAGGCCGTAGTTGGCGAACTAGTCGAACCCGGGAGAAGGCCCCCTTGGTCACAGCTCCTATGTGGTCTTCTAGGGAGAGCTGCGAGTCTAGGAGGACACCCAGGTTGCGGGCCCTATCAACAGGGGGTAGTAACTTGTCCCCGATGTTAAACAATGGGACGTTCTGAATATCCTGGCTTGCCAGAACGTACAGCCATTCAGTCTTGTCCGGGTTCAGTTGAAGCCTGTTCCTCCCCATCCATTCCCGGACCGCTTTCAGGCAGCGGGACATCACGTCGAGGGCATCACTGATATTGTTTGGAGTTGAGATAAAAAGCTGGGTGTCATCAGCATACTGATGGTACCCTACTCCAAAACTGCGAATGATCTCACCCAGCGGTTTCATGTAGATGTTGAACAGGAGAGGCGAGAGGACCGACCCCTGAGGGACTCCGCAAGCGAGTCTTGGAGAAGAGAAACAACTGAAAATGTGATCATTTAGATTCCAAAAGGGAAAAGTGTTGTTATTTGGTGCAAGAAAAAGAACTGTATCTTAAAAGATGCCTTTAATGCTACTCCCTGTAGGATAAAGAGAATAATCCATAGTATTTTTATTGTGGAGGTCTGGCTACTATCATGCCTAATTCACTTAAATATTCTAGCTTTCATTAGCTTTTCCTAAGTCATTTTGAGTCCAAAGAAATAGACCATTGTTGCTTTGCCCTTGACATGTTGTCTGAAATAAAAACAAAACAAAACTACTTACCATCTGCAAAAAAAGAAAAAAGAAAAAAAAGCAGGCTTCTTTTACTTTTGTTTAAATAAAACTGTTCCCATCCTAAGCGAATAAAGTGTAAAACCAGACTTCATTCCTAGGGTTAAACTTAATGAACCACAGAAAATGGTGATAGGGAATAAATTTTCCAAGAGTTGACCTTGGAAAAGTACTAGCAATCTCTGATTATTAAAACTTCTCATTAGCTTCCTGGACTGAATGCCTGAAGCAAAACTATCTCAGAGCCTAACATTTGCCCTAGGAGCATCAATGCTCCATGCTGCTCCATTAAGAACTGTACTTATCCCAGACTCCAAAAGACCCTTTTAATTTCTATATTAAAAGTTATACAGTTTTGCATTCTTGAGTTGTAGTGATAAATCTCTTTACACTTGTTCATAGTTGTCCTTGCTTCAAGATGGGGCCTCTGCCTTCCCCCATTTAAGTCTGCATTCCTGTGATAAACCTTTGTCCTCTGCTTCATTTATAACAAAGACTTGTCTTTTATAATTGTCCATGTTTCAAGTTATGTTTCAAGTTATGTTTCAAGTCATGCCTTTCAAGTCATGCCTTTCAAGTTAAGATATGCCTTCTTGACTGATGACAACCCTTGTATTCTCTGTTAGCATTTGTAATATGATAAGCTATGCTTTATTGTTTCTTGTGATGACCTTTGCTCTCTTCATTAGCAGATGTATGCAATGAGTTATGTTTTCCTTTGACCTCACATATGTTAATTCCTCATGTGTACTTTCCCCCTCCCAAATGAAACAGCCTAATAAAAGGAGGGTGTCCGGAGCTGTTCGGGGGCAAAAACATCTACCCCGGGCAATCTGTGCTCTCTCACCTTGACCAAACTTGTATTGGTGCCTCAGTTTGTCCTAGGACTCTGCCTCTAAACCATCGCAGTTCCCAGGTGTGACCGTCGGAACGTCCGGCACACTGGGTTGGTGGCAAAGGGCAAGATCCTTCCATATTCAAGGTGTTCACCCTTGCGAGGGTCCCTCTAAATTCTCACCCCTGTTACGGGGCTCTAAGAGTTGAGGCCAGAACCCTGATCAGTCGCTCAGCGCAACAAAGAACTGCTGGCTTTTGGGCTGAAATCCATTAAACCTAAACCTTTTCTACAATTGTGATTACTTTTTATGCAAAAGACTCTTAAGCCCTCCTGAGGACATTTATTTGTGCTTTTAAATAGCAGGAAAAGATGAGTAAAAATATTTTTTTTAAAATAAAAACACTCATAGATATGACAACCATTCATGTTTGCTGATGAGGAGGCTCTACACCTTGGCCAGACTAGAGTTTCAGGGGTTTGCCTGGTTTGAATCCTATTTGGATGACAGATCCCCACCCGCCTGGGCCCTGCTTTTGTAGCCCTCCACAAGGTTGTGTCCTCTCATCTTTATGTTCAGTGTGTACATGCAGCTACTAAGGATCTTACTAGATATAGTGAGTTGAAAAATACATATGCTGGATGACAGCCAGCTATGTATTATGTAATGATACTAGAATAGAATAGTGCTAGAAGGGACCTTGGTGGTCTTCTAGTCCAGCCCCCTGCTCAAGCAGGAGAACCTATACCGTCTCAGTCAGGTGAATGTCTAGTCTCTTAAAAATCTCAGGGATGGAGCACCAATGTTGTTTGTCAAAATTCAAGAGGGCAGCCTCATTGAATCTGATTAATCTAGAAGTAGCAATATATGCCAACTGAGATTTGTCTTTTCTTGTAATAGTTTTGCATGTCTTAGATTTCCTGTATAAGTGGGATTGGTGGCCAGTTTGGGTCATGGTGAGTACTTTCATCTCTTTGACAATGGCCAGATTAATTGTTGTTTACATGCCAGAGGTTTTTCACCTCCGGTTATTCTGTATACTGTTCTCAACTGCACATTCCATGCTTCAAAGAAGAGGCTGAGGGGATTTTTATTAATTTAATTTAATTTAATTTAATAATTTAATTTGTATACCGCCCTTCTCCCGAAGGACTCAGGGCGGTGAACAGGGCAATACATAATAAAAAACAGAATACAAAAATTAAAAAGCAATTAAACCATTATGCCCATAATAATTAATACATATTAAAATTAAAACTATTTATAAAAACCCAACCCCATCCCGTCAGACCAGGCCAGCTTGTTCGAAAAAGAAGGTTTTGAGATCGCGCCGGAAGGAGCGAAGGTCGGGGGCCATCCAGAGCTCAACTGGTAAGCGGTTCCAAAGGTCTGGCGCGCCCACAGAGAACGCTCTCCCCCTGGGGGCCACCAATCGGCATTCTTTGATCGGCGGCACCCTGAGGAGGCCCTCTCTGTGGGAGCGCACTGGACGGAGGGAAGTTGACGCCGGCCGCAGGTGTTTTTTATATAAAATTTTAAGGGGATCCGGGAGGGGGGAGGCTCTAGGAATCCGGAATGAACTTGGGGGAGTTCGACCTGGACAGCAGTCCAGACCATCGGATGGTTGCGTGGAGGGGAGTAAGAGTTTGGGGGCAGACTCAGCTCTGAGTGCGGAGGGTCTCCCTATCCTGACGGTGATTGGGAGGGGCAGAGAGTGTGGGAGCAGAGGGCTCTATCGCTATCGGGAAACGGGCCACCACTGTCTTCAAGCGGTTGCCTGTTCCCGCCCTTGTTGCTCTTCTCACCTCCCCGAGGGCATTGGATTGCAGGACCCTAGGCTCAGGTTAGTTTATTTCAATGTCAGGTCCGTGGTGAACAAGGCTCCCCTCATACATGATCTTATTGAGGAGGAGAACGCGGACCTGGCCTGCATCATGGAGACCTGGTTAGGCCAAGAGGGGGGGGTCCCCCTCTCAGAACTATGCCCACCGGGCTTCTGGGTGCTTCACCAGCCGTGGGCCCAGGGCAGGGGTGGGGTGGTGGTGGTTATTATTAGGGAGAGTTTTTGTCTGTGAGTGGCCACTGTTCCTCAGATAGGCGGGTGTGAGTCTCTCCTTTTGAAGTTGGGTCTTAGAGTTCAGTTGGGCCTACTGATTATGTACCTGTCTCCCAGCTGCGTGTCATCGGCCCTGCCCAAGCTCCTCGATGTCTTGCCCGGGTTGGCGATTCTCCCCAGGCTTATATTTCTGGGGGATTTCAATCTGCCCTCCGCGGGTGAGGAATCTGAGTTGGCCCGGGACTTCATGGCTTCCATGACAGCCATGGACCTGACTCAAATAATTCAAGACCCAACCCATAATGGAGGGCACACACTCGACCTGGTTTTTATCTCTGGGCAGTGGATTAATGATCTGGGTAGGGGGGATTTAACTATCCAACCCCTGTCATGGTCCGATCATTTTCTTCTCCAGCTAGACTTTCAGTACACTACCCCCCGCTGCTGGGAGGTGGAACCGACCAGGTGGTTCTGCCCCAGGTGCCTGATGGACCCTGAGAGGTTCCAGACAGAGCTTGGGACATTTCCTGCTTCCCTTGCCCACAACTCTGCCGAGGCCCTAGTGGTAGCCTGGGATAGGGCTTCTGCTGGGGCCTTGGATCGAGTTGTGCCTTTGGTGCCTCTGACCCAGCGCAGATTCCGGGTGGCCCCCTGGTTCACTGAGGGACTCCGAGAGATGAAGTGCCGGAAAAGACACCTAGAGAGCTGTTGGAGGTCCAGCAGATCTGAATCTGACCGAACAAGGCTAAGAACTTATCTTAAGTCTTACCTAGTGGCAATGGAAGTGGCAAAGCGTGCTTACTTTTCTGCTCTCATTGTGTCCGCAGATAACCGCCCAGCCACCCTGTTTAGAGTGACCCGCTCACTGCTCAATCAGTGACCGAGGGATGACCCCTTGCAGGGTAGGGCTGAGGAATTTGTACAGTATCTGCAGGACAAAATCGCTCAGATCTGGACTGGTCTGGACTCCGACTGGGCGGAATCCGGTGGAGTGGAGAGGGCAGGTCTTGGTTATACCATTTGGGGTGAGTTTGACCCTGTGTCTTTGGATGATGTGGACAGGATTATGCGTAGACTGAGCACTACAACTTGTCTATTGGACCCATGTCCCTCCTGGCTAGTTTCGGCCGCCAGGAAGGTGACAGGGGGCTGACTCTAGGCAGTTGTCAACGCTTCATTGATGGAGGGTGTCTTCCCCTCCACCTTAAAAGAGGCAGTGGTGAGGCCCCTTCTCAAAAAGCCTGCTCTGGACCCAGCCTCCTTGAATAACTATCGTCCTGTCTCCAACCTTCGCTTTGTAGCGAAGGTTATTGAGAGTGTTGTGGCGCGTCAGCTTCCGCAATTCCTGGATGAAGCGGACTATCTGGACCCATACCAGTCCGGTTTCAGACCCGGTTACAGCACGGAAACGGCATTGGTTGCACTGGTAGATGATCTCTGACGGGTCCGGGACAGGGGTTGCTCCTCTGTCCTGGTCCTATTTGACCTCTCAGTGGCTTTTGATACCATCGACCATGGTATCCTGCTGCAACAGCTCGAGGGGTTGGGAGTGGGAGGCACTGTTTTATGGTGGTTCTCCTCCTACCTCTTGGGCCACTTGCAGTTTGTATTGGCAGGGGGGCAGAGATCTACCCCAAGGCCCATTTCTTGTGGGGTACCTCAGGGGTCAGTTCTCTCCCCCCTCCTTTTTAACATCTATATGAAGCCACTGGGTGAGATCATCCGTGGCTTTGGGGTGAGGTATCACCAATATGCCGATGATACCCAGTTGTTTATCTCTACTGCGAGCCAACCCAGTGATGCCCTTGACGTGATGTCCTGGTGCCTGGAGGTGGTGCGGGTCTGGATGGGAAGGAACAGGCTCAGGCTGAACCCCTCCAAGACCGAGTGGCTGTGGATACCGGCATCTCATATTGTCCAAAATGTTCCATCTCTTTTGATGAGGGGAGCTATTGCCCTCCTCAGAAAGGGCCCGCAACTTGAGTGTCCTCTTGGATTCACGGCTTAATTTGGAGGATCATCTAACTGCTGTGACCAGGGGGGCCTTTGCACAGGTTCGCCTGGTGCGCCAGTTGTGCTCCTTTTTGGACTGAGATGCCCTATGCACAGTCACCCATGCCCTTGTCACTTCTTGCCTGGATTACTGCAATGCTCTGTACATGGGGCTGCCCTTGAGGTGCCCCCGGAGGCTTTAACTGGTGCAAAATGTGGCCGCACGGGTGCTTATGGGAGTATCTTGATACTCCCATGTTACACCACTCCTGCGCGAGCTGCATTGGCTTCCGGTTGCCCTCCGGGTGTGATTCAAGGTGCTGGTAATTACCTTTAAAGCCCTACATGGCTTAGGCCCAGGGTACTTGCGAGACCACCTGCTGCCAATGTCAACCTCCCATCGCCCGGTTTGCTCCCACAGAGTCGGCCTCCTCAGGGTGCCATCAGACAGGCAATGCCGGCTGATGACCCCCAGGGGGAGAGCCTTCTCTGTGGGTGCACCAACCCTCTGGAATAAACTGCCTCCGGAGCTGCGGACGGTCCCTGACCTTCGATCCTTCAACCGTGACCTGAAGACATGGTTGTTCCAACAAGCGGGCCTGACTGATCATGGTTTTTAAATTTGGTTTTTATCAGCTTAAATTGTCCTTTATTTCTTTATTTATTGTTTAATTCTTTTTTAATCTTTGTATTCTATGTTTTTTAATTTTTTATTGTTGTGAGCCGCCCCTGAATCCTTAGGGAGAAGGGCGGCATATACATTTAATAAATAATAATAATAATAATTCCACATACTGGTTCACTTTTCTCTCTCCATTAGAAAGTTAGCCTCCACAGAAGTGCACTGAATGATCTAGCCTCAAGCATAAAAAATCTCTGCAATTTTCTTTTTCTTATTGAAAATATAACTACTTCCTCATTGCTTTCATGTGTACTTCAGCAATGTTACGAAGTCATTTCACTTCTACTTTCTTGTTCAGGTGTTCCACAATCTCCACTATCTTGCTTTTTTTTTTAAATTCCATTTATATCCCGCCCTTCTCCGAAGACTCAGGGCGGCTTACAAGCTTAGCAGTAGCCTTCATTCTATGTATATGCCTGCTTTTCACACCAAATTACTAAATTATCAACATAATGGTCCATTTGTTATTTTTAAACTTTTGGAATATAGGCAAAATTCTGCCTTGTTGAAGCCCCTCTTTAAGCAACACTTGATTTAGCTTTTCATCCCACATTCTGGCGGCCTTTAAAAAAAATCCCTAAAGAGTTTTCTGTACTTGACACAGAAGCCTTTCCTTGCCAGCTTGAATGAACCCAGGTGGCTGTTCCATGTAAATGTCTTCCTCTACTACCCTAAGGAAGACAGTATGGTAGTTCTTACCTTCAGATGGTCAGCTTTCCTACCTCCTGCTGCTGCTTTCATTAAGACAGGGCCAAGGTTTCTCAGATTTCTTGGAATATCCCTTGCTAATAGTTTAGCTTTGTAGCACTGGCCTCCATCATCTTCATGGTTTTTGGCCTTGAAGATGCCTCCATTTCTTGTGGAAGGTTAATTGCCAATACTTTTTTTAAAGAC